>NC_069501.1:790300988-790660988 GCF_027579735.1 Bombina bombina | reverse complement strand
CAGGAGACCCACTCGATCCTAACACGTTTCAAAGTCATGAGGGACTTCTTCATCAGAGGAGTGTGGCGGTTTGAATTATCGTGACTTTGAAATGCGTTAGGATCGAGCGGGTTTCCCGGTGTTACTCCAGTGTTTTGCAAATACCTGTTTTTTATCTATAGCGTGTAACCTCATGCTTACAAAAAGCTGTACCCTTACCTCATATTGGATTAAGGGCATGGCCTTTAAGTAGGTCAGAGCAGAGCCGTTCCAGCTTCCATACCACCGGGCAATCCGGTGTCGCAAGGTGATGACATCATCAACAGTAACCAGCCATTCACGCAGCCCCAGAGTAAATGCTGGGTGCAAGGCCAAAAGGAGCAGGAACCAACCGTTCTATGTAACATGAACAAGAAAAAAGCCTGCACAACGGGTCCGAAAATAAAACAGGTTTATTAGAAAAATAAAACCCTGACAGCCTTAAACAGGTAGATAGTCAATCTATCTACCTGTCCATGTCTGTCAGGGTTTTATTTTTTCAATAAACCTGTGTTTCATTTTCGGACCCGTTGCGCAGCCATTTTTCTTGTTCATATCCTGTAAGTGTATTTCTTACTGTTGCACATACTTGTAACCTAAATAAACGGGATTTCACTATTTGTGCGCATCTGTGTTTTTAACCCACTCCTTACATGAGCGGGTGAGAACGGATTGAGGTATGTCCCTGAACTAATTCGTCTGAACGCCTATCAGCTATTACTGACAGCTCACAATTCTCTTACTGCAGCATCCTATTGAAGTGGGGGTTCCTATCTTGGAAAAGTCTCCTTAGGACAGCAGGTGCGACTCCGACTTGCCTCCTATATCTGGGCCTCTATCTTACCTCATAGGATTGAGGTTCTCTCCTGTAAGAAGGAATTGCTACTACTGCATCTTCTAATGTCTACTCTTTGAGACTTTGCACACATTCAAATAAGTGCACCTACTAATTGTATCATTAATTTGTCTGCACATCTGATACAATATTGTGGACTGATGATTTTATACTAATTGTTGCAAGTTTGGTTTATGCTCACTTTATTGTTACAACTATCTCTGTTGTTGCTATCGATCTCACTGTGTATAACATGTTTTAGATTGACTCTACCCCCATAGTTTCTTAGCGCTGTAGACACTCTTTATAATTTATTCATTATGTCTTTGCTTATGGTCTTTTATTTTATATTAGCACTCTAGTTTGGAACTATACCATCTTGTTCCTTCTTTATTCCTTTTCTATGTACATACATACATACATACAGCAGTTGAAAGAGTCACTCACAGGGTCTTGTATCCAAAAATACCAATGTATTTATTGACGTTTCGGGGTCGCCCCCATTTTCAAAATAAGCATGCTTATTTTGAAAACAGGTGTGACCCCGAAATGTCAATAAATGCATTGGTATTTTTGGATACAAGACCCTGTGAGTGACTCTTTCAACTGCTTTGTATTTACATTTGGAGTGCACCCAGGGCAAGTTTGGGCCCTACAGCTACACAGGAGTGCTACTACCATCTTCCAAATTTAATTGAAACTATTTTTATTGATATTTAAACAATACAAAAGAATTAATACAAAAGAATAAACAAGACCTTCATAGGAGATGTAGTCACTTAATGACAGACAGTTCAATGAGACCAATATTATTAGACAGTAACTAAGATTACCTAAAAGCAATTAAGACATTTACTTTTTGTATCGCTATATAGATGGAATGAATTGGTCGATTACTCCTTAAATAACAGCCACCATGCATCTTGTCTGTCAGCTTGTCTGGGGGACCTGAGTGGGGTAAAGACACTCACTCATTCCTATCTTAACCAAAAAAATTATGAAGATCTTGAATACAAAGGGAGTACAGAAAAGTGATGGGAAGATCAAAGGGGAAAGAGAAGATAAGAGGGGAAGAGGAAGAAGAGTAAGAAAAAAAAGAGTGCCTCCCGACCGTGACACACCCAGTGGATTTTCCATCAATAAGTGCAATATCCCTAAGGGTATATAGCTTTAAATTATGAATGTAGGTAATCCTACATAAGCACAACTCAATTGTATTGTGAGTCTGATACCTTATAGGAGTAACAGTGGTGAGTTTATATATAAAGTAAGTCAATTGGTGTCCTAAGCAAACAATTGTTATTTGCAAGGATACCATACAAAACAGAATACTTAATTTGGGTTTGATAGACTTTAGAGCATAAATGACTTGGTATGATTTGAATGTCCCCTTCTAGTAAATATAAGTTGACAGTCTCATATCACAGTGCTGTTATATAGTAAGTTCAGGGTTATTAGAAGGAATGATACAGGTTATTGTGAAAGCGTGTTAATTTAGGCTTATAGGCTTGCAGACAGACAGATTAGTAAAAGCAGCAAATACGCAAACAGTTCATAGATGGTAACACTTTGAGAGAGATATACTTGCGCTTTTAACACAGGAGGTCTTATCTTCTGTAGTCCGGAATCGCTACTATGTTTATCAGAGGAGAAGTATCAGCAAACTGTACACGCTGTTAGAAACTTGCTTTCAGTGAGAACACAGCGTCCTTTGCTTGCAGCGTCCTGTGTCTGAGTGGGGATGACGTCAGCGAGCTGGAAGCGGATCCGCTGTTCACAGGTTGTAGGTTAGTTTTAATCTCCTTTTGTTAAAGTGATTTGTTTATGCAGGTTATTTAATAAAGCTCCAGATCCTTAGAGCCTTCTGAATTAAGGTGTTGGAAGTTAAAGTTCCAATTGCGGATAGATTTGAGAGGCTTAAAACTTAGGAGTTTAGTATCCAGGGAGTTACTGTGTAAACGTTAGATACTACACACTTGCAATTATCAAGCAATTGGTTGAGGTCTAAGTCCCACCTTAAATAGAATTTCCAGCAAGAAGAAGATATCTTCCTCTTAAAGGGACAGCAGATATGACAGTAAGGATAATATGATTAACCAATGGATGTATAAAAGCATATAAGATCTCTGCTGTATTGGGTCTAATGTCAATTCAAACAGTATTATATGCAGTTGTGTGATCCAATAAAACCAGACTTTGTGAAAAGCTTCCTGAGTGTCTTGTAATATTGCTGCCTGTGTGGACATACTGTATATGTGCCTAATTTTATGTAAAATTTCCTCCCAGGGGGGAGCTTCCTCCTTCCAGTGCCGGGCTATACATTTACATGTGGCTGTACATAAAATTTTGATAAATTGATTAATTACTTTATTAAACTGCCTTAAGCGAAAATTCAATAGGGCTTGGTTCATCGACAACTGAATGGGGCTATCTAGTATCCTACTTAAAAGGAGTGATCATTTATTCCAGATTATCTTAGAGTAAGAGCAGTCCCACCACATATGTTTGTATGTGTCTTCAAATTCACAACCCCTGTAACAGAGCTTGGACCCCCGTTAAATGGAATGATGAGGTGATAATTGGAGTTAGATACCATCTGAAAATGGTTTTAAGGCAATTTCCCTGCATGTCGGCACTCAACGGGCCTTTTCTTGCATTATATATTAAGTTATTCCAGTCGGAAATATCAATTTCTGTATTGAGGTCGGCCTCCCATTTGAGCTGAAGGCCTGTTTTAGTGATTTGTGTGGAAGATTGAATAAGTTGGTATAAATGTGAAATAGTTTTTCTAGGTCTGGATGAGGAGCTACAAATTATTTCTAAGGGAGTGAATTTGTTGCCAGTCAATGAAGGTAGGTATTTATGTATGATGGATGATATCTGAATATATAAAAACCAAAAATTTGGAAGGAGACAGTTTATCCTGAAGTTGTGTGTATGTCATTAATTTGCCTTTGTATACTAGGTCTGCTATCCTATAAAGAACTCTGTTTTCCCACTTCTGTATAGCTGGGATCTGTTCTGAAAGTATGATTACTTTTAGGGGGGTCCTGAGGGATCTGTTAAGGAGAATTTTGAGAGATGAAACAAGAGTGAACCAAGTCTTGAGCATGCAAGACTTAATTGTGAAATTGTTGAGTTTTTGAGTCTGAGCTCTATGTGGGTCCCAGAGAGATAGCTCTTGAGGATATAGTTTGTTTATGTCTGACTCCAATGTGGTCCATCTTATCTCATCTTCCGTTTTGTTAAGGAGAGTAGTTTGGGCTAATCTAGCTGCTTGGAAATAGTGTCAGAGATTTGGTACGCCCATGCCTCCCAGTTGCCTATGTCTCATAAATATTGATTTAGGGATTCTTTCTTTTTTAGACCCTCTTATAAAATTATTAATGCAAGCTTGGAGATTGTCTAGATCACAATTCGGAATGCCTATCGGTAGGGTCCGAAATAAATATAAAATCTTTGGTAACAGACATTTTGATCGCAGATAGACGTCCAAACCAAGAAAATCTCAGTTTGCTCCATTTAGTGAGGTCCTGTTTGAATACTTTGTAAATTGGAGGATAGTTGGTTTGGTAAAGTTCCGATGAGTGTTTTGTAAGGCTGATCCCTAGATATTTGAGGTGATGTTTTACCCAATTAAACTCAAAGTTTAGTTCTATCAATTTTTTTGTATGGTCTGGAATAGCAAAAGGCATGGCTTCACATTTTTCAAGGTTCACTTTGTAACCAGATATAGTGGAAAAGTTCCTAAGGGTGTTGTATAAATTTGTCAGAGATATTAGGGGGTTTGGTTAGGGAGAGCAAAACGTTGTCTGCAAAAAGTGTGAGTTTGTAATCTGATTGTCCTATTTTAATACCCGTAATGTCTGGGAAGTTCCTAATGTGTTGCACCAGGGGCTCTATGCAAACAGCAAAAAGGAGAGGGGATAAAGGACAACCCTGTCTTGTCGTATTTAAGAACAAAAATCTGATTGGTGTCCCATTGCCTTAATGCATGCCGAGGGATATGAATATATACTCTGGATCGCTGTAATAAAACAACCCCTAAAGCCCATTTTATGTAGTACAGCTTGCATGTACTCCCAGTCGACCCTGTCAAATGGCTTGCTTGCGCTGATGTCTGAGTTAAGAGTTGCCAAGTCTTGTTGGTCAATTTGGGGCAGAGTGGCTTCCTCCAAAAATCTGTTCAGGAGACAGTTAGTTTGTTCCGTTTTGGAAACTTTCTTGCCATTGTATAAAGAACTATAGTAGTAGTATAGTAGTAGCATAAAACTCTTAACTACTGACTTTAAAAGGCGGTAGGAATCTTGTGGCTAAGGGGTTACCACTCAGTTTTTTGCCTCCCAGGACAGACTCGTAATACCGGCGTTAGGCAAGTCCCATTGAAAACATAGGGTACGCTATAGGCGTAAGTGGACTTGCGGGAAGGGCAAAAAAGTGAGCGGTGCCCCTGTACATGCAAGACTTGTAATACCTGCGGGCGTGAAAAAGCAGCGTTAGGACCTGCTAATGCTGCTTTTTCACTCTAACGCAAAACTCGTAATCTAGGTGTTGGTTTCTTGGAGGCCATGTTAATGCTCTAAAATAAAACAGTCTCAGGATGTAAGGTTAATTCCCAAGAAAATATTGCTCCAGTAATGATGGGAGTATTGCTATATTTAATCTTCTGAGGTTTGAAAAGAAAGACCTTTTGGTTGTGCTTTGGTAATCATCCAGCAGGTGGCATTGTTGTATAGGAAAAGGTGTATCTCTATGAACTGATTTTCAACTGCATTCAAGAAAAATGTCCCAGTTTTCAAAACAATATAGTTTTCCAAATACAAGACCCTTCAAGTAGAAATATTGCAATATGTTCACCTCTGAAAAAGTGGTAGTACAGATCTCATTCTTTGCACTTTTAATAAGCTAGTTCTGTCTTAAGATGTCATTGTGATCTCAGGCTTTATAATAATATAGTGATTTCCAGAATTCGTAAGTTGGACCTAATGATTTTTGTCTTAAAGAGTAATGTCCTGGCCATTATTTTATAGTGTGACAATGTGTATTAGGCTCCATGTCTGTGCTGCATTGTGTAATGTTTTTTCAGGCCTGTAAAGGTTTGACCAGATCTATATAGCCATTACTCATGACTGAGCCCTTTCCCACAGGGTGGATGATGGTCTGGCTGCTCCAGCTTGGATCTCTGTGGGTGTTCATCGAGCCTCTGTGGGGTTAGAACTTGCCAGCTCAAGTACAGGGTGACCGGATGAAAACCGGATCCGGTGTGCAAAGATGACGTTGAGCGTTTGTGATGAAGTTCAAGTGTCACGGTTATCCACAGCCTGTTTTCCACAGTTTCAGCCCCTGTGGTGTTTCCAGCAGCTTCACATAGCTTTTAAGCTGCGATGTGCCCTCCGGAACATTGATGGAGGAGTAGTGGCTGATCTCCCTGGTCTACGGAGCTCTAAGCTAAGGCATCCATTTTGGAGCCCTGTCAGACTCCGCCCCCCATCTTCCTAAGTTTTATTTTTATATATATATATATATATATATATATATATATATATATATATATATATATATATATATATATATATATATATATATATATATATATATATATCTCTATCTATCAATGAGTACATTAACAGAGATAAGTACAATTATTTAAATAAAGTTGCAATAAGAAGACTAAATTGTTTTCATTTCATAGACATGCAAGGTAAAGAATTAGATAAATAAGGATATTCGCAACATCAATTACTCTTTTTTATCAAAAGTCCAATGCTCAGTCCTATGCTCATCACGTCGGACTTGACGCGCGTGTTTTCAACATAGTTTTTGATACATAAGGGTGTCGTATGTAGGTTCACAGCAGCGATGTCTGTCAAGTGTGTTGACACCGGCAAATGCAACATAGTTGACACAAAGATAAATATGCCCCTAAGTGAGAGAGAGAGATCTGTGTTAGGAGAGATAGATTTAGTTAATAGAATATTTGTTAAAAAATGTGAGACCCAAAGGTTCTTTTCAGAGTCATTAACCCCTAGCTTGCCATTGATCACTATAAACCACTGGCTCTTGCACAGCAGCACTTTTTTGCTCTTTGTGCATTTTTTTAGGGGTTCATTTTTTTTTAGTCATTTTTTTGTGAGACCCAAAGGCACTTTTCAGAGTCATTTAGCTAGTTTTGATTAATTTTTGTAAAAAATTGTGAGACTCAAATGCCCTTTTTCAGAGCCATTTACCCCTTGCACTTTTTTGCTCTCTGTGCATTTTTTTAGGGGTTCATTTTTTTTAGTAATTTTTTTTGTGAGACCCAAAGGTGCTTTTCAGAGCCATTTAGCTAGTTTTAGTTAATTTAAATTTAAATTGTGTGTTGATTTTTTTTTAGTTTTTTTTGTTTGTGTGACAGATAAAAATAAATCATGTCAAAGAGAACATATAGGTCTGAGGAGGCGAATGCCATCCTTGCGTCAGAGTCAGATGCCTCTATGTCTGACTATAAAAATGACCCTGCCAGGTGCTCAGATACTTCACTAGATACAGTGTCAACTGATAGAGATGTAACTCTGGCTGGGAGCATGCCTGCTAGAAGGAGATGTTTTGCTTCAGTTGGCATTGCAGCTGAGGAGTGGGTAGTGCCTCATTGCCAGAGGCCAGATATCCCACCCTTCACTGCAAATCCTGGCATAAATGTGGATGTCGCATGATTTTGCCCCCAACAATTTATGGAGGTGTTTCTGGGCGATGATGTATTGGGGAAAATTGTTGCCCAAACTAATTTACATGGCCATCAGTTCCATGCTGCAAAGCCGGACTCTTTTCTGGCAAAGCAGCAATGGGCCCCCATCGATGTGCCAGAAATTAAAAAATTTTGGGCATTGACTATGCTGATGGGCATCATAAGGAAACCCTCCATCTGCTCCTACTAGAGCAGTAGCCCAATCTGCTCTACCCCCATTTTCTCCCAGTGTATGTCGAGGAAGAGGTACATTTGCCGTTGTGTTTCTTTTTTTTTTGGGGGGGTTGGTTACATTTACTGTTACTGATTTTTTTGTTTTTGTTTTTTCTTTTACTGTTCCACAATTCTAAAATTGGTGCTGTATTTTACCAAAACCTCTGTAAAACCTATGCATGCTCTCCTAAATCATAGTCAAAAAGCAATGTGTGTGTAAAAATGAAAATTGAAAAATTACCACCATACATTTTCTCCTATTTTTTTGGCTAAAACAGTTGCATCGAAGGCATCAAAGCACTCCATATACAATACCTTGGGGTGTCATTGTTTCAAATATATACACTTTCATGGCAATAAATAAAACTGGGGTATGCAATAGCCCCCAAACTAAAGATAGGCCTATCGGAAGAAATACTCTCATGTTCAACTCAACTTACAAATCATAAAATTGTAACTGAACCTTCCCCCAAATCCTGGCAAACCTATGCATGGGGGGCATGGGTGTACTCAGGAGATCTTGCAGAAAACAACCTGGAGTGTTTTCTTGCAATAACTTACAACAGGCTCTCCTAAATCGTAAAAAAAGCAATGTGTGTAAAAATGAAAATTTAAAATTACCACCATACATTTTTTTGGCTAAAACGGTTGCATCAAAGGCATCAAAGTCCACCATATACAATACCTTGGGGTGTCATTATTTCAAATATATACACTTTCATGGCAATAAATAAAACTAGGGTATGTGATAGGCCCCAAATTAAAGATAAGCCTTTCAGAAGAAATACTCACATTCAACTTAAATTACAAGTCATACAATCGTAACTGAACCTTCCCAAAATCCTGGCAAACCTATGCATGGGGGGCATGGGTGTTATCAGTAGGTCTTGCAGAAAACAACCTGGAGTGTTTTCTTGCAATAATTTACAACATGCTCTCCTAAATCACAGTCAACAATCAATGTCTGTGTAAAAATAAAAAATTACCACCACATACTTCTCCAATTATTTGGCTAAAACAGTTGCATCAAAGGCATCAAAACACTCCATATACAATTCCTTTGGGGTGTCAACTATTCAAATATATTCACGTTCATGGCAAGCAAATAAATTGGGGTATGTAACAAGGCACCCAAAAAGAAGATAGGCAAAGAAGATATGTTGAATGTGCAAAAAAAAAAAATCACAAACACATGTCAGATGTTTGGCATTGCACCCCCCAAACAAGCCACAACAAACCTATGCATTGGTGATATCACTGTACTCAGGAGATGTTGCTGAACACATATTGGGGTGTTTTTTGGCAGTAACACATAACAGGGACTGAGAATCCATGCCTAACATACAATGTGTGTGAAGAAATAACACAACACAATGACTACCAAAATGTTTGATAAAGACTTGTGGTTGAATTAGTGCATTGAAAGTGTTAAAATACCAGCATTTCAAATACCCTAGGGTAACTACTTTTAAAAAAATATATGGTTTGGTGGGTGTAAATTACATTGCCTGGCATAAAAAATGTCCCAAATAGGACAGGGGTGCATGGGATGTGAAAATTCCAAGTTGGAAAAATGCAATGCACCACCAAAAAATAGGGCCTTTTAGCCCCTAGAGAACCCGACACACCTATACATGGGTGGTATCACTGTACTCAGGAGATGTTTCTGAACATATATTGAGTGTTCTTTGGCAGTAACACATAACAGGAACTGAGAATCCATGCCTAAAGTACAATGTGTGGGAAGAAATAACACAAAGAAATTACTACCAAAAAGTTTGACAAAGACTGGTGGTTGAATTAGTGCATGGAAAGTGTTAAAATACCTGCATTTCAAATACCCTAGGGTGTAAAATAAATTAGCCGGCTTAAAAATGTCACAAATAGGACAGTTAGAAAACTGGAATGCACCCCCTACAAATAGGGCCTTTTAGCCCCCACAGAACCCAACACACCTATACATGTGTTGTATCATTGTACTCAGAAGATGTTGCTGAACACATATTCTTTGGCAGTAACCCTTAAAGTTCTCAGTACGTGTATTCTTAAAATGCTATTTGTGTCAAAAAATCACCAGCCTAATTTATTAGGAGGAGGGAGCCAGAAGCGAGTGGGAAGCGATGTGCAGGATGGGGAAAGAAATCAAGACACACGGTTGTTGTATTCACTTTCTAATGTCACTCAGCCAGTGTTCTGGTAAGAGGGTGAGCTTTGGAAAACAGCGAACCATGTCACTTCCTGTGACGTTACATCAGCTGTTTCACAAATTTTGGCCCCAATGCGCATTTGTGCCAGCGTCATCACATACCTGGCAGCATACGTCACTGGTACAATATTTAGAGCTGTGAAATTCCGGGACCCTTTCTAGAGCGCATGTGTGGGATTTTGTATCAGAAATGGTGCGCTCATGGAAAGCTGTTTCTTCTGCAATATTCTGATCTCCGCCCCCCCACTGCAACTACTCCCATTACTACTACTGCTCTAAAGCTGTGTCTCCGTGCTTGTGCATACAGCTCCAATTCATTGGGCTCTTTGTTAATCAACCAATAGATTTACTGCTGCAACAAATGTTTAAACAAACAGGTTGTAATATGAAATGGAGCTGTATGAAACACAACGACAAAAGCACGGAGAGCTCAGCTTTAGAGTAGTAGTATTAATGGGAGTAGTTGCAGTGGGGGTGCAGTTCCGAATATTGCCGAAGAAACAGCAGATGCAGATAGGTGCGCTGACGCTCTGCTTACAGTAATCCCACGCTGACACAGTGCAGGCTCATGAGAGTGAACAAGTGGAAATCCAATGAGAGAATAGAAGCCCCATGTCACTCATGCTCTCAACCAATCAGTAATTAAAATACCTTCTGTGCTTAGGCGTCTGTATGGAAAGTAAATTGGTCAAGTGACAAACGTCTAAAAGGGGCAGACAAAGCATGTGCAATGTGCTAAAAAAAAAAACAGGGTGCATGTCAAAAATGCCATGATTCTGGTTTATGAGTCTGACAGTGCTTTTATGATAATAAAGCTTTTTATAAGTATTATTATTTTAATTTACCCCACTACCCAACTTCCCAAAAAAAAAAAAAAAAAAAAAAAAAAAACTTACATGTCCCACTGGCTTTACAATGGCATTTTATTTATTTTTTGGCAAAAGGTATTTTATTTTTGTCTTCGCCTAAAACAATTAAGTGTGTTGCCCCTGTTGTCCTTATAGAGGAGCCTCCACTGCTGTCATGCAAGGGGTTGTTTCTGGGGGGCACTGGGCAATAGCATTAAAATGAAGAAAATGCAGCATCCCTGGGAAGAGATGGCTAGCAAGGATGGAGTTCTAGTTCCAATAGGAATGCAGACATCACAAATCTCACAGAAGTTCTGGGAGTCTCCAGCTTTGAAATAGCGGCTCCGACACCCACAAATTAAACAAAATATCCCGGAAACCCTAAATTGTTATGATTTTTATTGGGAGGGGCGGAGCTTAGAACTAGCACGGCAGGATTCAAAACAGTGCACAGATTGAGTTTGACTTTTGTCCTCAGAAGACAGGGATGCCTGCAGGTTCCTATTCTAGTAGAGCAGCCAGTATTTTAATGTGGGGACTGACTGGGCATGGTCATTGTGACAATTGCCGCTGTCAGTGGGAGGATTAGTGGCAAGAGTGCACCATGAAGGATGGAGAATTAGAATGGTGAAGTGAACTTGAGTGGCTTACTAGCCACGCTGTATTGTAATGTTTAGAATTCCTCTCCTCCCTAGTCCCTGTGATGAAGTTCCTTCCAGCCTGCTGTTCTCTACGATTCAGTAGTGGAAGTAAAAGAGCAGAGACAGAATGTACGGTGATCTTGGGGCATGAATCTGCTGTTCTGCTGTTGTCTAATGGTCAGGCATGGACAGATTTGAGGGACAGCATATCAGTTTTCTCATAACTGCAATTAGTGCTTTAATCTGGATTACTGACAGAACACCGGCTCTCCATTGAGCAAACTGTTATTTATTTTATCTGGAAGCCTTTTATGTCAGTGAGCTGAACTCCCCCTTCAAAATCCTCACTTAATTCCTGCATAAAATAAATCACTAGGTTGACAACTGCAGGAATACAGCTCAACTACAATCATGGAGTAAGAAGTAATTATTTAATAACTTCTACCTTAACCTTTACACTGCTGCATTAACACATATTATCTTGCTTCCCTGAAGAGGCTAGTGTGACATGAAATTCAAAGGGGCTTTAGTTTAGAATGAGATAATTGATAGGGGGATTGGTAAAAGATACAGGTGCATGGAAACAAATGGCTAAATTATCTTTGCTATTATAATTTAATTTTCATGTATGTGTTAAATGCAGCTTTTGTCTATTGTGTGCTTACTACTTAGAGTTTTACTTAATAATGTATTGTTTGTGTGTAATTGCACAATAAAAAAATCCAAACAAATGATTTGCATGGTTTCTGTGGATCATTTCAATATTTATTTAATAACAGGTTTAAGGTGTGGAGTCTACCTCCCTGAAATTAGATTTTGCAGGTTGGGATGTCTGGAAATGTACCAGGAGATAAAACAAGACAACATAATAACAAATTACCCTGCAAAATACTTTCATTCACTGGTTTCACTTTCACTATTACACAGCCAAACAACTACTGTTCTGTGTTCCTGTAAGTCAGTGTTTCTAAACCTTTTAAGGAGAAATACCCCTGCAGGTCTAAAAAAATCCTAAGTACTCCTATCTTGAAAGAGTAATTTTTCTACTGTTTTAAATTCCAGACGTATAATTGAGAGTAGACACTAATATTTAAATCAATACCATATTGGAGAATTAATTATTATTACTATTATCGGTTATTTGTAGAGCGCTAAAGGATTCCGCAGCGCTAGAAAAATCCTGATAAAAGTTAGTAATGGATATTTTTTAAATAACTATGAAATGATGTGGAAAGGAGGAGTATAGAAACAATTAATATGTAGTATAAAAGACACAATAGAAATATTATACACACAAACTGTCAAAGGCATGCAAATATATATAGCCAAGAATGAGCATACACAAAGGTAAAGTGGGGTCTTTTTCTTTTAATTATATTTATATTTTTTCTTCCTTTTAATCATATTACACCAAAAAGTATATTGCAATCTACATTAATAAAACAAAAAAGATTGCATTTAATCATAGAACTGATACTCTAACAACTACCAGTAATCAAAACAAAACTTTTTAACAAACCTAAAACCTAAGCATGAATATAAAATGTAGGCTTATAAAATATGGTTTGATTACATAATCATATCAAACCTTGGGTTTAAGCTACTTATAGCTACAATTAGATTGTTTTCAGGACACAAACTATTTCTTGCTTTACTTTTTAATTGCGACATAAGCGAAAAACTGGTTTTACATAAGTAGGTTAAGGCAAAAGGAAGTAGTTCTGTGAGCGCACTCTTCCTCAGTTCTGAGTATTCAGTTTCTGCCAAAACATTGAGATTTCACTCAGCAGGTTAAATCATTAATCTCCTCCCTTACGCCCAAGCACATAATTGGCATAGAAAGACTACCATTACAGCAAGTACTAAAAAAAGCAAGCAAGAGTTAAATTATTAACTCCTCATCTGTATATCAGGACACCACATAATTATAAGGTAAAAAATGTAGTAATAAAAAAGGTGCTTTGCTCGCAAGATCATGCAAATACTCTCTCACACACACACGATCACAGGCACTTACTCTTGCATACACACACTCACATTTACTATGTATATTTGACAAAAAAGGATGCCCGATGTTCAGGCACAAAGATATTTTTAAATAAAAGAGATCAAATCATTTTTTAATCCCACATAACTAATTGACTGAAAATTCCATTAGAAAAGTGTCCTGAATTTCTAATTATACTGGGATTCTACATGTAAATCCCTGAATCTAAATGGTAGAACTATATATATATATATTAAAATGTTGCATTATTCAAAATTTGTATGTATCCAAAAACCTTCTATGTTTTGGGTACATAAATAAATATATATATATATATATAATATATATAATAATACAGTGCTCGTCAAATATGTTCAAAATCTAACAGCCAGCCCAAAAAGCTAGGAGCCAGTTATTTCTGATCATATTTTATTAATTTATCTAATTTTATACATATATTAATATTTTCAGGTATTTGTAGAGCGCTAACAGGTTCCGCAGAGCTATGAACATAGGTGATTTGTAAAAAACAATTTCAGGGATCAAATGGGTAGAGGGTCCTGCTGAGAGTTGCACTGTTGTAGTCAGCTCTTATGATGGTGGACTACAAACAGCTGGGCTCATAGGCTTACATGCTATGGGGTTTAAGGGGGTAGCAGTGGAGATAGAAAGGTTAGTGTAGGTTGTATGGATTCCTGAATAGTAGAGTCTTCAGGGAGCACTTGAAGCTTTTAAAACTAGGGGAGAGTCTTGTGGAGCGAGGCAGAGAGTTCCATAAGATGGGAGCCAGTCTGGAGAAATCTTGTAAACGGGAATGTGAGGAGGTAACAAGAGAGGAGGAGAGTAGGAGATCATGAGTGGAGCGACAGGGTTGGGAGGGAGAGTATTTGGAGACAAGGTCTGAGATGTAGGGGGAGCAATGCAATTGGGGCCTTTGTGTGTCAGAGTGAGAATTTTGTGTTTAATATGGAGGAAAGAGGAAGCCAATGAAGGGATTGGCAGAGAGGTGCAGCAGATGAAGAGTGACGTGTAAGGAAGATGAGCCTTCATTATGGATTGTAAAGGAGCTAGGTGGCAGATAGGGAGACCATAGAGGATGGAGTTGCAGTAGTCGAGGCGGAAAAGGATGAGACAGTGGATTAAAATCTTACTTGTGTCTTGTGTAAGGAAATGTCTGATTTTAGCAATGTTTTTAAGGTGGAAGTGGCAGGCTTTAGCCAAGGACTGAATGTGAGGAGTGAAAGAAAGATCTGAGTCAAGTTTGACCCCAAGACATCAGGCATATGAGGTTGGGGTAATGATGAAGTTATCAACAGTTATAGAGACATGGGGGGGTGGAGATTTTTGAAGAAGGGTGGAAAATAAGGAACTCAGTTTTGGAGAGATTTAGCTTGGGGTAGTGAGAGGACATCCAAGATGAGATATGAGAGAGACAGTTAGTGACACAGGTTAGCAAGAAAGGAGGTATTTCTGGTGCAGAGAAGTAGATTTTGGTATCGTCGGCATACAAATGATAGTGAAATCCATGGGACTTCATTAAGGAACCTAATAAGGACGTGTAGATTGAGAAGAGAGGGAGACCAAGGACAGAGCCTTGCTGTACCCCAACAGAAAGAGGTAACGGGGAAGAGGATGCACCAGAGAAGGCTACACTAAAGTTATGGTTAGACAGACGGGAATAGAACCAAGAGAGAGCTGTGTCGCAGATGCTGAAGGATTGGAGGGTATGGAGCAAAAGAGGGTGGTCGACAGTATATATATATATAACTCTAACATAATCGTAACAGTTTCCTGCCTTTCAGAACTGCCACAAAGCGATCAGTGTGGATGAGTGTGCTAGTTGCGTCATCCACCTAGAGTTGTCACCTGCTTTACCTGCAACCAATGGTATTAGGCTGATAGTAGTGTAACATCGTAGCTAAGGTGATGTATCATCCAATCAAGGGGCTGAATAAAGTATCTCCTTGTCAATGAAGAGATGACCCTCAATTAGATCAAAGCGATCCAGGGAATATAACTCATTTGACTATCAAGCACTGTCATGTTAGCAAAATACAGTGCATTGACATTCTTACCTGCTAGTAAGTCACTATGGATAAACTTACATACCTCTGTGATGGTGTATACAATACTACCTTGTACAAGTAATCATTGGGGGCTGTGTGCTCAAATTGGCTGATGCTTTATTACATGGTATCATAATTCCCCTATCACTGTATCCAAAAAAAAAAAATTCATATGGCTAGATTACGAGTTTTTGTTGGTAATGGTGTGCGGTGCTAACGAGCCTTTTTTTCTTACCACCCACTTAAGACAACGCTGGTATTACGAGTTTTCTGCAAGCCAGAGTTAGCCTCAGAAAAGTGAGCATTGAGCAAAATTTAGCTCCACATCTCACTAATACCAGCGTTGCTTACGGTAGCGGTAAGCTGGCTAAACGTGCTCGAGCACGATTTCCCCATAGGAAACAATGGGGCAGATTCAGCTGGAAAAAAAAAAACTAACACCTGCAAAAAAGCAGCGTTCAGCTCCTAACGCAGCCCCATTGTTTCCTATGGGGAAATACATTTTATTTCTGCACCTAACACCCTAACATGAACCCTGAGTCTAAACACCCCTAATATTATACTCATTAACCCCTAATCTGCCGCCCCCGACATTGTCGCCACCTGCATTATATTATTAACCCCTAATGTGCAGCTCCGGACACCGCCACCACCTACATTATACTTATGAAGCCCTAATCTGCTGCCCCGATCATCGCCGACACCTACATTATAGTTATTAAGCCCCTAATCTGCCACCCCCAATGTCGCCGCCACTATAATAAAGTTATTAACCCCTAAACCTAAGTCTAACCCTAACCCCCCTAATTTAAATAGTAATTTTATTTAGATTATTTTAAATTATATTATTAAGTACATTATTCCTATTTAAAACTAAATACTTACCTATAAAATAAACCCTAAGCTATAGTTACATTGTAGCTATCTCAGGGTTTATTTTTATTTTACAGGCAACTTTGTATTTATTTTAGCTAGGTACAATAGTTGTTAAATAGTTTATATATATATATATATATATATATATATATATATATATATATATATATATATATATATATATATATATATATATATATATATATATATATATATATATATATATATATATATATATATATATATATATATATATATATATATATATATATATCTACCTAGCTAAAATAAATACAAGTTTAAATGTAAAATAAATCCTAACCTAAGTTACAATTACACCTAACACTACACTATAATTAAATTAATTACCTAAACTAACTACAATTAGTGATGTCGCAAATAGTTTGCCGGCGAATAGTTCCAGGTGAACATAGCATGTTTGCGTTCGCCGTGGCGGGCGAACATATGCGATGTTCGATCCGCCCCCTATTCATCATCATTGAGTAATACTTTGACCCTGTACCTCACAGTCAGAAGACACATTCCAGCCCATAAGCAGCAGACCCTCCCACCTCCTGGACAGCATCCATTTTAGATTCATTCGGAAGCTGCATTGTTAGTGAGGGGAGGGACAGTGTAGTTGCTGCTGATTGAATAGGGAAATTGATAGCTAGGCTAGTGTATTCAGTGTCCACTACAGTCATGAAGGACTCATCTGATCTCTGCTGTAAGGACAGCACCCCAAAAAGCCCTTTTTAGGGCTAGAACATCTGCTTTTTTTTTGCAGTTGCCTGTCTGCCAGCGTGTGTGTCAGGCTCACAGCGTATACTGTGCCCACTTGCCCAGTGCCACCACTCATATCTGGTGTAACAGTAGTGTAGATTTAAAAAAAACGACACATTTTTGACTGTGTTAAATAATAGCAGTCAGTTTCCTTCACACGTGTGTGTTTCAGTGCCTGCCTGCCAGGGCACAGTGTCACCCCAGTGCAACTCATATCTGGTGTAACAGTAGTGTACATTTAAAAAAACAAAAACAATTTTGACTGTAATAGATTGAATAGCAGTTAGTTGTCTGCAAGCGTGTGTCAGGCCTACAGCTCTACTCTGCCAACTTCTGCCAGTGCACAGTGCCACTCATATCTGTTGTCACAGTAGCTTGCACGCATAGTACCACTAATCGGAAAAAAAAAAATGACAGGCAGAGGCAGGCCACCCCGCAGGGGCCGTCGTGTTCATGGCGCTGTGATTCCCTTTGGCCCTAGAATAATGCCCAGTGTTCAGAGGCCACGTACCCCGAACGCGAACATTTCTGAGGACATAGTTGACTGGCTAACACAGGACACCCAATCTTCTACAGCTTCTGCTTGGAACTTTGACGCACCATCCTCCTCCAGCTTAGCTTCGGGCACCTCTCAAGTTACCACTCGCCCGCCTGCCGCCACCACCAACACTAGCACCACAGCCTCTTCACTTGATCTGTCAGAGGAGTGATTTACACATCAGTTGGAAGAAATGAGTGATAGTGATGCACAACCATTATTGCCAGAGGATGTAGATAACAGGGATATGTCTCAGTCAGGCACCATTACACACATGGACGTACGGTGTGATGATGATGTTGTACCCGCTGCTGCTTCCTTTGCTGAGTTGTCAGATACAAGTGAAGCGATTGATGATGACGATGCGTCCGTGGATGTCACGTGGGTGCCCACTAGAAGAGAAGAAGAAGAGGGGGAAAGTTCAGGGGGAGGGGGGGGACAGAGGAGGAGGAGACGAGTTGGAAGGAGGGGGAGGTCGTCGCAAGGAGCTAGTGGCACAGTCATACAGCATGCATCGGCACCCGGGGTCAGCCAGACAGCACGCCAATCAACGCATACTGTTGCCACCACCACAATGCCGTCATTGCAGAGCTCAGCAGTGTGGCATTTTTTTGTGTGTCTGCCTCTGACAACAGCGATGCCATTTGCAACATGTGCCAAAAGAAACTGAGTTGTGGGAAGTCCAACACCCACCTAGGTACAACTGCTTTGCGAAGGCACATGATCGCACATCACAAACGCCTATGGGATCAACACATGAGTACAAGCAGCATACAAACTCAAAGCCACCATCCTCCTCCTGGTCCAGCATCTTCAGCCATGTCAACCACTGCTGTCCTCCTTGCCCCCTCTCAACAATCTGACACTCCGTCTCTCGCCTTGAGCAGTTCCTGCTCATCTGCCCACAGTCAGGTGTCTGTCAAGGACATGTTTGAGTGTAAGAAGCCAATGTCACAAAGTCACCCCCTTGCCCGGCATCTGACAGCTGGCTTGACTGAACTATTAGCCCGCCAGCTTTTACCATACAAGCTGGTGGAGTCTGAGGCGTTCAAAAAATTTGTAGCTATTGGGACACCACAGTGGAAGGTACCCGGCCGAAATTTCTTTGCACAAAAGGCAGTCCCCAACCTGTACTCGATTGTGCAAAAGGAAGTAATGGCATGTCTGGCACACAGTGTTGGGGCAAGGGTCCATATGACCACTGATACCTTTTCTGCAAAGCATGGTCAGGGCAGGTATATCACCTACACTGCGCATTGGGTAAACCTGCTGACGGCTGCCAAGCATGGAATGCGTGGCTCTGCAGAGGAGGAGTTGGTGACACCGCCACGACTTGCAGGCAGGCCTGCTGCCACCTCCTCTACTCCTCCTACTCCATCCTCTTCCATAACCTCCGTGGCTGAGTCCTCTTCTGCTGCTGTGTCTTGCTCCACATCAACGGCACCCCCCCAGCTCCCCAGGTACTATTCCACATCCTGGATACGGCAGTGTCACGCCGTCTTGGGGTTGACTTGCCTGAAAGCAGAGAGTCACACCGGACCAGCACTACTGTCCGCCCTGAACGCACAGGTGGATCAGTGGCTGACTCCGCACCAACTGGAGATCGGCAAAGTGGTTAGTGACAATGGAAGAAATTTGTTGGCGGCATTGAATTTGGGCAAGTTGACACATGTGCCGTGCATGGCACATGTGTGTAATCTGATCGTACAATGCTTTGTGCATAAGTACCCAGACTTACAGGACGTCCTGAAGCAGGCCAGGAAGGTGTGTGGCCATTTAAGGCATTCCTACATGGCCATGGTGCACTTTTCAGATATCCAGCGGCGAAACATGCCAGTGAGGCACTTGATTTGCGACAGCCCGACACGTTTGAATTCAACACTCCTAATGTTTGACCGCCTGATCCAACAAGAAAAAGACGTTAACGAGTATTTGTATGACCGGTGTGCTAGGACAGCCTCTGCAGAGCTGGGAATTTTTTTGCCACGTTACTGGATGCTCATGCGCAATGCCTGTAGGCTCATGCGTCCTTTTGAGGAGGTGACAAACCTAGTCAGTCGCACCGAAGGCACCATCAGCGACATCATACCATTTGTTTTCTTCCTGGAGCGTGCCCTGCGAAGAGTGCTGGATCAGGCCGTAGATGAGCATGAAGAGGAAGAGTTGTGGTCACCATCACCACCAGAAACAGCCTTATCAGCATCGCTTGCTGGACCTGCGGCAATGCTGGAAGAGGATTGTGAGGAAGAGGAGTCAGAGGAGGAATGTGGCTTTGAGGAGGAGGAGGAAGACCAACCACAACAGGCATCCCAGGGTGCTCGTTGTCACCTATCTGGTACCCGTGGTATTGTACGTGGCTGGGGGGGAAGAAGATACCTTCAGTGAGATCACTGAGGACGAGGAACGGGACATGAGTAGCTCGGCATCCAACCTTGTGCAAATGGGGTCTTTCATGCTGTTGTGCCTGTTGAGGGACCCTCGTATAAAAAGGCTGAAGGAGAACGACCTGTACTACGTGTCCACGCTACTAGACCCCCGGTATAAGCATGAAGTGCCTGAAATATTTCCGAATTACCGCAAGTCGGAAAGGATGCAGCAGTTCCAAAATAAATTAAAAAGTATGCTTTACACAGCGTATAAGGGTGATGTCACAGCACAACGGAAATCTAACAGGGGAATAGGTGAAAGTAATCCTCCTCCTCCCACGACCACGCCGGCAAGGACAGGACACTTTACAGACGTGTTGTTGATGGAGGACATGCGGAGCTTTTAAAGTCCTACGCATTGCCACAGCCCTTCGGGGTCCACCCTCAGAGAATGAATCGATCGACAGGTAGCAGACTACCTCGCCTTAACTGCAGATCTTGACACTGAGGAGCGATGGACCCCTTGACTACTGTGTGTGCAGGCTTGACCTGTGGCCTGAGCTATCCCAATTTGCGGTAGAACTTCTGGCCTGCTCCGCTTCAAGTGTTCTGTCAGAAAGGACCTTCAGTGCAGCAGGAGGTATTGTCACTGAGAAGAGAAGTCAACTAGGTCAAAAAAGTCTAGATTACCTCACCTTTATTAAGATGAATGAGGGATGGATCCCGAAGGGACTGACAGTGGGCGATACATTCAAGCTAAAAACGCCTGATGAGATGAGCTGCCTTGGGCTAAAAAAGGTCCACACACTGCTGTATTTGATCTCTGAATGCCGGATGACTTGCGTGACTTATCCGCCTCCAACTACGGTTCAAGCCGCAATGTTTTAGGGCACTTTCTGCCTGAGAAACAAACATCAATTTGTTGGCTGCAACAATACCTAATTTTTCAGGCATGTGTACATGCCTAATTTTTCTGGCCTCTGGTGCTGCACTGTGGCTTCAAAAACCAAACAAAAAAAAAGGCACATAACAGGGATTAAACTGATAGGAATAGTACTACTTAACACACCACTCCTATCTGGTGGCACATTAGATTGCACGCGCAGTGCCCCAAATTTGAAGTAGGAGGACCGACCAAGCATCTTTTTCCATCTCCCGGTTCCTAAAATCGATGCCATATACACGCCTCCTGATAGGGGACGTAACAGGGATTAAACTGATAAGAATAGTACCACTTAACACACCTTATAATAACACAGAGAGAGGCAACACAGAGAGAGGAGTCTGAAGAAAAGGAGTCAGAGGAGGAAGGTGGCTTTGAGGAGGTGGAAGACCAAACACAGCAGGCGTCCCAGGGGGCTTGTTGTAACCTTTCGGGGACCCTTGGTGTTGTACGTGGCTGGGTGGAGGAAGAGACCTTCAATGACATCAGTGAGGACAAGGAACGGGACATGGCTAGCTTGGTATCCAACCTTGTGCAAATGGGGAGTTTGTGGTTGTGCAAATGGACTGTTTGCGGTGCGTTAAAGGGACAGTCTAGGCCAAAATAAAAACTTTCATGATTCAGATAGAGCATGTAATTTTAAACAATTTTCCAATTTACTTTCATCACCAATTTTGCTTTGTTCTCTTGTTATTCTTAGTTGAAAGCTTAACCTAGGAGGTTCATATGCTAATTTCTTAGTCCTTGAAACCCACCTCTTTCAGATTGCATTTTAACAGTTTTTTCACCACTAGAGGGTGTTAGTTCACGTATTTGATATAGATAACACTGTGCTCGTGCACGAGAAGTTATCTGGGAGCAGGCACTGATTGGCTAGACTGCAAGTCTGTCAAAAGAACTGAAAAAAGGGGCAGTTTGCAGAGGCTTAGATACAAGATAATCACAGAGGTTAAAAGTTTATTATTATAAATGTGTTAGTTATGCAAAACTGGGAAATGGGTAATAAAGGGATTATCTATCTTTTAAAACAATAAAAATTCTGGTGTAGACTGTCCCTTTAAATAGGGAGTTTGGTCTGTCACTGTGAAGCGGGCGTAACCCTTACACTACCTGATCGATACAACATCATACCTGATGTTTTAAAGCACGTTATTCCAAACAATTTAGGAATGTTAGGCGATTTATGCCCTTTATGGCTTAAAACCAGACTCTGCATCAACTATGTAATTTTCCATGGGAGTTTTGCCATGGATCCCCCTCCGGCATGCCACAGTCCAGGTGTTAGTCCCCTTGAAACAACTTTTCCATCACTATTGTGGCCAGAAAGAGTCCCTGTGGGTTTTAAAGTTCGCCTGCCTATTGAAGTCTATGGCGGTTCGCCCGGTTTGCCCGTTCGCGAACAGTTGCGACATCACTAACTACAATTAAATACAATTAAACTAAAGTACGAAAAACAACAAACACTAAATTACAGAAAATAAAAAAATTAAAAATTTTTTAAACTAATTACACCTAATCTAATCCCCCTAATAAAATAAAAAAGCCCCCCGAAATAATAAAATTCCCTATACTAAATTACAAATAGCCCTTAAAAGGGTCTATTGCAGGGCATTGCCCCAAAGTAATCAGCTCTTTTACCTGTAAAAAAAAAAATACCCCCCCAACATTAAAACCCACCACCCACACACCCAACCCTACTCTAAAACCCACCCAATCCCCCCTTAAAAAAACCTAAAATAATTCCCTGAAGATCACCCTACCTTGAGCCATCTTCACCCAACCAGGCACAAGTGGTCCTCCAGAGGGGCAGGAGTCTTCATCCTATCCGGCCAGAAGAGGACATCCAGATGGGCACAAGTCTTCAACCAGGCGGCATCTTCTTCCATCCGGAGCGGAGCGGGTCCATATTGAAGACATCCGACACGGAGCATCCTCTTCCATCTGATGGCGACTGAAGAATGAAGGTTCCTTTAAGTGACATCATCCAAAATGGCGTCCCTTGAATTCTGATTGGCTGATAGGATTCTATCTGCCAATCGGAATTAAGGTAGGAAAAATCCTATTGGCTGATGCAATCAGCCAATCGGATTGAAGTTCAATCCGATTGGCTGATCCAATCAGCCAATAGGATTGACCTTGCATTCTATTGGCTGTTCCAATCAGTTTTTTTTAAGGGGGGATTGGGTGGGTTTTAGAGTAGAGTTGGGTGTGTGGGTGGTGGGTTTTATGTTGGGGGGGGTAAAAGAGCTGATTACTTTGGGGCAATGCCCCGCAAAAGGCCCATTTAAGGGCTATTTGTAATTTAGTATAGGGTAGGGATTTTTTTTATTTTGGGAGGCTTTTTTATTTTATTAGGGGATTAGATTAGGTGTAATTAGTTTAAAAAATTGTAATTTCTTTTTTATTTTCTGTAATTTAGTGTTTTGTTTATTTAATTTAATTGTAGTTAGTTTAGGTAATTAATTTAATTATAGTGTAGTGTTAGGTGTAATTGTAACTTAGGTTAGGGTTTATTTTACAGGTACATTTGTACTTATTTTAGCTAGGTAGTTATTAAATAGTTAATAACAATTTAATAACTATTCTACCTAGTTAAAATAAATACAAAGTTGCCTGTAAAATAAAAGTAAACCCTAAGATGGCTACAATGTAATTATTAGTTATATTGTAGCTATCTTATGGTTTATTTTATAGGTAAGCATTTAGTTTTAAATAGGATTAATTTATTTAATTGTAGTAATTTTATTTAGTTTTATTTAAATTATATTTAAGTTAGAGGGGTTAGGGTTAGACTTAGGTTTAGGTGTTAATAAATTTAGTATAGTGGCGACGAAGTTGGGGGCGGCAGATTAGGGGTTAATAAATGTAGGTAAATGGCGGCAATGTTAGGGATGGCAGATTAGGGGTTGATAAAATGTAACTAGTGTTTGCGAGGCGGGAGTGCGTCGCTTTAGGGGTTAATACAGTAATTTAAGTGGCGGCAATGTCCGGTCGGCAGATTAGGGGTTAAATAATTTTATTATAGTGTTTGCGATGTGGGGGGGGGGCTCGGTTTAGGGGTTAATAGGTAGTTTATGGGTGTTACTGTACTTTTTATTACTTTAGTTAAAAGTTTTGTACGGCGTTAGCCCATAAAACTCTCAACAACTGACTTTTAAAAGCGGTAGGAGTCTTGACAGGAGAGGGTGCACCTCTCACTTTTTCCAAGACTCGTAATACCGGCGTTAGGAAAATCCCATAGAAAAGATAGGATACGCAATTGACGTAAGGGGATTTGCGGTATGCTAAAATTGCGGAAAAGTAAGCGGTACACCTGTACCTGTCAGACTCGTAATACCAGCGGGCGTTAAAAAGCAGCTGTGGGACCTCTCAACACTGCTTTTTAAGGCTAACGCAAGACTCGTAATCTAGGCGATAGTTAACACACTGTTATATCATGTTGAGTAATGTACAGAAATCTATATAGTAGCGGCTTCCTGCACCTATATAAACACACAATGGAGATATACGATGTTACACTACTATCAACCTAATACCATTGATTTCAGGTAAAGCAGGTTCATGGCAGTTCTGACAGGCAGGTAACTGTTATGATCATGTTAAAGTTATATTAAACACACATCCATTCTCTTTTAACCTATGGCAATTAAAAAAGACGTTATCTATATATGTGATATCTCACACTTTATACTGCAATGTAAATGTAGGTTGTGACCACATGAAAATGAATATATGTCTATGCCATAGGTGCTGATGCCAACGAGGTGGATTATTATTATTTTAAGATTGCTTTAATTACAGTTCCTTTTTAATCCTGATTGACAAGTTCACACTGCTATTATAAGCTCATATTGCTATTACAAGTGGTTTCACTGTGGTATTTGGAACAATATTGTTAATCACTGTTGCAATGACAATTGGTGGTTTTCCCGATGAGGGGGAGGGGTTTTCATTTGTTTGCAATGTATATAGTGTTGCATATTCTGTTTGCCACTTTGTCTGAGGGAAGTTTTTTGTCCCCAAAATGTTACATTAAAGTATTTTTTCATCACAAGGACCAGAGAGTGCAAGCCTGTTTGTTACTATATAAATATATTTAATATTACCCTAGGGCTATATACAGGGAGTGCAGAATTATTAGGCAAGTTGTATTTTTGAGGATTAATTTTATTATTGAACAACAACCATGTTCAAAATGAACCCAAAAAACTCATTAATATCAAAGCTGAATAGTTTTGGAAGTAGTTTTTAGTTTGTTTTTAGTTATAGCTATTTTAGGGGGATATCTGTGTGTGCAGGTGACTATTACTGTGCATAATTATTAGGCAACTTAACAAAAAACAAATATATAGCCATTTCAATTATTTATTTTTACCAGTGAAACCAATATAACATCTCAACATTCACAAATATACATTTCTGACATTCAAAAACAAAACAAAAACAAATCAGTGACCAATATAGCCACCTTTCTTTGCAAGGACACTCAAAAGCCTGCCATCCATGGATTCTGTCAGTGTTTTGATCTGTTCACCATCAACATTGCGTGCAGCAGCAACCACAGCCTCCCAGACACTGTTCATAGAGGTGTACTGTTTTCCCTCCTTGTAAATCTCACATTTGATGATGGACCACAGGTTCTCAATGGGGTTCAGATCAGGTGAACAAGGAGGCCATGTCAATAGATTTTCTTCTTTTATACCCTTTCTTGCCAGCCACGCTGTGGAGTACTTGGACGCGTGTGATGGAGCATTGTCCTGTATGAAAATCATGTTTTTCTTGATGGATGCAGACTTCTTCCTGTACCACTGCTTGAAGAAGGTGTCTTCCAGAAACTGGCAGTAGGACTGGGAGTTGAGCTTGACTCCATCCTCAACCCAAAAAGGCCCCACAAGCTCATCTTTGATGATACCAGCCCAAACCAGTACTCCACCTCCACCTTGCTGGCGTCTGAGTCGGACTGGAGCTCTCTGCCCTTTACCAATCCAGCCACGGGCACATCCATCTGGCCCATCAAGACTCACTCTCATTTCATCAGTCCATAAAACCTTAGAAAAATCAGTCTTGAGATATTTCTTGGCCCAGTCTTGACGTTTCAGCTTGTGTGTCTTGTTCAGTGGTGGTCGTCTTTCAGCCTTTCTTACCTTGGCCATGTCTCTGAGTATTGCACACCTTGTGCTTTTGGGCACTCCAGTGATGTTGCAGCTCTGAAATATGGCCAAACTGGTGGCAAGTGGCATCTTGGCAGCTGCACGCTTGACTTTTCTCAGTTCATGGGCAGTTATTTTGCGCCTTGGTTTTTCCACACGCTTCTTGCGACCCTGTTGACTATTTTGAATGAAACGCTTGATTGTTCGATGATCACGCTTCAGAAGCTTTGCAATTTTAAGAGTGCTGCATCCCTCTGCAAGATATCTCACTATTTTTTACTTTTCTGAGCCTGTCAAGTCCTACTTTTGACCCATTTTGCCAAAGGAAAGGAAGTTGCCTAATAATTATGCACACCTGATATAGGGTGTTGATGTTATTAGACCACACCCCTTCTCATTACAGAGATGCACATCACCTAATATGCTTAATTGGTAGTAGGCTTTCGAGCCTATACAGCTTGGAGTAAGACAACATGCATAAAGAGGATGATGTGGTCAAAATACTCATTTGCCTAATAATTCTGCACTCCCTGTAGACCCGTCACCCTAATAGTGCTTAGACTGTTAATTCTAAAAGGGGAAACAGGGGCAGCGAGAGATTGGAGAGGAAAAGCGAGAGTGTAGAAAAATATACCGGTAAGAAAGAGTGGAGAAAAAAAAAAAAGAAAGAGTAAAGAGACATGAGAGAGAAAGAGTGAAAAGAAAAGATAAAGGAGGGGGTTAAAAGTGAGACTGGAAAGAGGAGGCAGTGGAGAAAGATAGATGAGAGATGAGAGATAATAACTATAAAACATTTTTTCCAGGTCTACTCACATTAATTTCAACACTCTCTGCACTCTTTCAGTTCACCAATATTTTTCTGTCCAGCTGTTGTCTTCCCCAGAACCTTAGTTGATGTTGCTAACTGTAATGCACTTATTTTTGCTCATTTATTACTTTATGTAGTATTATTTAATTTATGGTATAAAACATAAACAATATTATAAAATTACTTCACAATAAGGTGTTTCACATTGGCTTTGGGGGATGGCTTACTGGGTGTGGTATGGGTGGGCTCAAAAATGCTGAGTAAAATTTTGGGCTTGAAATTTTGAGATATATATATATATATATATATATATATATATATATATATATATATATATATATATATATATATATATATATATATATATATATATATATATATATATATATATAGGGAGTGCAGAATTATTAGGCAAATGAGTATTTTGACCACATCATCCTCTTTATGCATGTTGTCTTACTCCAAGCTGTATAGGCTCGAAAGCCTACTACCAATTAAGCATATTAGGTGATGTGCATCTCTGTAATGAGAAGGGGTGTGGTCTAATGACATCAACACCCTATATCAGGTGTGCATAATTATTAGGCAACTTCCTTTCCTTTGGCAAAATGGGTCAAAAGAAGGACTTGACAGGCTCAGAAAAGTCAAAAATAGTGAGATATCTTGCAGAGGGATGCAGCACTCTTAAAATCGCAAAGCTTCTGAAGCGTGATCATCGAACAATCAAGCGTTTCATTCAAAATAGTCAGGGTCGCAAGAAGCGTGTGGAAAAACCAAGGCGCAAAATAACTGCCCATGAACTGAGAAAAGTCAAGCGTGCAGCTGCCAAGATGCCACTTGCCACCAGTTTGGCCATATTTCAGAGCTGCAACATCACTGGAGTGCCCAAAAGCACAAGGTGTGCAATACTCAGAGACATGGCCAAGGTAAGAAAGGCTGAAAGACGACCACCACTGAACAAGACACACAAGCTGAAACGTCAAGACTGGGCCAAGAAATATCTCAAGACTGATTTTTCTAAGGTTTTATGGACTGATGAAATGAGAGTGAGTCTTGATGGGCCAGATGGATGGGCCCGTGGCTGGATTGGTAAAGGGCAGAGAGCTCCAGTCCGACTCAGACGCCAGCAAGGTGGAGGTGGAGTACTGGTTTGGGCTGGTATCATCAAAGATGAGCTTGTGGGGCCTTTTCGGGTTGAGGATGGAGTCAAGCTCAACTCCCAGTCCTACTGCCAGTTTCTGGAAGACACCTTCTTCAAGCAGTGGTACAGGAAGAAGTCTGCATCCTTCAAGAAAAACATGATTTTCATGCAGGACAATGCTCCATCACACGCGTCCAAGTACTCCACAGCGTGGCTGGCAAGAAAGGGTATAAAAGAAGGAAATCTAATGACATGGCCTCCTTGTTCACCTGATCTGAACCCCATTGAGAACCTGTGGTCCATCATCAAATGTGAGATTTACAAGGAGGGAAAACAGTATACCTCTCTGAACAGTGTCTGGGAGGCTGTGGTTGCTGCTGCACGCAATGTTAATGGTGAACAGATCAAAACACTGACAGAATCCATGGATGGCAGGCTTTTGAGTGTCCTTGCAAAGAAAGGTGGCTATATTGGTCACTGATTTGTTTTTGAATGTCAGAAATGTATATTTGTGAATGTTGAGATGTTATATTGGTTTCACTGGTAAAAATAAATAATTGAAATGGGTATATATTTGTTTTTTGTTAAGTTGCCTAATAATTATGCACAGTAATAGTCACCTGCACACACAGATATCCCCCTAAAATAGCTAAAACTAAAAACAAACTAAAAACTACTTCCAAAAATATTCAGCTTGGATATTAATGAGTTTTTTGGGTTCATTGAGAACATGGTTGTTGTTCAATAATAAAATTAATCCTCAAAAATACAACTTGCCTAATAATTATGCACTCCCTGTATGTATATGTGTATATATATATATATATATATATCCCAAGTCCTTAGAGAACGGCACACACCTCTGCTAATAAGAATACAAACACTCAGACAGTATCCAAGGTCTGCAATCATCCTATAGATACACAGCAGGCAGACACAGGAATGTATCTTCAAACGCCTTTAATCTGTATACAAACAAATTTGTTTAAATACAGATTAAAGGCGTTTGAAGCTATATTCCTGTGTCTGCCTGCTGTGTATCTATAGGATGATTGCCGAGCCTGAACACAGTTTTAGTATGTATGTGTATATGTATATATATATATATATATATATATATATATATATATATATATATATATATATATATATATATATATATATATATATCTATATATCTATGTGTGTGTGTGTGTGTGTGTGTGTGTATATATATATATATATATATATATATCTATATCTACACACACATATACATATATATCTCAGTGATGTGCGGTGAGGTCAGAGGGTGGTAAGGCATTGGCTATGATACGCACAAGAAGCACATATATGAACCCAATAAAGGTAGCTTAAATTTACAATTAAGTGAGCTGGTTGCACAATGACAATTAGCATTCTTTACAACATACGCATACAGATAAGAAACTTATTAAATTCTTGTTATATAGGCAAATACAGTTCCACTATTTATACTCATTCAACACAAAAATATAGTGCATGATATTACCTTCCTTGAGGCAGAACTTTTGTTTACTTTCTGTGATAAGATTGAAAAATCTTCCGCAGGTCCCTTTGAAATTAAATTGTAAAATTAGGCAGTTACACTAAAGCATTGTTTCTCAACCGTGGTCCTCAAGTACCCCCAACAGGCTAGGTTTTCATTATAGCTGAGGCATATATGTGCAAGAGGCATACATGTGCAATCCCCAATCACCAGCTTGCTCCCAATGCTATCTAAGTATGCTTATTTTGAGACAAAAAGTATATTTAATAATAGAAAAGTTCTGAAAATATGTTTAAAATTGCATGTTTTCTCTGAATCATGAAACATTTAATTTTGACTTTACTGTCCCTTTAAATGGACAGTTTAGTCAAAATTAAACTTTCATGATTCAGATAGGGCATGCAATTTTAAACAATTTTTAAATTTACTTTTATTAAATTTTCTTTGTTCTCTTGGTATTCTTTGCTGAAAGCTAAACTTAGGTTGAATCATATGCTAATTTTTAAGCCCTTGAATGCCGCCTCTTATCTCAGGGCATTTTGAAAGTTTTTAGTGCCTGGAAAACACACTAACTAATAAGCATTATCTGACACCCAATAGAAAGCTGAAGATATTAACATTTATAAAAAAAAAAGGATATTTTTTTTTTTGTTAGTAAAAAGAAACATCTTTTATGATTATTATATCTGAGAGTGAGTGAGTGTCAGGCAGTATGTACAGAGAGCCATATAGTGCATAGAATGACAAAGCACATAAAGCAAAGGGCAGTATGTACAGAGAACCATATAGTACATAGCAGTATGTACAGAGACCCATATAATGCATATGACAAAGCACAGGGTAGTAAATACAGATAACCATATAGTACATAGAATGACAAAGCACAGGGCAGTATGTACAGAGAGCCATATAGTTCATAGAATGAGAAAACACAGGGAAGTACCATATAGTGCATAAAATGAAAAATCACAGAGCAGTATGTACAGAGTACAATATAGTGCATAGAATGACAAAGCACAGGGCAGTATGTACAGAAAACCATATAGTGCATAGAATGACAAAGCACAGGGCAGTATGTACAGAGAACCATATAGTGCATAAAATGACAAATCACAGAGCAGTATGTAAAGAGAACCATATAGTGCACAGAATGACAAATCACAGAGCAGTATGTTCAAAGACCCATATAGTACATAGAATGAGAAAGCACAGGGAAGTATGTACAGAGAGCCAAATAGTACATAAAATGACAAATCACAGGGCAGTATGTACAGAGTACCATATAGTGCATAGAATGACAAAGCACAGGGCAGTATGTACAGAGTACCATATAGTGCATAGAATGAGAAAGCACAGGACAGTATGTACAGAGTACCATATAGTGCATAGAATGACAAAGCACAGGGCAGTATGTACAGAGAGCCATATAGTGCATAGAATGACAAAGCACAGGGCAGTATGTACAGAGTACCATATAGTGCATAGAATGACAAAGCACAGGCAGTATGCACAAAAAGCCATATAGAGCATAGAATAACAAAGCACAGGGCAGTATGTATAGATAACCATATAGTACATAGAATAACAAAGTACAGAGCAGTATGTACATAGAATGACAAAGCACAGGGCAATATGTACAGAGAGCCATGTAGAACATAAAATGACAAAGCACAGGGCAATATGTACAGAGAGCCATATAGTGCATAGAATGACAAAGTACAGAGCAGTATGTACAGAGAGCCATATAGTGCATAGAATGACAAAGCACAGGTAGTATGCACAAAAAGCCATATAGAGCATAGAATAACAAAGCACAGGGCAGTATGTACATAGAATGACAAAGCACAGGTCAATATGTACAGAGAGCCATATAGTGCATAGAATGACAAAGCACAGGCAGTATGTACATAGAACCATATAGTGCATACAATGACAAAGCACAGGGCAGTATGTACAAAGGACCATATAGAGCATAGAATGACAAAGCACGGTGCAGTATGTACAGATAACCATATAGTACATAGAATGCCAAGGCACAGGGCAGTATGTACAGAGAGTCATATAGTACATAGAATGACAAAGCACAGGGCAGTATGTACAGAGTACCATATAGTGCATAGAATGAGAAAGCACAGGGCAGTATGTACAGAGAGCAATATAGTACATAGAATGACAAAGCACATGGAATTATGTACAGAGAACCATATAGTACATAGAACAACAAAGCACGGGGCAGTATGTATAGAGAACAATATAGTGTAAAGAATGACAAAGCACAGGGCAGTATGTACAGAGAGCCATATAGTGCATAGAATGACAAAGCACAAGCAGTATGTACAGAGAACCATATAGAGCATACAATGAGAAAGCACAGGGCAGTATGTACAGAGAACCATGTAGAGCATAGAATGACAAAGCATAGGGCAGTATGTACAGGGAGCCATATAGTACATAGAATGACAAAGCACAGGGTAGTATGTACAGAGAGCCATATAGTGCATAGAATGAGAAAGCACATGGCAGTATGTACAGAGAGCCATATAGTGCATAGAATAACAAAGCACAGGGCAGTATATACAGAGAACCATGTAGAGCATAGAATGACAAAGCATAGGGCAGTATGTACAGGGAGCCATATAGTACATAGAATGACAAAGCACAGGGTAGTATGTACAGAGAGCCATATAGTGCATAGAATGAGAAAGCACAGGGCATTATGTACAGAGGGTCATATAGTGCATAGAATGACAAAGCACAGGACAGTATGTACATAGAGCCATATAGTGCATAGATTGACAAAGCACAGGGCAGTATGTACAGAGAACCATATAGAGCATAGAATGAGAAAGCACAGGGCAGTATGTACAGAGAGCAATATAGTACATAGAATGACAAAGCACAGGGCAGTATGTACAAAGAACCATATAGAGCATAGAATGAGAAAGCACAGGGCAGTATGTACAGAGAGCAATATAGTACATAGAATGACAAAGCACATGGAATTATGTACAGAGAACCATATAGTACATAGAATAACAAAGCACGGGGCAGTATGTACAGAGAGCCATATAGTGCATAGAATGACAAACTGCAGGGCAGTATGTACAGAAAAGTTCCATATAGTGCATAGAATAGCAAAGCACAGTGCAGTATGTACAGAGAAACATATATAGCATAGAATGACATAGCACAGGGCAGTATGTACAGAGAACCATAAAGTTCATAGAATGACAAAGCAGAGGGCAGTATGTACAGAGAGCCATATAGTGCATAGAATGGCAAAGCATAGAGCAGTATGTACAGAAAACCATATAGTGCATAGAATGGAAAAGCACAGGGCAGTATGTACAGCGCCATATAGTAAAAAGAATGACAAAACACAGAGCAGTATGTACAGAGATCCATATAGTACATAGAATGAAAAAGCACAGGGCAGTATGTACAGAGCCATATAGTGCATAGAATGACAAAGCACAGGGCAGTATGTTCAGAGAGCCATATAGAACATAGAATGACAAAGAACAGGGCAGTATGTACAAATAACCCTATAGTACATAGAATGACAAAGTACAAAGCAGTATGTACAGAGAACCATATAGTACATAGAATGAGAAAACATTGGGTAGTATCTAAAGAGAAGTGAGAACCATATAGTGCATATAATGACAAAGAACAGGGCAGTATGTACAGAGAGCCATATAGTGCATAGAATGATAAAGCACAGGGCAGTATGTACAGAGAGCCATATAGAGCATAGAATGACAATGCACAGGCAGTATGTACATAGAACTATATAGAGCATAGAATGACAAAGCACAGGGTAGTATGTACAGAGAACAATACAGAGCATATAATGACAAAGCACAGGGCAGTATGTACAAAGAACCATATAGTGCATATAATGACAAAGCACAGGGCAGTATGTAGAGAGAGCCATATAGTACATAGAATGACAAAGCACAGGGCAGTATGTACAGAGAACAATACAGAGCATATAATGACAAAGCACAGGGCAGTATGTAGAGAGAGCCATATAGTGCATAGATTGACAAAGCACAGGGCAGTATGTACAGAGAACCATATAGAGCATAGAATGACAAAGCACAGGGCAGTGTGTACAGAGAACCATATAGAGCATAGAATGACAAAGCACAGGGCAGTGTGTACAGAGAACCATATAGAGCATAGAATGACAAAGCACAGGGCAGTGTGTACAGAGAACCATATAGAGCATAGAATGACAAAGCTCAGGACAGTATGTACAGAGAACCATATAGTTCATAGAATGACAAAGCACAGGGCAGTACGTACAGAGAGCCATATAGAGCATAGAATGACAAAGCACAGGGCAGTACATACAGAGAACCATATAGTGCATAGAATGACAAAGCGCAGGGCAGTATGTACAGAGAGATATATAGTGCATAGAATGACAAAGTACAGGGCAGTATGTACAGAAAAGTTCCATATAGTGCATAGAATGGCAAAGCACAGGGCAGTATGTACAGAGAACCATAAAGTTCATAGAATGACAAAGCCGAGGGCAGTATGTACAGAGAGCCATATAGAAAATAGAATAACAAAGCACAGGGCAGTATGTACAGGGAACCATATAGTGCATAGAATGTCAAAGCGCACGGCAGTATGTACAGAGAGAGTATACACACACACACATATATATATATATATATACACACACACATATATATACATATATATATATATATATATATATATATATATATATATATATATATATATATGATTCAAAACCCCTATGAGCAGGTGCTCGAACTACAAGCCAGGCTTACAAACAGTTACTGATACAATTACCAGCAGGGCGTGGCACTGCCGAACACTGTGCTCCTCTAATGGCAAAATTCCCCCAGGATAAGGGTAAGAACTTACTTCCAGCCTCTTTCAGCTCAATACCTCACGTTGTCCCAACGTCCGCTACCGCAGCCGTGTGTGACTCAGGGTTGGTTCACCAGCCGGAATGTTACCTCCTATGCCTCTCGGGGGATTGCTGTACTGTGCTTCTCGTCGGCTCACCACTGCCTGTTAGATCCTCAGCACCTGCGCACGGCTTGTTTCTCACTCCTGCACCTGATAGTCAGTGCCGCCTCTGTGTTCACCTCCTCCAATCACAGGTGATATAATGAACAGTGCATCTCAGTGATATTGGACCCAAAAAGGTGCTCAGCTCAAAAGGGAAAATTCTTTTGTAGAAAGTTAAAGTTAAGCCAGCACTGCAACTTCTTGATAAAAAGTCCAATTTTATTTAAATTTCCATAAAAAGAGAACAAAAATAAAGTGCAAAAAGCTCTTAAGGTGATAGCTTGTCTAACATGTTTCGCCGTAGCCGTAATCATAGACATATTTAAAACATATGTGGAATTAAAATATATACCCTTGACTTAATGCTTATTGGATAGAATCTGACCAATCAAACATGAATTGGACATTTTGAAAATTAACTCCCTGAGGTCTTGTTAACCCCTATATTTGCTGTATAACATTCACAATTTTTTACATTATTTAATCCATAAAATGAAAATAACAATAGTAACAATAATATGCTAGAATGTGTTTTACAATATGCTGTAATACACAATACAGAATAAATGACACAGTTAAACACATAGATAAACTTTACAATGGAGCTTGTGAAATAAATGGAATTTAATTTTCTAATAAGATTTTTATATTGTAATATTCACATACATGTCACAATTTGACATTGACCTGGACCATATTAATTCCATAAACAATTAGAAAAAAATAGAAATAAAAATAAAAATAAATATAAAAATAAATATTCTACAAAACACTTGCGAGCTGACTGCTCTTTTTACAATACCTGTATTCTCTCTAACCTGGGTACTAGTATATACTCTGTGCATCCTAAAAGGTAAAATATAAAGTTGCAGCTAATTTATTTTTATTTATTTAACTACTCTTGTTCAATTCTATCAGAACTTGATCATAGTAATAAGAAACTTGCAAACTGTTACCTAACTGGCACACTTCATTCATACGTTACCTATTGTTTAAGAAAACATGAAATTGTAATTGTTTTGCAGTAAATACATTAATGGAATGATGATCACAATCGTTGTACTGAAGAATTACACATATAAAAGTGTGTCACTGCTACCTATACTAACATTGTTACCATTTGCTATTGGATTTTGTCCCTGCTATTTAATGAGTTGTCTTTGAGAACTGTGTGTGTTGGGATATTCTATTACCAAAAGTTTATGATGTCATGGATAGAATTAAATCCTTTTGGGACCCTAGTGTCCAGGGAGAAAATCCAGAAAGCCTCTTTCTTCAGCAATAATTTGTTCAAATCGTCACCTCTTCTTGGCTTCTTTATTTTCTCTATTATCTTCCATTTGAAAGTAAGATTTGAACTGGCATGTTTAACTATAAAATGTTTCACTAATTCAGATTTAGCTTCAGATCTCTTTATATCTGAGAGGTGCTGCCGGATTCTCTCCCTGGCTTCTCTCGAGGTACATCCTATATATTGTTTATCAGAGCATGTACACCAGGCCAGATATATTACATATTTTGATCTGCAATTAACGCAACCATCTATAGTATATTCCTTAGATGTGGTATTAGACTTAAACATCTCTCCTCTGTCTATAAATCCACACGGTATGCATTGACTATAGCTACACCTAAACATCCCCTTTGTTGTTAACCAGGAACTTGAAACAATGTTACGTGGTAGATCACTAGGTGATAGCATATTGCCCAAGGTAATACCCTTCCTATAAGAAAAGCTGCATCATTTTTGGACTACCTCAGTAAGTCCCTCATCGGCTGCTAGCATCGGTATATGCTTTTTTATAATTTTGCAAATGTCACTGTAGTTGGAGGAGTATTGTGTGACAAAAGACACTTGTCCTCATTCACAATCACGCCTAGATGTGCTAGCCTTTTGTGTGTCTTTCAATAGTTCCATCCTGTCTATCTCATCTATCTCCTTTTCAATTTTTACCAACAGTGGTTTCTTATATCCTCTATCTTGGAATCTGTTCTTAAAATCTTCACTGTGTTTTTTGTATTCTTGTTTACTTGAACAATTCCTTTTTAGTCTGATCAATTGTCCCTTCACTATTGATTTTTGTACACTGGCAGGATGACTGCTTTTACCGTGTAATAGTGTGTTACCTGAAATTGTTTTTCTGTAATTTGTGGTTTCAATACTTCTAGTTTCTATATTAGATATTAGCGTGAGATCAAAATAACATATAGTCGACTTATTGAACTCAAACGTAAATTTTAGACCCCATATATTGTGATTGAGATGATTCACAAAGTCACTGGCCTCACTTACACTACCCATCCATATAAATATCAAATCATCTATATATCTATAGAATGACTTAATCTTACTTGCAAAATCATTTTGATCTCCATATAGGGCATTTAATTCCCACCAGCCCATTGTAAGGTTCACGAACGAAGGGGCAAACTTTGCCCCCATCGCCGTACCTCTTGTCTGGAGGAAGAAGTTTCCGTCAAATCTGAAGTAATTGTGTTTCAATAAGAAATTTGGTACTTCTAGTATGAAATTGATGAAATTTGTAGTGTAGGGGGTGTCTCTCTCTAGAAAAAATCTAATGGCTGCCAGGCCCATTTCATGAGGTATCGAAGAATAAAGGGACACCACATCCACAGTAAGCCAACCAAAGTGTGGTTCCCACTTGCTCTTAGCCAGTATCTGCAAAAGATGTTTTGTATCTCTTAGATAACTGTTCAGTTTAGATACCATTGTTTGAAGCAAATCATCCAGCCATTCCGAAAGAGGTTCGCAAACTGAGCCTATACCCGAGACTATCAGGTGGCCCTTTATCTCAACTAGCGATTTGTGTACCTTCGGAAGGACATGAAATATGGGTATAATAGGTTCACTGACAGTCAAAAAGGCACTGGTATCCTGATCTATATGTCCCCCTTCTAGACCATCGTCAAGCAATGATTTGATTTCTTTTGAGAAGACAAGTGTAGGATCACAATGTAGTGACCGATAGTCATCTTGACAGCTTTGTTGTCTCATTATTTCTTCCTTATAAGCTTCTTTGCTCCACACCACTATACTGCCCCCCTTGTTTGCCATCTTGATCACTAAGTGATCAATATTTTTCAAAGCCTTGATGGCATCTTTCTCTTCTTTTGAAAGATTGGGGTAGCAAGTGGTGGTTATTTTTTGCTAATTCTATTAAGTCTGCCTCTGTCCTACGTTGAAAACTCAAAAGTATGTCGCCCCTCATTTGTATGGGGTAAAAATTTGATTTTGGTCTAAAACCCCCATGTGAATTAATCATTGACTCCTCTATACTCCTGTCTCCTATAAGGTCAGTCATACTAACTATATCTTGGAATTCTGAGAAGTCTAGGTGTATGTCATTATTACTCAAGTTGGTATATTTGGGTGTAGAGACTATACTACTCTCTGTGTTTGTCTGATCTCTAAAATGTTTTTTGAGTGTCATGTTGCGTATCAACTTGTTTACATCCACTAGGGTCTGAAACAGGTTAAATTTATTCGTGGGTACAAAACTCAACCCATAACTCAAGACCTTTAGTTCATAGGTATTTAGTTGATAGTTAGTCAAATTGATTACATTACTGTTCATACCTGTATTATTTGCATTCATTGGTATTTGGTCTGTTTTCTGTTCTCCCTCAGTGAATACTGTGAGAAATTTGCTCTGCCTCTTCTTATACCTCTTCCTGTTCTTCTTCCCTCTTCCTCCTCTTACGGAGTGATTCATGGGAGTTGTATGAAAAACCTGATCAAACTGACTTCTCTCATTATTTACATCCTGAGTATTGTCAGTATTCAGAGGGCCTGTATGTGGAGGTGGCCTTGTATCGCCAGTTCCTTTTATAGTGCTGCCATAGTTTCCTTTAAAATAGTGTCATACTCTTTATATTTCTCCTCAGCTGTATGTGTATCTAGATCATTTTGTAGTTTTTATATTTCTTCTCTCACTTTTAATAGTTGGGAGTCCTTATATTCAATAATCATATTCATAAGTTTAAATGAACAATCAGTTAAACAATTGTTCCAATTCTCTATGAATATCAAATCCTCCACTGAAAAAGTTGGAAACTTCCTGATCCTAAGTCCCCTTGGGACAATCCTAAGTCTGATGTATGTTTCTAGGGTCCATTTGTCCCATTTTAATCTAGTTTCTTTCTTTATTAATCCTTCCAATGTCTGAAAATTACCGGTAATGCCTATTAAAATCAATTCAGAAATACTTATATTTCTAAATGCTACAAAAAAGCCCCTACAATATAATTGCTGAGACAAAACTATGTAGGCTATAATAAATATATTAAGTAAGGTCCCATCCGCTCAATAGGTATGGTTAATCTATACACACCCCTAATTATTTATATATAGTTCAGATGTCTATATAACAGAAAGTTAAGCTAAGCTTACATATCTATATGGAAATTTAAATAAAATTGGACTTTTTATCAAGAAGTTGCAGTGCTGGCTTAACTTTAACTTTTATATATATATATATATATATATATATATATATATATATATATATATATATATATATATATATATATATACATACAGTATATATATATATATATATATATATATATATATATATATATTAAAAGAAAAAATAAGATTCTTCATGGCCATAAGAACAGTTTTGACTTGCCTTTATTCATATATTTTGATGTAACATAATTTTTGTTTGTTAGAGCAGTGTGAAACTTCAGCATATAAAACAGTTTGAGTTTCAGGGCTGTATTGGCAAATTAATTAAAGGGACATAATACTCATATGCTAAATCACTTGAAACTGATGCAGTATAACTGTAAAAAACTGACAGGAAAATATCACCTGAGCATCTCTATGTAAAAAAGGAAGATATTTTACCTCACAATCTCCTCAGCTCAGCAGAGTAAGTTCTGTGTAAAAAGTTATACTCACCTGCTCCCAGCTGCAGGTAAAAATAAAAAAAAAATGAAGAAATGAACAGCAGCCAATCAGCATCAGCAGTGCTGAGGTCATGAACTCTTACTGTGATCTCATGAGATTTCACTTAACTCTCATGAGATTTCATAGTAAGCTTCCTTTACCTGATTGGTGAAATAGCATGAGAGTGCACGATGCTCATCCTTTCAGCTGTCCCAGGACAGACACACTAAAATGCTGATTAGAAATCGTTTCCAATGGGAGGTGGCTACTGAGGAACTTTTGAGGTAAAATATCTTTCTTTTTTACATAGAGATGTTCAGGAGATATTTTCTAGTCAGCTTTTTACAGCTATGCTGCATCACTTTCAAGTGTTTAAACATTTGGGTATTATGGCCCTTTAATTGAGTGGTGAGAAACGGCATAGGATTAGCAATCTTATGTGGGGTTCTGATTTACTGTTTTTTACTTGCTAGATTTTGCTTAATTATTGCGTCCTTAGATCAGTCTGGACATCTGCACTAGATATTCCCACAACACGAGGAAGCCTACTGAGGCACAGCACGCTCTTTACTTGCGATATTTGCCAAGAGTGGATTGGAACTGACAAGCATGGAGGCATTTGATGAGATGATTGCTCCTAGGCTGCAGGGGTTTGCTGTACAGGGGTTTGCTGTACAGCTGATAGCTGATGATCCTATTTTGTGTGTTCTATAAAGGGCCTCACAAGATAGGATCCTCAGGCAACAGCTAAACAGCAAACCCTTGCAGCATAGGAGCAATCAGCTCCCCAAGTGCCTCCATGCTGGTCAGTTCCACTCCACTCTTCGTAAATATCGCAAGTAAAGAACGTGCCTTAGTAAGCTTGATTGTGCTGTGCCTCAGTAAGTGCATTTTTGTTTTAAAACCCGTGCAGGCTCCTAATCTTTAGATTCATGCTTTTTAAATAAAGATAGCAAGAGAACAAATAAAATTTGATAATATGAGTAAATTAGAAAGATGCTTAAAATTGCATGCTCTATCTGAAACACGAAATAAAAAATTAACGGCTAGATTTAGAGTTTTGCGTTAGAAGGGGTGCGTTAGCTACGCGTCTTTTATTCCTAACGCACGTTGTTTTTAACGCTGGTATTACGAGTTTAAAAACAAGCTCCTAACGTGACTCCTAAAGCGTATATTTTAGACGCGTAATCACGCCCGCATTAGACAGTCTCCCATAGAGATCTATGAGAAATCAGAAAACCACGCTTTTTTCAACTAACACTCGATCTCGCGAGAAATACGCACTGCTCGATCATATGACCTCCAACACATATTGCATAATAAAAACAAAATGAAAATGTAATAACAACAATCACCAAACGTAGCACACATGCATTACACATTCAGAAGCGGGGAAAATAAAACATTACACTAAACGAGGAATACACATATACCTTACGATACGGAAACACGGAACAAAACAACGCGAAAAAAGAATTGCACACTCATAAATAAGCAAAACACTCGCATTCCACATTACGGAATATTAGTACAAACAAACAATCACAACACTTCACAAATACGACGCCATCACAAATAAAAATTTACATTTACACATAATACTATTGGACAATGTCATGCAAAACGATCACTATGACATCATCGCATTCTACACATTCCACAAATACTAACTCAATATGAGCATGCGCAAATTCATACAACTAATACACATTAAACAGGGTATATAAGCACCACACAAGCATGGCTTCTTTGACTGTGTTGCTGGTGGGTTTTTGGAGATTTGAGATTTAGTGAGTTATTGTGAGAGTTAGTGCGAGTTAGTGTTATTGGGAGAGTTAGTGGTAGTGTGAGTTAGTGGTAGTGTGAGTTAGTGGTAGTGTGAGTTAGTGGTAGTGTGAGTTAATTAGTGGTGGTGTGAGTTAGTTAGTTGTAGTGTGAGATAGGAAGAGAGCGGTAGTGAACAAGAATTGGTTTGGCTGAGTGTGCAAGTGCTTTTTCTGTATACGTAACACATTTACACGCAAACACATTCAATACATACATACACTTATAATTAACACTACATACACTCCATACCCCATACCCTTGCATACTACACTCCATACCCCATTCCCTGTAATCCCATTCTCTGTAATCCCATCCCCCATTCCCTCTAATCCCATCCCCCATTCCCTCTAATCCCATACCCCATTCCCTCAAATCCCATACCCATCCCATCGTTACATTTAGTTTACATATCCTCATTTTAGTCTACTTTTACATTTTAGTTTGTTAAATACTCCTTAACCTCTTTTATTTATATCCCTTTCACACTTTCAGCACTTTTTTTTTTGTCTTTTTATTTATTTATTTTGACCCCCTTTCATTTGGGCACATTCACTTTTTGTTGTAGGAGTTAGGGATTAGTGTAGGGAAGAAATGGAAGAGGAGGGCAGGCAGGAGATAAGTCAGGGGAGAGGGAGGGGGAGAGGAACAGGACAGGAAGGGGAGCAGGAAGGGGGGCAGGAAGTGGGGCAGGAAGTGGGGCAGGAAGCGGGGGAGGAAGCGGTGGGTGGACCCAGCCACTTAGTTCAAGATGAACAAGTGGCTGGGCCCAGTGGCGGACCGAGTAGGGCTTCACAGTCCGGGAAACGGAGGACACCATCACAGCGGAAGGCCAAGCGGACTAGGGAGGCTAGGGTTTACTATGGAGGAGAAGGAGGCCCTTGTAGAGGCATATGTGCCGAGGGCTAGGAGGCTGCAAGCTCAGCAGGCCATCCCGAGGGACAAGAGGAAGCTCTGGCTGGAGATAAGGGATGCAGTTACTGCAGTAGGGGGCCACAACAGGGATGTCAAATTCATTAAACATTGCTGCCGGGACTGCAAAATGGAGCTGAAAAGAAAAATGTCTCGGGAGCATCAACATGCCAGAGCAACCGGTAGCGGCCCTCCACTGACCGTGGAGTATAACCGATGGGAGAAGATGTTGCGTCCCAGCATCTCCGAGGTGGCCATAGTCAGTATCGGAGGAGTCGATACCGGGTACCTTCCACTCTCATCTGACGGTAAGCTCATTTAATAATTTCTCAACCTCGAAAATAAAGAATGGATTTAAAGGGACATGAAACCCAAAATTTGTCTTTCACGATTTAGAAATAGCATGCAATTTTAAACAACTTGATAATTTACTTCTATTATCTAATTTGCTTCCTTCTATAGATATCCTTCGCTGAAAAGCATATCTAGATAGGCTTAGAAGCTGCTGATTGGTGACTGCACATAGATGTCTCGTGTGATTGGCTAACCCATGGCCATTGGTATTTCAACAACAAAGGATATCTAAAGAATGAAGCAAATTAATAAAATAAGTATATTTGAATGTTGTTTAAAATAGTATTCTCTATCTGAACATTGAAAGAAAAAATGTGGGTTTAATGTTCCTTTACGAATATGATTAATGCTATTACATTTTTTTTACACATTATTACGTAAACGCATTCACAATTACTTTGCGATTACATTAGTATCTAGGCTACAGGTTAGGTGTGCATTTAAACAGACTGAAAACAAACGTAAAAACATTCAGATTGACCAGATAGATTTCACAAACATGGTTTGGAAAATGCAGAAATCGTATTGATTGTTAGATTTCAAAGTGGATTAATGAGGCTGCATTTGTAATTCTACTGCAAGCAAAAGCATTTACATCTTTATTTGGAAATATGCTAATATATACATTTCTTTATTTTTGCAATATACAGAGTCTGGGGAGGAGCCAGCACAGCAACCACAGGCTCCTCATTCACCCAGGTATGAGAATGGTGGGGATCAATTGCCACCTCGGGGACACATCGAAGACATCCCTCTATACAAAGAAGAAGAAGCCGCCCCCACTGCAGAAGAGATCCCTGCACCAGAAGAGCCTGGTGCACCAGAAGAGCCTGGTGCACCAGAAGAGCCTGGTGCACCAGAAGAGCCTGGTGCACCAGAAGAGCCTGGTGCACCAGAAGAGCCTGGTGCACCAGAAGAGCCTGGTGCACCAGAAGAGCCTGGTGCATCAAAAGAGCCTTGTGCACCAGAAGAGCCTGGTGCACCAGCAGAGCCTCGTGCACCAGCAGAACCTCATGCACCAGCAGCCCGCCGTGCACCAGCAGCACCTGAGTAGGAGGAGATAGCCGAGGTGCAGGTATTGCTAAATTTCCAAGAACAAATATTCAAACTCGAGTCGAGATGTCAGCAGATATTCGTGCCCTTCGAGAAGGACAAAGACAAATTATAGAAGGACAAAGACAAATTATAGAAGGCCAAAACCGGCTTGTGCAGATTGTCACAGATCTATTTCAGTTCCTCCAGGAGGCGCATGCTGGGTCATCTGCTGCTGGGCCATCTGCTGCTGGGCCATCTGAACCTGGGCCATCTGAACCTGGGCCATCTGAACTTGGCCCATCTGCTACTGGGCCATCTGAACCTGGGCCGTCATCCCAGTACTCCTCTTTCCCCTCTTCCCCAAACATCTCCCATGAGAACTCGTCGGAGGGGGCATTCCCCCCCCCCCCAGAGCCTCAGTCTCGTGGGAAGAGGGGAAGGAAGAGGAAGTAAGTATTTTCAAGTATATATTTTTTTGGTTATTTAATGTGTAATGGATAGGTATGTGATGATGTCTTCTCACACTTGTGGACCACACTCTGCATATAATCTGCTTCTATGGGACCGGGTCCATGGAGGCAGATTTTTTGCAGAGTGTGGGTTACAAGTGTGTGGACACCACATCATCACATACCTATCCTTGTTCATTTCATTGATTGGTTTCTGTGATGTGATGTCCAAACTGTTTCCCTAATCTCAAACAAAATGACCATTACAATTATACATGATGTAATATTACTGTTTGAATGCCAATAACACAGCTTAAAGGGACAGTCTGAACATTATTGTTGTTTACCAAGAAAAGACTGTATTACGCATTATCAAGTTTTGTAAAAGAAAATTTGTGAAATACACATGTGATTTATGTGATTACCCTTGTATCTATGCCTCTGAAAAATGACCACTTATTTATGTTATTTTGACAGACCAACATTTTAGCCAATCACTGATCAATCCAAGGTCACTATGCTGTATGAGCACAATGTTTTCTATATGAATATTTGAAAAAAATGCCCTCTAGTGGTCAAAAATCATTCAGATTACATGCACTCTTCAAGCTCTAAGAAATGAGCTGATGAACCTCCTAGGTTTAGCTGTTGACTAAGAATAACAAGAGAGTTATGATAAATAGGTGAGAAACGTTTGAGATAATTAAATAAAAAAAAAAATTCAACATTAAATTAATTATTGGTTTTCAAGACTGTCCCTTTAAAAAATGACATATGTTAACATATGCTAATTCTTTGATTGTTGGTATATCTACATGTACTTATTCAAACAAGAAAATATTGCAATAGGATTTCCAATGACGTGTTAAATAAAGTCTATTTTCTTAAAGAGACAGTGGGGGTAGTTATCAAGCCGTCTACTTTTCTGGCTTCGCCGGCCCAATACGTCCGCCTAAGCTCGCCTACCTTCGCCGCCGCGGACCTTGAATACGTTCGCCTAAGTTATCAAATAAAGCTGTCAAAAAGCCGCAGGGCGATGAGCAGCGGACTGTGACAGTTATCACTCATCCGATCTCGCTGCCCTTCGGCTTTTTCCCAGCTTTATTGCTAGCCTGTCACTAAGCACTCACACTAAACTACACTGTTCTACCCCCTATACCGGCGCCCCCGGAGGCCCCCGCAACTAAATAAAGTTACTAACCCCTAAACCGCCGCTCCTAGACCCCGCCGCAAGTCTTATAAATGTATTAACCCCTAAACCGCCACTCCTAGACCCCGCCGCAAGTCTTATAAATGTATTAACCCCTAAACCGCCGCTCCCGGACACCGCTGCCACCTACATTATACCTAGTAACCCCTATCCTGCCCCCCTATACCGTCACCCTTTATTATAAAATTATTAACCCCTATCCTGCTGATCCCGCACCTCTCCGCAACTAAATAAATAGTTTAACCCCTAAACCACCGCTCCATGAACCCGCCGCAAACTATAATAAATTTATTAACCCCTATCCTGCCCCCCACTACGCCGCCGCCACTGTAATAAAATGATTAACCCCTAAACCTAAGTCTAACCCTAACCATAACGCCCCCATAACTTAAATATTAATTAAATACATCTAAATAAATTAACTCTTATTAACTAAATGAATCCTATTTAAAACTAAATACTTACTTATAAAATAAACCCTAATATAGCTACAATATAAATAATAATTATATTCTAGCTATCTTAGGATTTATATTTATTTTACAGGTACCTTTCAATTTATTTTAACCATGTACAATAACTATTAAATAGTTATTAACTATTTAATAGCTTACCTAGCTAAAATAAACTGAAATTAACCTGTAAAATAAAAACTAACCTAAGTTACAATTACACCTAACACTACACTATACTTTAATAAATTATTCCTATTTAAAACTAAATACTTACCTGTAAAATAAACCCTAAGATAGCTACAATATAAATAATAATTATATTCTAGCTATCTTAGGATTTATATTTATTTTACAGGTAACTTTGTATTTATTTTAGCTAGTTAGAATAGTTATTAAATAGTTATTAACTATTTAATAACTACCTAGCTAAAAGAAATACAAAATTACCTGTAAAATAAATCCTAACCTAAGTTGCAATTAAACCTAATACTACACTATCATTAAATTAACTAAATAAACTACCTACAAATAACTACAATGAAATACAATTACATAAACTAACTAAAGTACAAAAAATAAAAAAAGCTAAGTTACAAAAAATAAAAAATTAAGTTACAAACATGTTAAAAATATTACAACAATTTTAAGCTACTTACACCTAATCTAAGCCCCCTAATAAAATAACAAAGCCCCCCAAAATAAAAAAATCCCTACCCTATTCTAAATTACATAAATTTCAAAGCTCTTTTACCTTACCAGCCCTTAAAAGGGCCATTTGTGGGGGCATGCCCCAAAAAGTTCAGCTCTTTTGCCTGTAAAAGAAAAATACAACCCCCCCCACCATTAAAACCCACCACCCACATACCCCTAATCTAACCCAAACCCCCCTTACAAAAACCTAACACTAATCCCCTGAAGATCATCCTACCTTGAGTCGTCTTCACTCAGCCGAGCCACCGATGGAACTGAAGAGGACATCCGGAGCGGAAGAAGTTAATCCTCCAAGCGGCGCTGAAGAAATCTTCCATCCGATGAAGTCATCATCCAGGCGGCGCTGAAGAAGTCTTCGATCCGGCCGATGTCATCTTCAAAGAGGCGCTGAAGAGGTCTTCTATCCGGGCGAAGTCATCTTCCAAGCCGGGTCTTGAATCTTCCTTCCGCCGACGCGGAACCACCTTCTTCACCGACGGACTACGACGAATGACGGCTCCTTTAAGGGACGTCATCCAAGATGGCGTCCCCTCAATTCCGATTGGCTGATAGGATTCTATCAGCCAATCGGAATTAAGGTAGGAAAATCTGATTGGCTGATGGAATCAGCCAATCAGATTCAAGTTCAATCCGATTGGCTGATCCAATCAGCCAATCAGATTGAGCTTGCATTCTATTGGCTGATCGGAACAGCCAATAGAATGCGAGCTCAATCTGATTGGCTGATTCCATCAGCCAATCAGATTTTTCCTACCTTAATTCCGATTGGCTGATAGAATCCTATCAGCCAATCGGAATTGAGGGGACGCCATCTTGGATGACGTCCCTTAAAGGAGCCGTCATTCATCGTAGTCCGTCGGTGAAGAAGGTGGTTCCGCGTCGGCGGAAGGAAGATTCAAGACCCGGCTTGGAAGATGACTTCGCCCGGATAGAAGACCTCTTCAGCGCCTCTTTGAAGATGACATCGGCCGGATCGAAGACTTCTTCAGCGCCGCCTGGATGATGACTTCATCGGATGGAAGATTTCTTCAGCGCCGCTTGGAGGATTAACTTCTTCCGCTCTGGATGTCCTCTTCAGTTCCATCGGTGGCTCGGCTGAGTGAAGACGACTCAAGGTAGGATGATCTTCAGGGGATTAGTGTTAGGTTTTTGTAAGGGGGGTTTGGGTTAGATTAGGGGTATGTGGGTGGTGGGTTTTAATGTTGGGGGGGGGTTGTATTTTTCTTTTACAGGCAAAAGAGCTGAACTTTTTGGGGCATGCCCCCACAAATGGCCCTTTTAAGGGCTGGTAAGGTAAAAGAGCTTTGAAATTTATGTAATTTAGAATAGGGTAGGGATTTTTTTTATTTTGGGGGGGTTTGTTATTTTATTAGGGGGCTTAGATTAGGTGTAAGTAGCTTAAAATTGTTGTAATATTTTTAACATGTTTGTAACTTAATTTTTTATTTTTTGTAACTTAGCTTTTTTTATTTTTTGTACTTTAGTTAGTTTATGTAATTGTATTTCATTGTAGTTATTTGTAGGTAGTTTATTTAATTAATTTAATGATAGTGTAGTATTAGGTTTAATTGTAACTTAAGTTAGGATTTATTTTACAGGTAATTTTGTATTTCTTTTAGCTAGGTAGTTATTAAATAGTTAATAACTATTTAATAACTATTCTAACTAGCTAAAATAAATACAAAGTTACCTGTAAACTAAATATAAATCCTAAGATAGCTATAATATAAGTATTAATTACATTGTAGCTATCATAGGGTTTATTTTACAGGTAAGTATTTATTTTTAAATAGGAATAATTTATTAAAGTATAGTGTAGTGTTAGGTGTAATTGTAACTTAGGTTAGGATTTATTTCACAGGTACATTTCTCTTTATTTTAGCTAGGTAAGCTATTAAATAGTTAATAACTATTTAATAGCTATTGTACATGGTTAAAATAAATTGAAAGGTACCTGTAAAATAAAAATAAATCCTAAGATAGCTAGAATATAATTATTATTTATATTGTAGCTATATTAGGGTTTATTTTAAAGGTAAGTATTTAGTTTTAAATAGGATTCATTTAGTTAATAAGAGTTAATTTATTTAGATGTATTTAATTAATATTTAAGTTAGGGGGCGTTAGGGTTAGGGTTAGACTTAGGTTTAGGGGTTAATAATTTTATTACAGTGGCGGCGGCGTAGTGGGGGGCAGGATAGGGGTTAATAAATTTATTATAGGTGGCGACGGTGTAGGGGGGGCAGATTAGGGGTTAATACATTTAATATAGGTTGCGGCGGGTTCAGGGAGCGGCGGTTTAGGGGTTAATACATTTATTATAGTTGCGGTGGGCTCCGGGAGCGGCGGTTTAGGGGTTAATATGTATAGAGTAGCTTGCGGTGGGCTCCGGGAGCGGCGGTTTAGGGGGTAATAACTTTATTTAGTTGCGGCGGTGTAGGGGGGGTCAGATTAGTGGTGTTTAGACTCGGGGTACATGTTAGGGTGTTAGGTGTAGACAGCTCCCATAGAAATCAATGGGATGTCTGTCAGCAGCGAACTTGTACTTTCGCTATGGTCAGACTCCCATTGATTCCTATGGGATCCGCCGCCTCCAGGGGTGGTGGATTGAAAATCAGGTACGCTGGGCCGTAAAAGTGCCGAGCGTACCTGCTAGTTTTTTGATAGCTAGCAAAAGTAGTGAGAATGTGCCGCACTTGTGTGCGGAATATCTGGAGTGACGTAAGAATCGATCTGTGTCGGACTGAGTCCGGCGGATCGAAGCTTACGTCACAAAATTCTACTTTTGCCGGTCTCGAGCCTATGATAACTAAGGCAAATCAGCCTCGCCACAAATACGCTGCGGAATTCCAGCGTATTTGAGGTTGACGGCTTGATAACTACCCCCCATTATTGTGTTTGAATTTATTTAAGTAAGACATTTAATTTAGAAGGAATATGGTTTCAGTTCCTTTTATGATTTACTTTAGAAATATATGCTCACAAAAATATATTTGGAGATTAACCAATGTGGAAATCATACATGACACAATACTCAACATTTACATTAAAGGGACAGTATACAATAATTTCAGACAACTGCATGTAATAGATACTACTATAAACAACCAGATGACCACACACTGATATCAAAATCCATGAGAAAACGGTTTAAACACTTACTTAGAAAATCTGTTTAGCTATGTTGAAAAGATAGCTGGAAAGCCCATTCCAAGTGGGAAATAACATTATTTATGTAAGAACTTACCTGATAAATTCATTTCTTTCATATTGGCAAGAGTCCATGAGCTAGTGACATATGGGATATACAATCCTACCAGGAGGGGCAAAGTTTCCCAAATCTCAAAATTCCTATAAATACACCCCTCACCACACCCATAATTCAGTTTAACGAAGAGCCAAGAAGTGGGGTGATAAAGAAAGGAGTAGAAAGCATCAACAAAGGAAATTTGGAAATAATTGGGCTTTATACAAAAAATCATAACCACCATAAAAAGGGTGGGCCTCATGGACTCTTGCCAATATGAAAGAAATGAATTTTTCAGGTAAGTTCTTACATAAATTATGTTTTCTTTCATGTAATTGGCAAGAGTCCATGAGCTAGTGACATATGGGATATATGGGATATCAATACCCAAGATGTGGAGTTATCCACTCAAGAGTCACTAGAGAGGGAGGGAATAAAATAAAAACAGCCATATACCGCTGAAAAAATTAATCCACAACCCAAAAAAATAAGTTTATTTTCATTTTTGAAAGAAAAAAACTTAATTCAAAAGCAGAAGAATCAAACTGAAACAGCTGCATGAAGAACTTTTCTAGACCAGAAAATATAATAAATAGACTAGAAATCTTCCTGAAATCTTTAGTAGCTTCAACATAATATTTCAAAGCTCTCACCACATCCAAAGAATGTAAGGATCTTTCCAAAGGATTCTTAGGATTAGGACACAAGGAAGGGACAACAATTTCTCTACTAATGTTGTTAGAATTCACAACCTTAGGTAAAAATTCAAATGAAGTCCGCAAAACCGCCTTATCCTGATGAAAAATCAGAAAAGAGATTCACAAGAAAGAGCAGATAGCTCAGAAAGTCTTCTAGCAGAAGAGATAGCCAAAAGGAACAACATTTTACAAGAAAGTAGTTTAATGTCCAAAGAATGCATAGGCTCAAATGGAGGAGCCTATAAAGCCTTCAGAACCAAATTAAGACTCCAAGGAGGAGAAATTGATTTAATGACAGGCTTAATACGAACTAAAGCCTGAACAAAACAGTGTATATTAGGAAGTATAGCAATCTTTCTGTGAAATAAAACAGAAAGAGCAAAGATTTGTCCTTTCAAAGAACTTGCAGACAAACCCTTATCCAAACCATCCTGAAGAAACTGTAAAATTCTAGGAATTCTAAAAGAATGCCAGGAGAATTTATGAGAAGAACACCATAAAATGTAAGTCTTCCAAACTCTATAATAAATCTTCCTAGAGACTGATTTACGAGCTTGTAACATAGTATCAATCACTGAGTCAGAGAAACCTCTATGACTTAGTACTAAGCGTTCAATTTCCATACCTTCAAATTCAATGATTTGAGATCCTGATGGAAAAACGGACCTTGAGATAGTAGGTCTGGCCGTAACAGAAGTGGCCAAGGCGGGCAACTGGACATCCGAACCAGATCCGCATACCAAAACCTGTGTGGCCATGCTGGCGCTACCAGCAACACAAATGATTGTTCCATGATGATTTTGGAAATCACTCTTGGAAGGAGAACTAGAGGCGGGAAGATATAAGCATGATGATAACACCAACATCCACTGCTTCTGCCTGAACATCCCTGGACCTGTATAGGTATCTGGGAAGTTTCTTGTTTTGATGAGAGGCCATGAGATCTATCTCTGGAAGACCCCATATCTGAACAATCTGAGAAAAAACATCTGGATGGAGAGTTCACTCCCCTGGATGTAAAGTCTGGCGGCTGAGATAATCCGCTTCCCAATTGTCTACACCTGGGATATGCACCGCAGAGATTAGACAGGAGCTGGAGTCCGCCCAAACAAGTATTCGAGATACTTCTTTCATATCTTGGGGACTGTGAGTCCCACCCCGATGATTGACATATGCCACTGTTGTGAAAATATCTGTCTGAAAACAAATGAACGGTTCTCTCTTTAACAGAGGCCAAAACTGAAGAGTTCTGAGAATTGCACAGAGTTCTAAAATATTTATTGGAAATCTCGCCTCTTGAAATTTCCAAACCCCTTGTGCTGTCAGAGATCCTCAAACAGCTCCCCAACCTGAAAGACTCGCATCTGTTGTGATCACAGTCCAGGTTGGCCGAACAAAAGAAGCCTGTTGAACTAAACAATGGTGATCTATCCACCATGTCAGAGAGTGTCGTACATTGGGATTTAAGGATATTAATTGTGATATCTTTGTATAATCCCTGCACCATTGATTCAGCATACAAAGCTGAAGAGGTCTCATGTGAAAACGAGCAAAGGGGATCGCGTCCGATGCTGCAGTCATGAGACCTAAAACTTCCATGCACATAGCCACTGAAGGGAATGACTGAGACTGAAGGTGCCGGCAGGCTGCAACCAATTGAAAACGTCTCTTGTCTGTTAGAGACAGAGTCATGGACACTGAATCTATCTGGAAGCCTAAAAAAGGTGACCGTTGTCTGAGGAATCAAGAAACTTTTTGGTAAATTGATCCTCCAACCATGTTTCTGAAGAAACAACACTAGTTGATTCCTGTGAGATTCTGCAGTGCGTAAAGACTGAACTAGTACCAAGATAACATCCAATATAAGGAAACACCGCAATACCCTGTTCTCTGATTACAGAGAGTAGGACACCCAGAATCTTTGAAAAGATTCTTGGAGCGGTTGCTAGGCCAAATGGAAGAGCAACACATTGGTAATGCTTGTCTAGAAAAGAGAATCTCAGAAACTGATAATGTTCTGGATGAATTGGAATATGAAGGTATGCATCCTGCAATTCTATTGTGGACATATAATGTCCTTGCTGAACAAAAGGCAGAATAGTCCTTATAGTCACCATCTTGAAAGCTGGTACTCTTACATAACGATTCAAAATTTTCAGATCCAGAACTGGTCTGAATAAATTTTCCTTCTTTGGGACAATGAATAGATTTGAATAAAACCCCAAACCTTGTTCCAGAAGAGGAACTGGCATGATTACCCCTGAAGACTCCAGGTCTGAAACACAGTTCAGGAAAGCCTGATCTTTTACTGGATTTACTGGGATACGTGAGAGAAAAAATCTTCTCACAGGAGGTCTTACTCTGAATCCTATTCGATACCCTTGAGAGACAATGCTCTGAATCCATTGATTTTGAACAGAATTTATACAAATATCCTTGAAAAACCTTAATCTGCCCCCTACCAGCTGAGCTGGAATGAGGACCGCACCTTCATGCGGACTTAGGGGATGACTTTGGTTTCCTAAAAGGCTTGGATTTATTCCAATTTGAGGAAGGTTTCCAATTGGAAGCAGATTCCTTGGGGGGAGGATTGAGTTTTTGTTCCTTATTCTGATGAAAGGAACGAAAACGGTTAGAAGCCTTAGATTTACCCTTAGGTTTTTTATCCTGAGGCAGAAAAAAACTCCCTTTCCCCCAGTAACAGTTGAAATAATAGAATCCAACTGAGAACCAAATAAATTATTACCTTGGAAAGAAAGAGATAGTAATCTAGATTTAGATGTCATACCAGCATTCCAAGATTTAAGCCACGAAGCTCTTCTAGCTAATATAGCTAAAAAAATGGATCTAACATCACAAATAAAATGATTAGCATGTTGCAGTAAGCGAATAATGCTAGATATGTCAGAATCCAATTCTTGTTGCGCTAAATTCTCCAACCAGAAAGTTGATGCAGCCGCAACATCAGCCAAAGAAATTGCACGTCTGTAGAAGATGATCTGAATATAAATAGGCCTTCCTTAGATAAGATTCAAGCTTCCTATCTAAAGGATCCTTAAAGGAAGTACTATCTTCCATAGGAATAGTGGTATGTTTAGCAAGAGTAGAAATAGCCCCATCAACTTTGGGGATCTTTTCCCAAAACTCTATAGATTTTGCTGGCACAGGATACAATTTTTAAACCTTGAAAAAGGAATAAAAGAAGTACCTGGCTATTCCATTCCTTAGAAATCATATCAGAAATAGCCTCAGGAATAGGAAAAACTCCTGGAGAAACCACAGGAGGTTTTAAAAACAGCATTAAAACGTTTATTAGACTGAACGTCAAGAGGACTGGTTACCTCAATATCCAAAGTAATTAACACTTCATTTAATAAAGAACGCATATACTCAATTTTAAATAAATAAGTAGATTTGTCAGTGTCAATGTCTGAGGAGGATCTTCTGAATCAGATAGATCCTTATCAGAAGAGTATAAATTATCATATTGTTGGTCATTTGAAATTTCATCAACTAAATGAGAAGTTTTAAAAAGACCTATTACATTTATTTGAAGGTGGAAATGCAGACAAAGCCTTCAGAATAGAATCAGAAATAAATTCTTTAAAATTTACAGGTATATTATGCACATTAGAAGTTGAAGGAACTGCAACTGGCAATGTACTATTACTGATGGACACATTATCTGCATGTAAAAGTTTATAAAAAAAAATATTACAAATGACATTCGGCGATATAATTTCTACAATTTTACAACTAATGCACTTAGCTTTGGTAGAACCGATGTCAGGCAGTAATGTTCCAGCAGAAGCTTCTGAGGCAGGATCAAAGTGAGACATCTTGCAAAATGTAAGAGAAAAAACAACATATAAAGCAAAATTATCTGTTTCCTTATATGACAGTTTCAGGAATGGGAAAAAATGCAAATAGCATAGCCCTCTGATAGAGAAAAATTCAAGAGGCAAACATTAATGGGGTATTGAAATAATGAAAAAGTTTTGCGCCAAGTATGACGCACAACGTAACTAAACTTTTTTGACGCCAAAAAATAACCGGAAATGACACACTCGCGTCACTAATGATGCAACCGTGTGAAAGGTCTCGGCGTCAAGTATGACGCCGGAAATGACGAACTTGCGTCATAGACGTACTCTTTCGCGCCAAAAATGACGCAATAAAGTTTAGCATTTGTCGCACCCGCGGGCCTAATATCGCCCGCAATTTGTAAGAAGTAGTCAATTGAAAAAAAGACTAAACCCCAGGTAAGAAATAAATTTCATTTTTAAAAAATGTTTATATTCCCCAAATATGAAACTGACAGTCTGCAGAAGGAAATACATGAACCTGACTCATGGCAAATATAAGTACAATACATATATTTAGAACTTTATATAAATGCATAAAGTGCCAAACCATAGCTGAGGTGTCTTAAGTAATAAAAAACATACTTACCAAAAGACACCCATCCACATATAGCAGATAGCCAAACCAGTACTAAAACAGTTATTAGCAGAGGTAATGGTAAATTGAGAGTATATCATCGATCTGAAAAGGGAGGTAGGAGATGAATCTCTACGACCGATAACAGAGAACTTATGAAAAAGACCCCCATTAGGGAAATCATCGTAATCAATAAGTGATACTCCCTTCAAGTCCCTCTGACATTCGCTGTACTCTGAGAGGAATCAGGCTTCAACAATGCTGAGAAGCGCATATCAATGTAGAAATCTTAGCACAAACTTACTTCACCACCTCCATAGGAGGCAAAGTTTGTAAAACTGAATTGTGGGTGTGGTGAGGGGTGTATTTATAGGCATTTTGAGATTTGGGAAACTTTGCCCCTCCTGGTAGGATTGTATATACCATATGTCACTAGCTCATGAACTCTTACCAATTACATGAAAGAAAACACAATACCCCTTCATTTGCATATGAAAAGACCCTTTACACAAACAGGAGCAAGCTGGAGAAGGTAGCTGATGGTATTCACATCAAACTTTGAAGTTGGGGACGAGTCAGAAAATCAATGCAATGTTATTTAAACATCATCAAAAATAGACATTTATTTTAAAAATAAGAACAAAATATAAATAGATATTCAAAACATATATGTGTTTTAAAAATGAGTGTCTAATGACCCTTAAACAAAAAATATCACGATATAACATCTTGAAAAAGTAGGCATCTCATATATTTAGCATATGATAAAGGTCAATGCATATTGATTACTTGATTCAAATACAATAGGGCATATTTCTGAATTCGATATGTTTAAAATTATACACAACATAGTCATTATTCATATAAAGGAACATATTGTTGATAAACATATTAAACAAGATGGACTATATCCATGGATTCGCACTTGCCTCAAAATATCTTATGCAGGAAAACATTTTGCTTTCATTCGTTTATTCAACGAGACAGCCATCAAAAGAGAATGTTGTGTTCTTTACCAGCTATGGGTCAACAATGTTACATGATTCACACAATCCATACTCGCCATGGTTTTAAACTTGGCTTCTCATTCACAAACGTGGGTTATGTGCAAATTCTAATATTGCGGGACTACGTAATCCAATCAGACGGTTTTTCAACTTTGGCATGTGACGTTTTAATTAATATGGCTCATCGTTGATCACGTAAAAACGCCATCCAATCAAATGCGGCACATCCTTGATCGCGTAAAAACGCCATCTAATCAAAGGGGCATCCTTGATCGCGTAAAAACGCAATACAATCAAAGGCGCATCCTTGATCGCGTAAAAACGCCATACAATCAAAGGCGCATCCTTGATCGCGTAAAAACGTCAGCCAATACAAAGACTCATTGGACAGCCTGGCAGGTGACGTCTTAAGCAACATGGCACATCCTTGATCGAGGAAAGACATCAGCCAATACAAGGACTCATTTGACAGCTTGGCATATCAATAAGAAACTTATTTATATTTTAGAAACTAGTATGTGCTATATTGCTAGCTATGAATGTCACGCAAGATAACGTAATACTGTGATATATGAAATAGAATCCATTATTGAAAATAAAGAGATATTTCAATAGAAGCAGAGGATTATTAACTAAACTTTTTGGCAAGCAGCATGGTTTAAATAGACATGAAAACAACATTTTCGGTTACACGATTATGTACGACATTGTAATTTGAAATACATTTTAGCAATAAATCTAAATCTTTGTATTGTTGTGTTTCATGTCAGTTTAACTGCTTTATAATGCTAGGAGATGCATTCGGAAAATAGGGATGTGTTATATATTATATGTTACCTATAGCTATGGTGTCCATCTTTACCATTTAAAAGGTACACATGATAAATACATATGTCATTGATGTTTTCAGATATGTTTATATTTTTAAAAAATAACAATAATGACATGTATTGATCAAACGTGTCACTTATTCAAGTTTATATATGGTCAGCCTATCTATGACCATATATCGTTGCATAATTAAATTTAAACATTAAAATATGTGCATTACACGCAGTGATTGATTTTTTGTTACAGTAATACAATAAGATATAATTGAAATTGGAATACATGTGCTGTCAACATTTAAATAGTCTTTTTTGTAAAAGATTAGATGTCCATGTTCATGTAAAAAGGACAAAAACGCATGACAAATGCATATCCATTACTTTAAGGGACACTGAACCCGAATTTGTTCATTTGTAATTCGGAACGAGCAATTAATTTTAATCAACTTTCGAATTTACTCCTATTATCAATTTTTCTTCGTTCTCTTGCTATCTTTTCTGGAAAATGAAGGCATCTAAGCTTTATTTTTGTTTCAGTACTCTGGACTGCACTTTGTTATTGGTGGATGAATTTATCCACCAATCATCAATGACAAACCAGGTTGTTCAACAAAAATGGGCCGGCATCTAAACTTACATTCTTGCATTTCAAATAAAGATACCAAGAGAATGAAGATAATTTGATAATAGGAGTAAATTCGAAATTTGATTTCAATTTCATGCTCAATCTGAATCACGGGATTACATTTTTGGGTACAGTGTCCCTTTAACAATTGTGTTCAGCATCACTTAAAGGGACATGAAATACAAACTATTCTGTTTCAGGATTCACAGAGAGGATACTATTTACATCAAATTTATAATTAAAAAAATATCTCATTGTATCAATCCTGGGATCATTTGTTAAAGGTGCATAAATTCACAAATAGTTTACAAATGAACACATGGATGTGAAAATAACAAAATATATTTTAAAATATATATATATATATATATATATATACAAACAGAAATATATATATATATATATATATATATATATATATATATTCATTCCTATTCTTGCAAAGATAAACCTTGATAAAAAGTATATCAAGAAAATGAATAAAATAAATTGGAGATGTAAATATTTAAGTCATTTACAATTGTATTATATTTATGAATCAGGAAAGACCATTATTTGGTTTCAGGTCCATTTAAGGATTAACAACATAAACTAGAGATTGCAATCAATGACATGAATAAAGAGGACAAAGAATAGTGGAATGACATGTATTTTATTATTATGTCCTAAAACATAAACAAATAAGATAACGTTGACCAAAAACATGTTGACAAATCGGAAACATTGGAGCCATCTGACAAGGTAAAAGAGTGCATCACAGTCCTTGGAGGGAGTTGACAAGGGCCAACACAGCCCCATTGGAGCCATTTGACAAGGTAAAAAAGTGCATCACAGTCCTTGGAGGGAGTTGACAAGGGCCAACACAGCCCCATTGGAGCCATTTGACAAGGTAAAAGAGTGCATCACAGTCCTTGGAGTTAGTTGACAAGGGCCAACAAAGGCCAGTACAGCCCCATTGGAGCCATTTGACAAAGTAAAAGGGTGCATCCCAGTCCTTGGAGTTAGTTGACAAAGGCCAGCACAGCCCCATTGGAGCCATTTGACAAGGTAAAAGAGTGCATCACAGTCCTTGGAGTTAGTTGACAAAGGCCAGCACAGCCCCATTGGAGCCATTTGACAAGGAAAAAGAGCGCATCACAGTCCTTGGAGGGAGTTGTCAAGGGCCAACACAGCCCCATTGGAGCAATTTGACAAAGTAAAAGAGAGCATCACAGTCCTTGGAGTTAGTTGACAAGGGCCAACAAAGGCCAGCACAGCCCCATTGGAGCCATTTGACAAGGTAAAAGAGTGCATCACAGTCCTTGGAGGGAGTTGACAAAGGTCAACACAGCCCCATTGGAGCCATTTGACAAGGTAAAATAGTGCATCACAGTCCTTGGAGGGAGTTGGCAAGGGCCAACAAAGGCCAGCACAGCCCCATTGGAGCCATTTGACAAGGTAAAAGAGTGCATCACAGTCCTTGGAGGGAGTTGGCAAGGGCCAGCACAGCCCCATTGGAGCCATTTGACAAGGTAAAAGAATGCATCACAGTCCTTGGAGGGAGTTGGCAAGGGCCAGCACAGCCCCATTGGAGCCATTTGACAACTTAAAAGAGTGCATCACAGTCCTTGGAGGGAGTTGGCAAGGGCCAGCACAGCCCCATTGGAGCCATTTGACAAGGTAAAAGAGTGCATCACAGTCCTTGCAGGGAGTTGACAAGGGCCAACAAAGGCCAGCACAGCCCCATTGGAGCCTATTGACAAGGTAAAAGAGTGCAACAGGCACAACAAGAAACAAAAAAGGCCAAATGGCAACAGGAACAAACAAATCTGTAACATGTGGACGGAAGAATCTTAACGGTGACCTTGGAGCATCTCCAGATACTCCACTTACTGGGCATCACCTTCAATGTCCTCTTCATGCTCTGCTCCAGATTCAGGCATTGACTGTAAATGCCTTATATGGCGTAGAGTCGAATGCTGAACCTGGAGAAGGGTATGAATGGTGTCATTCATCCTTCCCAGGAACAGCGAGTTCCTTAGCACGGCCTGCTCTATACGTGATAGAGTTTCGAGCATGAGCCATGCTGTGTCACAACCTAAAAGAAATAAATAGAAGAATATTAATGTTAATTACACAACATAATATAAATCTAGCAAATATACATTGGAATTTGAAATAAAAATCATTCTTACAATCAAATATTCAATATTGCTTATCTTCACGTGAAATATGTTCTTCATACATAAACCATTAAAGGGACAGTTTACTCCAAAATGTTATCCCCTGTAATTTGTTGACACTGATCCACTTTTCCAGCTTGAGTCTATGAATATTTTGAACATTATTTCCATTGTCCATACATTGTAAATTTCAATAGTTTATTTATCCTGTGGTATCCAAACCTATCCTTAAAGCTATTTGCCTTGAGGCCAACATGTGTAAACACAGCAAGCAGAAGAAATTACACTCCCAGTGGTTTACAGAAGAGAGAATGTTTGAAAAATGTATATTTCTATTTTTCAATACAAGTAGTAGTGATTGGTAAGATTTAATTCACTCCTATTATCAAATCTAATACATTCTCTTTGTATCTTTAATTTAAATACATTTTATATTTCGTAGCATTTTTGGTGATCAACCTTGGTTGTCCCTGCTGATTGGTGGATAAATTAATCCAACAATAAAACAGAAAAACCCCCACAGTTCACAATATTGGAACAATTAGATGCCTTTCAACATAAAAATAAAGAGACAAAGAGAACTCTTAAAAATTGATAAGAGGAGTAAATTATCAAGTTGATTAACATTGCATGCTCTATTTGAATAAAATTTTAAAATAATTTTGGTTCACTGTCACTTTAAATATGTTATAATGTTGATTTAGAATGATACTTACAGCTGTGCCTGGGAAGGACGATCTGACACCTCGAACAATGAAGGTTGGGATAGGGGGGAGGGATGGGATATTGGTGGCGAGGGCTTGGATTGGGCTGGAGAGGGCTGGGGTGCCGCTCTGGGGGAGCCCGTACAGCTGGGGATTCTTGGGCATGGTGAGTTGGGGACTGGGCAGGTTGGGGAACTGTACGGGCCAAAATACGGGGAGAACGGCAAACGGGGACAATTCTGGGAGGGACAGGCCTGGAGGAATGGGAAGGGCAGGGAAGGTCTTGTGTCTGGACAGGGGCTTCTACAGGGGGAGGGGCTTCTACAGGGGGAGGGGCCTGGGCAGGGGCTACTACAGGGGGAGGGGCTTCTACAGAGGGAGGGGCCTGGTCAGGGGCTTCTACAGGGGGAGGGGCCTGGGCAGGGTATTCTACAAGGGGAGGGGCCTGGGCAGGGATGGGAGAATGATGCCCAGAAGTGAAGTGTCCATCTGAAATATATAATAAAATATATATTAACATCTCATACGTCATTTTTCAAAGCAAGGCATTTCAACATGATTAGGTTTTATATATACTTAGAAGTGGTTTACAATTTATTAACAATGATGACATAAGGATATGGTATGCATATAGGCACTCAAATGAATAGCAAGGAGTGTCTGTCCAATAAGAAGATTATTATTGTGGTTTGTCATGGAATATGCAAGTGACATCATGATGTCATTAATTAAAAATTAGACATAAATGAAAACATAATACAAGCATATATTCATGAGGCATGATATGGAAAGGGGGGCAGTAGTGGATTCTAAAAGAAAAGGAATAATCCTTTTTCAAGTGCCAAAGCTGTAGACTTTGAATTTCCTCAAGAGAATGTTTACAAACAATAAGACATGTTGGATACATGTTAGATAGCTTTCACATACCATTAGACTCCATGGCCGCCTCTTCCTCCTCCGTCCCACATGTTGCATCAATATCTGTAAAACATAACATGTTGTGTACACGTTAATATCAGATATTATAACATATGTTACTGTTGCTACAAGACACACATCAATGTTGCATTAAAGATATACTGATCCAAAGTTATGATTTACATTATTTTGATGGAGCATACAAATGACATTAGATTTGTTATTCTCAATGAGTAAGAATTTAATGTTAGTGTTTGTATTTCATATAAATTCACAAAATAAGAGTACATGGAACATTTAGAGTTCTCATGTGTGTATCACTTCATGACTGTTTACACAATTTATAAGAAAAAGAAACATATATCCATCTTCTGAACAACAAAGGTGTAGACTAAGAAGCTTTGAGATATTAATCTTTCAATATTTAAATAAATTAGAGATATAATCATAGTACTAAATTATATGTTTGATTCAAATGTAATGCTTCATCAGAATCATGATCATAATATAGATTGCAAATACACCTTCAATGACATATGAATGAGTCAATGGACTTACCAGAATGCTTGGAAAGCATTTCATCGTCAGTGCTGGATCCCCCTGGGCTCCCAACAAGAACTATATCTATGAATGATATAGATATCTATTAGTGAACACAGTTTGGACATCACTAAGTCACATCATTATCAATTTTTACGAAAAATATACTTAGAAATGAGAACAATAGAGCACTAATCTGAAGAATAAATGCATGAGTGAATCCAGGTTATTCTGAATAAAAAGATGTCTTTAACATATGTTTAATTTCTGACTATATTAGACACACAAATCATCTCATATGATTATATTGCATATCTAAATATACCCATTGATCAATGTTTTTAAAACGAATACACACAAACAACATTTGAACTAAAAACGGGTGAGAAATCAAACCAAAGCCATGTGTCATATCGATCCATTTGTGCAATTGATCACAATGCAAAACAGAAGTTATTAATCCAAATATGTAATCATGGTGCTGTTGAGGGTATGCTTATATCGATAAAGTAAGTCGCATCGATAAAGTAAGTCCAAGACTGAATATGTCATTTAGATATCAATATTGTTTCATCCAAACAATGTAATGAGGAATGAATCAATCTATTATTAAAGGGACACTGACATCAATTTGGTTAAAACATTGATTTTAAAATAAAATGAATGTTTTATTTAATTTGACATTTACTCCTATAATTTTTATTTTATTTTATTTTAATGCAGCTAAGAAATTGTTTGTTTCATTAAATATTGCTCGTTGAAGGTATACAACAATCATCAAGAACAACCCAGGTTGGTCACCAAAAATGGACCGGCATCTAAAATGACATTATTGCTTTTAAAATTAAGATAACAAGAGAATGTTGAAAATGCCAGTTACAGCAATCACATGTTCACGTGTGTGCGCAATTCTATCTTTCGTGATCATTACGCAATTACTCCTAGCGGAATTGTGCATCCGTGATTTGACCAACATGTGTAAAGCGATGCCAGTTACAGCAAACACATGTTCACGCATGTGCGCAATTCTATCTTTCGTGATCATTACGCAATGATTCTATGCGGAATTGCGCATCCGTGAATCAGAATTAATTTGGATATAGTAGTGTGATGAGTATCATTTCATAACAAATTATGATATATTTTCAATTGAGTGTATTACGAGATGGAAATCGTATATTTGTTAATATTGAATAATATTTATAACTGGGTTATGATTAGAGAGTCAATGTATGAAATTGCGATGCTTGGGATTTCACGGATGCGCAATTCCATTTTCACTCTGTGACGCATATTCTGGATAGCGCAAGAAACATCACTCCTATTTCATGTGTGACTAATCTAAAATCAGATATCTAAACATCATATGTAGCGTATGTTGTGAGATCTATATAGGTAAAATATATGACTATCTACACATTTATTAAAATTCTAATAAAATATTAATATATTATATAAAGTAGGATATTTACCTTGTTCAACCTCCATTTCAACTCCTCCCCTGCCACCGGATGGAGAAGCAGCTGCACTGGACCCCGGGTCCTGAGTTTTGGATCCAGCAGCTGTGAGGGAAGAAGAAGAGGCCGAGGATGGAGAGGATCAAAATCCTTTGGGGACCCGGAGATTGAGGAGGTCGCATAAAGTAACCTCATAAGGGAGTAGGTAGAGTTTCCGTTAGGGATCAACTTTCTTTCCACCTCTTTTCCGAGCTTGTACCCACTCCCTTATGAGGCCCACTTTTTTTTGCAGACCCAACCTCATATCTCCGAACCTCCGCATGATCTGATCCTCGCTCCTCTGGACGCCCTTCACCAATTGAACCTTATTGGTGATTGACTCCCAGAGGGCCTTCTTAACAATTGCATCTGTCGACCTCTTCTGGTTCCCAAACAGCTGCGGATAAAACCTCTGGACGGGGTGGACCAGTGCAGCGCTCTCCTGCTTGGCAAACCTGGGAGGTGTCATGCCTGCTGGGTTTTGTAATATAATAATTATATATATACACGCCTTTCAGGCATTAGAGAACAGACAAAGATGGCAACGTGTAATAGACTTTTATATGGTGAAGTAAACATGAGATGCACCATGTGACATGTTATCTGTACATCTGATTGGATAAAAGTTTTAAATATTGTTATCATGTTTGTGAGACCATCCTGACTCAAGTTGTGTTTGTGTGATGAACTCTGATTGGCCGTTCCTTAATGTTTCATATCTTAGTAACTTCCATACACATACCTCCTGGTGGTTCTGTTACTTCATTTTTCATGTAGACTTATTTGTAACTCATGGGCCTGTCATGCGGATATGTGTGACGCAGATTTAATATACGTGATCCGTTAAATATTAATGTTTAAATTCTCGTTAAAATCTAATACTGTCACATTATTAAATGTTGTAGACATTTCTCGGTTTAATATCGGTCTGTTTCTTTAATACAAATAAGTTGGATTAATACACATTTAACATTGTATGTATTTATTGTTCATTAAATCAATTTTGTGACTTATTGTGAAGTATTGACATTGCTCTATTAAATGTATTTATAATGCACATTGATTGTGTGCTATTGCATGACATTCGTCTAGAATGTTTAAAGATGCGAATCTCGTGTTGCAAGATACGTTTCCCACACAACATTTCAGAATGCGCAATTTCTGGTTATAATGTCCGTAACTTGGATAATCTGTTTATAAATGTTAAAGTGCACGTTTGTTTCTTATTAGTAAATAAACCTCAAGCTTGTATTTATCTGAACTGCTCATATATGTTATTGTGCAATGGCGTCTTTATTTTTAAAGAGACATTACAACAAAATTATTTTAACAAATGATCTGTAGAGATAAAAAATGTTTAGACTTTAAAATGTAACTCAATTTATCTTTTGATTTAGATATCCTTAACAGAAGAAATTTCAATGCACATGGTTGAGACAATCACATAAGACATCTCTGTGCATCCACCAATCTTCATCTACTGAGCCTATCTCGATATGCTTTTCAAGCAAAGTATGTCAAGATAATGAGATAATAGAAGTAAAAGAAACTCTTTAAATTTCTTAAGGATATTTGGTGTTCATGTCCCTTTAAGGAGACATTTCCCAATAATGCTTGAAAGATCATAAACCTATGCACCTTTCTTTCTCAAACTTAGTATAACATGTGACTAAAGCATATTTAGATTACCTTCTGGATTGTTTTCCCCACTGTGAATGAAATATATTCTAATGGCTGTATTTCGCCGTCTTCAGCTTAAAGGGACATTAAGCTATATGTTCTTTACGTATTTCGATGGATAATAGAATATTAAAACAACTTCATATTTAGTTTTATTCTCTCATTAGCTTTTAAATATATATATTCTTGGATGAAAAACATAGCTAGATAGGCTATTTTGATGCTGATTGTTGGTTGCACATAGATGCCTTATGTCATTGGCTAAGCCATGTGCATTGATATATATATTTTTTATAAGTATATTTAAAGACTGAATGTAATTAGATAATAGTACATTAAAATATTTGAAAAATTAATTTGTATTGGTTAAAATTTAATACACAATATATTTTTGGAATGTCCCTTTAAGGACCAAACCATTAGGAATATGTTGATTTAACATTGTATAAATAAACTAAAGGGGAATGAAAATACATATAGATATGTGATATCTAACCAAGAGGTAAGATAAATAATTATGTGAAATTATATTACAAACTAGCTATAGTTAAATGACCATTCAAATGACTCCACTAGAACAGAAAATCAATCAATATGGCATACAATAACTAGCTTGTGCGAAATATGAAATTAACTGACTTACCATTTTCATGAATTTTAAAGCTATATTTATGAAAATAATGTTTTTGTATACCTAAGGAAGATACAAGATCTTATAAAACAAATTGAAAATTCAACTACACTGTCACTTTAATGTAAGTTAACCACTTTCCCTTCTTAAAAGTGAAAATAAGTTGTTATGTCGAATTCTGACTACATATCTGAAAATATTTTAAAATTTTAACATCTATAAATTACACAAAAAAGCATCGATGGATTTCACTCACAAATTAATTTATTAAAGCTACTTGACTTTAACATTCTCTTAATAAGTGGATTTTCGATAATTAATTCAATAGATGATGACTAATTTAATATTATGCATGTGCTTGTCAAATAGATAACTACCAGTCATGGGAGTCAATTTTTTTTACTATTGTCAGATTATATGGATATTTATTATAATCTGTTAAAAACATGGTCTTTAATAAAAATAATAAAAATAAAAGTTTAGTATTACAAAAAATTTATTTTAATATTTTTGTTGTTGTTTTTGCATTTATCACAAAAATAAATAGAACAAGTGTAATTCATCACAGATGAAACTCTGAAAAAAAAGAGAAAAAAAACATTAGTTATTTAATACACACATGTCTTAAAATATTCATTAAATAAAATAACTTTAAAATCATCTTGTGTCTATGCTCTAACTTTTTGAGAAATTTTATAAAGATATTTTGGAATATAAAAAACAAACATAAAATATATACCTATCCATCATTTAAAATACCATGATATTGTGTAATCAATATTACATTTATATATCAGCATTTCCAATTATACCAAATAATGCATATAACATTTTAAATAATAAAAATACATATATGTATGCTGAACATAAATGTAATATTTCATGTCCATTCAAATACCTCTATATCAACTATAATATGTATTCCTTTGTCTGATTGTTCATAATTGGATTCTTCTGTATCACAAAGTAGGGGTAATGTATGTAAGCTACAAATATTCTAATATAGGACATGTATCTTTTCAATTTTTTTTACATTCTTCCTACTGTGATTCTTAACTAGCATGCATTGGGCAAACCAACCTGGATTATGCATGGTCTTTGAAAGTCAATTCTCTAGAAAACAGTTTATCTTCAATAGGTGTCTTATTCATCATTTCCAAAATAGAGGAATGTGAAATACCATCTAAAAATAAAAAAATAATCTAAGTGTCTCCAATAGGATGCCTCCACAGCCTTAATTCATCAAATTGTTGCACTTACCATGTGAACGTGTCTTTGTATGGTTTTCAAGGTCAGCACATTTGAAAGACAATGCCAGACATGATCCCATTGGTATTCTTTACTTTCAATCTTGGATTCTTCACTTTCAATCTTGGATTCTTCACTTTCAGTCTGGGAATTCTTCACTTTCAGTCTTGGAATAGTGATGTCTCGAACTGTTCGCCCGCGAACAGTTCACCGCGAACTTAGCTTGTTCGCGTTTGCCGCACTCCCTCACAGACCCTCCCAGCTCCTTGGCAGCAGCCATTTTAGACTTTAGATTAAGACCTTGCTTTCTTAGTGAGAGGAGCTTTTGTGTTGCTGCTGCTGACATTATAGGGAAATAGATAGCTAGGCTAGTGTATTTAGTGTCCACTACAGTCCTGAAGGACTCATCTCTTCTATGCTGCAAGGACAGCACCCCAGAAAGCCCTTTTTAGGGCTATAACTTCAGTCGTTTTTTTCTTTTTTGTATTTTTATTTGCATTTCCCTGGCTTTCAGCCTGTGTGCGAGGCTCACAGCATATGCTGTGATTAGTGCTACCACTGATATCTGCTTAACATTAGTTTAAATTTAACCAACAAAAAATTGAAATTATTTTGCTAGTGTAATTTATTTTCATTTTCTATCAGGCCTGTGTCTCAGGCTCACACAGCATAAACTGTGGTTCATTGCTCTGTGCCAGCTACCACTCATATCTGCTTATAACATTATTTTAAATTTTTTTAAAAAACTTTGAAATCATTTTGCTAGTGTAATCTAATTTCATTTTCTATCAGACCTGTGTGTTTTCCTTACTTACAGAGCATACTGTGGTTAATAACTTCCCTACCTTGGCTATCAGCCACGACTCATATGTGCTTAACCTTTTTTTAAATTAAAAAAAAAAACTTTAAATCATTTTGCTAGTGTAATCTAATTTTATTTTCTATCAGGCCTGTGTGTATCTGACTTACAGAGCCTACTGTGGTTAATTGCTGCCCTACCAAGGCTAGCAGCCGGCCCACGACTCATATGTGCTTAACCTTTTCCTTTAAATTAAAAAAAAACAAACTTTAAATCATTTTGCTAGTGTAATCTATTTTTATTTTCTATCAGGCCTGTGTGTTTTGCTGACTTACAGAGCATACTGTGTTTAATTGCTGCCCTCCGTTGTCTATCAGCCACGACTCATATGTGCTTAACTTTTTTTTAAATTCCAAAAAAAAAACTTTAAATCATTTTGCTAGTGTAATCTAATTTTATTTTCTATCAGGCCTGTGTGTATCTGACTTACAGAGCCTACTGTGGTTAATTGATGCCCTACCAAGGCTAGCAGCCACGACTCATATGTGCTTAACCTTTTTCTTTAAATTAAAAAGAAAAAACCTTTAAATCATTTTGCTAGTGTAATCTATTTTTATTTTCTATCAGGACTGTGTGTTTTGCTGACTTACAGAGCATACTGTGTTTAATTGCTGCCATCCCTAGTCTATCAGCCACGACTCATATGTGCTTAACCTTTTTTTAAATTCCAAAAAAAAACCTTTACATTATTTTGCTAGTGTAATCTAATTTCATTTTCTATCAGGACTGTGTCTTTCTCACTTACACAGCATACTGTGGTAAATTGCTGCCCTACCTACCAGCCACGACTCATATCTGCTTTACATTATTTTAAAGTTAAAAAAAAATTAAAATCATTTTGCTAGTGTAATTTAATTTCTTTTTCCATCAGGCCTGTGTGTTTCTGGCCCACATCATATAGTGTGACACGGATTAATAATTTTTTTTTCCACCACTTATATCTGGTGTAACAACATTAGTGTAAATTCTATGTAAAAATTTTTTTTTACATCAGTCCTCTTCTAGTGTTATTTAATTTTAGTTGCCAGGCCAGCCAGGTTGCCATTAGTGCCAGCCTGTGTGTAAGGCTGCCAGCATATACTGTGCCTACTTCCATCCTCAGTGCCAGTCCACGACTCCTATCTGGTGTAACATAATATTACATTTTGTAAAAAAAAAACTTTTACATCACTCTTCGAGTGTTATTTAATATTAGTTCACAGGCCAGCCTGCCACCACTAGTGCCAGCCTGTGTGTCAGGCTGCCAGCACATACTGTGCCTAGTTCTATCCTGAGTGCCATTACTCCTATCTGTTGCAACATTTTTGTAACTTTTGTAAAAACAAACTGTTACATCACTCTGCTATTGTTATTTAATTGCAGTTGCCTGCCTGCCAGCGTGTGTGCCAGGCCCACTTGCCAACTAGTTACACCAATCATATTTGTTATAACAGTAGTGTAAATATTTAAAATAAAATATTTTTTGACTGTGAATCATCGGCCTGCTAGTGCAATTGAATTGCAGTTGTCTGCCAGCCAGCGTGTGTGCCAGGCCCACTTGCCAACTGGTGCCACCAATCATATTTGTTATAACAGTAGTTTAAATATTAAAAATAATAAATTTTTGACTCTGAAAGATCAGTCTGCTAGTGTAATCCAATTGCAGTTGCCTGCCTGCCACCGTGTTTGCCAGGCCCACTTGCTGCCAACTATTCCCACCAATCATATTTGTTATAACAGTATAGTAACTATTTAGAATAAATAATTTTTTGCCTGTGAATCATCAGTCTGCTAGTGCCTTTGAATTGCAGTTGCCTGCCTGCCAGCGTGTGTGCCAGGCCACTTGCCAAATAGTTACACCAATCATATTTGTTCTAACAGTATTATAAATATTTAAAATAATACATTCTTAGATTGTGAATCATCAGTCTGCTAGTGCCATTGAATTGCAGTTTCCTCCTGCCTGCCAGCATGTGTGCCAGGCCCACTAGCCAAATAGTGCCACCAATCATATTTCTTGTAACAGTATTGAATTTTTTTAAATCATAACTTTTTTGACTGTGAATCTTCAGTCTCCTAGTGCCATTGAATTGCAGTTGCCTACCTGCCAGCCTGTGTGCCAGGCCCACTTGCCAACTAGTTACACCAATCATATTTGTTGTAACAGTATTGTAAATATTTAAAATAAAAAATTCTTAAACTGTGAATCATCAGTTTGCTAGTGCCATTGAATTGCAGTTTCTTCCTGCCTGCCTCCGTGTGTGCCAGTCCCACTAGCCAACTAGTGCCACCAATCATATTTCTTGTAACAGTATTGACATTTTTTTAAATCATAACTTTTTTGACTGTGAATCTTCAGTCTCCTAGTGCCATTGAATTGCAGTTGCCTGCCTGCCAGCGTGTGTGCCAGGCCCACTTGTCAACTAGTTACACCAATCATATTTGTTGTAACAGTATTGTAAATATTTAAAATAAAAAATTGTTAGACTGTGAATCATCAGTTTGCTAGTGCCATTGAATTGCAGTTTCCTCCTGCCTGCCAGCGTGTGTGCCAGGCCCACTAGCCAACTAGTGCCACCAATCTTATTTCTTGTAACAGTATTTAATTTTTTTTCAATCATAACTTTTTTTACTTTGAATCTTCAGTCTTTTAGTGCCATTGAATTGCAGTTGCCTGCCTGCCAGCCTGTGTGCCAGGCCCACTTGCCGTTTCCAACTAGTGCCACCAATCATATTTGTTCTAACAGTATTGTCAATTTAAAAAAAAAAAAATTTGGACTAAGAAGCATGACTAGTTTAATCTAATTGCAGTTGCCTTACTCCCAGCATGTGTGTCAGACAGCCCATTTGCCAACTAGTGCCAACAATCATATTTGTTGTCACAGTACTTCTAATATTTAAAAAATAAACATTTTTGCCTTTGAAACATTAGTCTTTTTTTGTTGTCAGTCTCACAGCGTATACTGTGCCCACTTGCCCAGTGCCACCACTCATAATTTGTGTAATAGTATTGTAAGTGTCCATTTAAAAAAAAATGACAGGCAGAGGCAGGCCACCCCGCAGGTTCCGTCGTGGTCGTGGTGCTGTGATTCCTTTAGAGCCTACAAATATGCACAATGCTCAGATGCCGGGTGCCAGGGGGGACGCGAAAAGTTCTGAGGAGGACCTAGTTGAATGGCTAACACAGGACACCCAATCTTCTACAGCTTCCGCTCCTAGTCCTCCTAACCTTGACGCACCATCTACGTCCAGCTGTGCTTTGGGCACGTCTCAAGTGACCAGTGCCACTCGCCCGCCTGTCGCCACCACCAACACTAGCACCACAGCCGCTTCACTTGATCTGTCACAGGAGTTATTGACACATCAGTTGGAAGAAATGAGTGATGCGCAACTATCATTGACAGAGGATGTAGATAACAGTGATATGTCTCAGTCAGGCAGCATTACAGACATGGAGGTACGGTTTGATGATGATGATGATGTTGTACCCGCTGCTGCTTCCTTTCTTGATGTGTCAGATACAAGTGAAGCGGTTGATGATGATGTGTCGGTGGATGTCACGTGGGTGCCTGCTAGAAGAGAAGAAGAAGAGGGGGAAAGTTCAGATGGGGAGACAGAGAGGAGGAGGAGGAGATGAGTTGGAAGCAGGGGGAGGTCATTGCAAGGAGCTAGTGGCACAGTCAGACAGCATGCATCGGCACCCGGGGTAAGCCAGACAGCACGCCGACGCCCATCAATGCATGCTGTTGCCACCACCAGAATGCCGTCATCGCAGAGCTCAGCAGTGTGGCATTTTTTTGTGTGTCTGCCTCTGACAACAGCGATGCCATTTGCAACCCGTGCCATAAGAAACTGAGTCGTGGGAAGTCCAACACCCACCTAGGTACAACTGCTTTGCGAAGGCACATGGTCTCACATCACAAACGCTGATGGGAAGAACACATGAGTAGAAGCAGCACACAAACTGAAAGCCGCCCTCCTCCTCCTGCTCCAGCAACTTCAGCCACGTCAACCACTGCTGTCCTCCTTGCCCCCTCTCAACCATCCTCCGCTCAGTCTCTCTTACGTAGCAGTTCCTGGTCATCTGCCCACAGTCAGGTGTCTGTCAAGGACATGTTTGAGCGTAAGAAGCCAATTTCTCAAAGTCACCCCCTTGCCCGGCGTCTGACAGCTGGCTTGTCTGAACTCTTAGCCCACCAGCTTTTACCATACAAGCTGGTGGAGTCTGATGCTTTCAAAAATTTTGTATCTATTGGGACACCACAGTGGAAGGTACCTGGCAGATATTTCTTTTCACAAAAGGCAATCCCAAACCTGTACTCTGTTGTGCGAAAGGAAGTAATAGCATGTCTGGCACACAGCGTTGGGGGCAAGGGTCCATATGACCACGGATAGCTGGTCTGCAAAGCATGGTCAGGGCAGGTATATCACCTACACTGTGCATTGGGTAAACCTGCTGACGTCTGACAAGCATGGAATGCATGGCTCTGCAGAAGAGTTGGTGACACTGCCACGACTTGCAGGCAGGCCTGCTGCTACCTCCTCTACTCCTCCTACTCCATCCTCTTCCATAACCTCTTCCTCGGCTGAGTCCTCTTCTGCTTCTGCGTCTTGCTCCACATCAATGGCACCCCGCCAGCTCCCCAGGTACTATTCCACATCCCGGATATGGCAGTGTCACGCCGTCTTGGGGTTGACTTGCCTGAAAGCGGAGAGTCACACCACACCAGCACTCCTGACCGCCCTGAATGCACAGGTGGATCAGTGGCTGACTCTGCACCAACTGGAGATTGGCAAGGTTGTTTCTGACAATGGAAGTAATTTGGTGACGGCATTGAAATTGGGCAAGTTGACACATGTGCCGTGCATGGCACATGTGTGTAATCTGATTGTACAACGATTTGTGCATAAGTACCCAGGCTTACAGGATGTCCTGAAGCAGGCCAGGAAGGTGTGTGGCCATTTCAGGCATTCCTACATGGCCATGGTGCACTTGTCCGATATCCAGCGTCGAAATAACCTGCCAGTGAGGCGCTTGATTTGCGACAGCCGGACACGGTGGAATTCAACACTCCTAATGTTTGACCGCCTGCTCCAACAAGAAAAAGCTGTTAATGAGTATTTGTATGACCAGGGTGCTAGGACAGTCTCTGGGGAGCTGGGGATTTTTTGCGAAATTACTGGACGCTCATGCGCAATGCCTGTAGGCTCATGCGTCCTTTTGAGGAGGTGACAAACCTTGTCAGTCGCACCGAAGGCACCATCAGCGACATCATACCATTTGTTTTCTTCCTGGAGCATGCCCTGCGAAGATTGCTGGATCAGGCCGTAGATGAGCGTGAAGAGGAAGAGTTGTGGTATCCATCACCACCACAAACAGCCTTATCAGCATCGCTTGCTGGACCTGCGGCAATGCAGGAAGAGGATTGTGAGGAAGAGGAGTCAGAGGAGGAATGTGGCTTTGAGGAGGAGGAGGAGGAAGACCAAGCACAACATGCATCACAGGGTGCTCGCTGTTGTCACCTCTCTGGTACCCGTGGTGTTGTTCGTGGCTGGGGGGAAGAAGATACCCTCAGTGAGATCAGTGAGGAGGAGGAACGGGACATGATTAGCTCGGCATCCAACCTTGTGCAAATGGGTTCTTTCATGCTGTCATGCCTGTTGAGGGACCCTCGTATAAAAAAGCTGAAGGACGAACGACATGTACTGAGTGTCCACGCTACTAGACCCCCGGTATAAGCATAAAGTGCCTGAAATGTTACCAAATTCCCACAAGTCAGAAAGGATGGAGCATTTTAAAAATAAATTAAAAACTATGCTTTACACAGCGTATAAGGGTGATGTCACAGCACAACGGGAATGTAACAGGGGAAGAGAAAAAAGTAATCCTCCTCCTCCCACGACCATGGCGGCAAGGACAGGACGCTTTCCTGACGTCTTGTTGATGGAGGACATGCGGACCTTTTTAACTCCCATGCATCGCCAGAGCCTTTCGGGTAGCAGACTACCTAGCATTAACTGTGGATCTCGACACTCTGAGGAGCGATAGACCCCTTGACTACTGGGTGTGCAGGCTTGACCTGTGGCCTGAGCTATCAAAATTTGCAATTGAACTTCTGGCCTGCCCTGCTTCAAGTGTCCTGTCCGAATGGACCTTCAGTGCAGCAGGAGGTTTTGTCACTGAGAAGAGAAGTCACCTAGGTCAAAAAAGTCTTGACTATCTCACCTTTATTAAAATGAATGAGGGATGGATCCCGAAGGGACTGACATTGGGCGATACATTTGAGTAAAAAAGGCCCTGATGATGAGATGAGCTGGCCGTTGGCTACAACTGGTACACACGCTGGGCTTTTTTTTCTTATAATGCAGGATGACTTGCGTGACTTATCCGCCAACAACTAGTGTTCCAAGCCGCAAGCTTTTAGGGCACTTTCTAAATGTTTTACAAACAGCAATTTTTCTGGCCGCTGCTACAGCAGTGGCTTGCAACAATACCCAATTTTTCAGTCATTTGTACATGCCTAATTTTTCTGGCCTCTGCTGCTGCTCTGTGGCTACAAAACTCAAAGCAAAAAAAAAAGGCACATAACAGTGATTAAACTGTTAAGAATAGTACAACTTAACACACCACTAATATCTGGTGGACCATTAAATTGCAGACGCGCAGTGCCCCCAAATTTGAAGGAGGAAGGACCGACCAAACATCTTTATCCATCTCTTGGTTGCTCTAAATTATCTCTGGGTTCCATCTATGCCATACCTGTAGATTATTGTGCAAAAGGGTGGCATATGTGGTGTTTCATGCTGTTGTGCCTGTTGAGGGTCGTGGCCCATGGTATAAAAAGGCTGAAGGAGAACGACCTGTATTGGGTGTCCAAGCACATTTTTTGTTAAATGTTCCCGGTTCCTCTCAATTATCTCCGGGTTCCTCAAATCAATGCCATACCTGTACTCGATTGTGCAAAAAGATGGCATATGTGGTGCTTCATGCTGTTGTGCCTGTTGAGGTTCGTGGGCCATCTTATAAAAAGGCTGAAGGAGAACAAAGTGTACTGGTTGTCCAAGCATCTTTTTCCATCTCCCGGTTCTAAAAAATTATCTCCGGGTTTCTAAAATGGATGCCATACCTGTACTCTATTGTTCAAAAGGATGGCATATGTGGTGTTTCATGCTGTTGTGCCTGTTGAGGGTCCAGGACCCTCGTCTAAAAAGGCTGAAGGACAACAAAGTGTACTGGTTGTCCAAGCTTCTTTTTCCATCCACGGTTCCTAAAAATTATCTCCGGGTTTCTAAAATGGATGCCGTACCTGTACTCTATTGTGCAAAAGGATGGCATATGTGGTGTTTCCTGCAGTTGTTTCTCTTGAGGTTGCTGGACCCTCTTATAAAAAGGCTGAAGGAGAACGACCTGTACTGTACTGGGTTCCCTATTGTTCAAAAGGATGCAAAATGTCCGCTTTCCAGCTGTTGTTTCTGTTGAGGGTCCTGGACCCTCTTATAAAAAGGCTGAAGGAGAAAGAAGTTTACTGGGTGTCCAATAATTTTTTTGGTTCAATTTCCTGTTTCCTAAAAATTATCTCTGGGTTTCTAAAATCAATGCTGTAACTGTACTCTATTGTTCAAAAGGAAGCCATATGTCCTCTTTCCTGCTGTTGTTTTTGTTAAGGGTCCTGGACCCTCTTTATAAAAAGGCTGAAGGAGAAAGAAGTGTACTGGGTGTCCAATCAATGTTTTTTTCTATTTCCCGTTTCCTAAAAATGATCTCTGGGTTTCTAAAATCAATGCCTTACCTGTACTCTATTGTTCAAAAGGATGCCATATTTCCTCTTTCTGCTGTTGTTTCTGTTGAGGGTCCTGGAGCCTCTTATAAAAAGGCTAAAGTAGAAAGAAGTTGTACTGGGTGTCCAATCCTTTTTTTGGTTCAATTTCCCGGGTTCCAACAAATTATCTCTGGGTTTCTAAAATCAATGCCTTACCTGTACTCTATTGTTCAAAAAGATGCCATATGTCCTCTTTCCTGCTGTTGTTTTTGATGAGGGTCCTGGACCCTCTTATAAAAAGGCTGAAGGAGAAAGAAGTGTACTGGGTGTCCAATCAACGTTTTTTTTCTATTTCCCTTTTACTAAAAATTATCTCTGGGTTTCTAAAATCAATGCCTTACCTGTACTCTATTGTTCAAAAGGATGCCATATGTCCTCTTTCCTGCTGTTGTTTCATATGAGGGTCCTAGAGCCTCTTATAAAAAGGCTGAAGTAGAAAGAAGTGTACTGGGTGTCCAATCCTTTTTTTGGTTCAATTTCCCGGTTCCAACAAATTATCTCAGGGTTTCTAAAATCAATGCCTTACCTGTACTCTATTGTTCAAAAGGATGCCATATGTCCTCTTTCCAGCTGTTGCTTCTGTTGAGGGTCCTGGACCCTCTTATAAAAAGGCTGAAGGAGAAAGAAGTGTACTGGGTGTCCAATCATTTTTTTGGTTCAAATTCCCGTTTCCTAAAAATTATCTCTATGTTTCTAAAATCAATGCTGTACCTGTAATCTATTGTTCAAAAGGATGCCATATGTCCTCTTTCCTGCTGTTGTTTTTGTTGAGGGTTCTGGACCCTCTTATAAAAAGGCTGAAGGAGAAAGAAGTGTACTGGGTGTCCAATCAATGTTTTTTTCTATTTCCCTTTTCCTAAAAATTATCTCTGGGTTTCTAAAATCAATGCCTTACCTGTACTCTATTGTTCAAATGGATGCCATATGTCCTCTTTCCTGCTGTTGTTTTTGTTAAGGGTCCTGGACCCTCTTATAAAAAGGCTGAAGGAGAAAGAAGTGTACTGGGTGTCCAATCAATGTTTTTTTCTATTTCCCTTTTCCTAAAAATTATCTCTGGGTTTCTAAAATCAATGCCTTACCTGTACTCTATTGTTCAAAAGGATGCCATATGTCCTCTTTCCTGCTGTTGTTTCATATGAGGGTCCTAGAGCCTCTTATAAAAAGGCTGAAGTAGAAAGAAGTGTACTGGGTGTCCAATCCTTTTTTTGGTTCAATTTCCCGGTTCCAACAAATTATCTCAGGGTTTCTAAAATCAATGCCTTACCTGTACTCTATTGTTCAAAAGGATGCCATATGTCCTCTTTCCAGCTGTTGCTTCTGTTGAGGGTCCTGGACCCTCTTATAAAAAGGCTGAAGTAGAAAGAAGTGTACTGGGTGTCCAATCATTTTTTTGGTTCAAATTCCCGTTTCCTAAAAATTATCTCTATGTTTCTAAAATCAATGCTGTACCTGTAATCTATTGTTCAAAAGGATGCCATATGTCCTCTTTCCTGCTGTTGTTTTTGTTGAGGGTTCTGGACCCTCTTATAAAAAGGCTGAAGGAGAAAGAAGTGTACTGGGTGTCCAATCAATGTTTTTTTCTATTTCCCTTTTCCTAAAAATTATCTCTGGGTTTCTAAAATCAATGCCTTACCTGTACTCTATTGTTCAAATGGATGCCATATGTCCTCTTTCCTGCTGTTGTTTTTGTTAAGGGTCCTGGACCCTCTTATAAAAAGGCTGAAGGAGAAAGATGTTTACTGGGTGTCCAATCAATGTTTTTTTCTATTTCCCTGTTTCCTAAAAAATTATCTCTGGGTTTCTAAAATCAATGCCTTACATGTACTCTATTGTTCAAAAGGATGCCATATGTCCCCTCTTTCCTGCTGTTGTTTCTGTTGAGGGTCCTGGAGCCTCTTATAAAAAGGCTGAAGTAGAAAGAAGTGTACTGGGTGTCCATCCTTTTTTTGGTTCAATTTCCTGGTTCCAACAAATTATCTCCGGGTTTCTAAAATCAATGCCTTACCCATACTCTATTGTTCAAAAGGATGCCATATGTCCTCTTTCCTGCTGTTGTTTTTGTTGAGGGTCCTGGTGCCTCTTATAAAAAGGCTGAAGGAGATTGAAGTGTACTGGGTGTCCAATCATTTTTTTGGTTCAATTTCCCGTTTCATAAAAATTATCTCTGGGTTTCTAAAATCAATGCCTTACCTGTACTCTATTGTTCAAATGGATGCCATATGTCCTCTTTCCTGATGTTGTTTCATATGAGGGTCCTGGAGCCTCTTATAAAAAGGCTGAAGTAGAAAGAAGTGTACTGGGTGTCCAATCCTTTTCTTGGTTCAATTTCCCGGTTCCTAAACATTATCTACGGGTTTCTAAAATCAATGCCTTACCTGTACTCTATTGTTCAAAAGGATGCCATATGTCCTCTTTCCTGCTGTGGTTTTTGTTTGAGGGTCCTGGACCCTCTTATAAAAGGCCGAAGGAGAACGACCTGTACTGTACTGGGTTTCCAAGCATGGTTTTTTGTTCAATTTCACGGTTCCAAAAAAATATCTCCGTGTTCCTAAAATCAATGCCATACCTGTACTCTATTGTTCAAAAGGATGGCATATGTGCTGTTTCATTCTGTTGTGGCTGTTGAGGGTCGTGGGCCATCGTATAAAACGGCTGAAGGAGAACGACCTGTACTGCCTTGCTGCTCCTTTTAGGCAGGCCAGCTCTTTGCATACATGCCCACAGACTCTGTAATGGATGCCTCTTTTAGGGAGAGGTGCAGCCATAATGCAGGGTCAGAACCTCTGCCTGCAACTGGTATACTCGATTTTGCAAAAGGAGTAACCTTACATGGTTCCCTGAACGCACGTCTTGTTGTTATATTTTGGTGAGGGTAATCATGATGGCCATGTAGACCCACCCCCGAGAGGCCTTGAAGTAACAGGGATGAAAGTGCTAAGAATAGTACTAATTTACACAACCGAGTTAGCCATGTGTCTTAGTCCAAGACCGCATGTTTGTTTGTTTTTTGTTTGGTGCGGCTAATCATGCAGGCCATATAGACCTCCCACCATTCGGTGTTGTAACAGGTATTAAACTAATAAGAACAGTACTACCAAAATACAGCCAATTAACGGGCTTTCAAGAGCCCAGGTTTTATTGTTGTACTTTGTTAGGCTAATCATGATGGCCATGTACACCACCCCCGAGAGGCCTTGAAGTAACAGGGATGAAAATGCTAAGAATAGTATTACTTTAAACAACCGAGTTAGCCATGGGTCTTAGTCCAAGACCGCATGTCTTTTTTTTTGTTTGGTGCGGTCATGCAGGCCATATAGACCTCCCACCATTTGGTGTTGCAACAGGTATTAAACTAATAAGAACAGTACTAGCAAAATAAAGCCAATTAACAGGCTTTCAAGAGCCAAGGTTTTATTGTACTATGTTAGGCTAAACATGATGGCCATGTAGACCACCCCCGAGAGGCCTGGAAGTAACAGGGATGAAAGTGCTAAGAATAGTACAAATTTAAGCAACCGAGTTAGCCATGAGTCTTAGTCCAAGACCTCATGTCTCTTTTTTGGTTTGGTGCGGCTAATCATGCAGGCCATATAGAACCTCCCCACCATTCGGTGTTGTAACAGGTATTAAAACTAATAAGAACAGTACTACAAAATACAGCCAATTAAAGGGCTTTCAAGAGCCCAGGTTTTATTGTTGTACTTTGTTAGGCTAATCATGATGGCCATGTAGACCACCCCCGAGAGGCCTTGAAGTAACAGGGATGAAAGTGCTAAGAATAGTACTACTTTAAACAACCGAGTTAGCCATGGGTCTTAGTCCAAGACCGCATGTCTTTTTTTTTTGGTTTGGTGCGGCTAATCATGCAGGCCATATAGACCTCCCACCATTCGGTGTTGCAACAGGTATTAAACTAATAAGAAAAGTACTACCAAAATAAAGCCAATTAACAGGCTTTCAAGAGCCAAGGTTTTATTGTACTATGTTAGGCTAAACATGATGGCCATGTAGACCACCCCCGAGAGGCCTGGAAGTAACAGGGATGAAAGTGCTAAGAATAGTACTAATTTAAACAACCAAGTTAGCCATGTGTCTTAGTCCAAGACCGCATGTCTTTTTTTTGGTTTAGTGCGGCTAATCATGCAGGCCATATAGACCTCCCACCATTTGGTTTTCTAACAGGTATTAAACTAATAAGAACAGTACTACCAAAATACAGCCAATTAACGGGCTTTCAAGAGCCAAGGTTTTATTGTTGTACTTTGTTAGGCTAATCATGATGGCCATGTACACCACCCCCGAGAGGCCTTGAAGTAACAGGGATGAAAGTGCTAAGAATAGTACTACTTTAAACAACCGAGTTAGTCATGGGTCTTAGTCCAAGACCGCATGTGTTTTTTTTGGTTTGGTGTGGCTAATCATGCAGGCCATATAGACCTCCCACCATTCGGTGTTGTAACAGGTATTAAACTAATAAGAACAGTACTACCAAAATAAAGCCAATTAACAGGCTTTCAAGAGCCAAGGTTTTATTGTACTATGTTAGGCTAAACATGATGGCCATGTAGACCACCCCCGAGAGGCCTGGAAGTAACAGGGATGAAAGTGCTAAGAATAGTACTAATTTAAACAACCGAGTTAGCCATGGGTCTTAGTCCAAGACCGCATGTCTTTTTTTTTTGGTTTGATGCGGCTAATCATGCAGGCCATATAGACCTCCCACCATTCGGTGTTGTAACAGGTATTAAACAAATAAGAACAGTACTACCAAAATACAGCCAATTAACGGGCTTTCAAGAGCCCATGTTTTATTGTTGTACTTTGTTAGGCTAATCATGATGGCCATGTAGACCACCCCCGAGAGGCCTTGAAGTAACAGGGATGAAAGTGCTAAGAATAGTACTACTTTAAACAACCAAGTTAGCCATGGGTCTTAGTCCAAGACCGCATGTCTTTTTTTTTGGTTTGGTGCGGCTAATCATACAGGCCATATAGACCTCCCACCATTAGGTGTTGTAACAGGTATTAAACTAATAAGAACAGTACTACCAAAATAAAGCCAATTAACAGGCTTTCAAGAGCCAAGGTTTTATTGTACTATGTTAGGCTAAACATTATGGCCATGTAGACCACCACTGAGAGGGCCTTGAAGTAACAGGGATGAAAGTGCTAAGAATAGTACTAATTTAAGCAACTGAGTTAGCCATGGGTCTTAGTCCAAGACCGCATGTCTTTTTTTTTGGTTTGGTGCGGCTAATCATGCAGGCCATATAGACCTCCCACCATTAGGTGTTGTAACAGGTATTAAACTAATAAGAACAGTACTACTTAACACAACCTAGTTACCATGGGTCCCAGACCGCATGTCTTGTTATTATATTTTGTTCGGGTAATCATGAAGGCCATATAGACCTCCCCCGATAGGGTGAGTAACAGGTATTAAAAATGCTAAGAACAGTACTACTTAACACAAACTTACCATGGGTCCCAGAGCATATGTCTTATTATTATATTTTGTTAGGGTAATCATGCAGGCCATATAGACCTCCCCCGATAGGGTGAGTAACAGGTATTAAAATGCTAAGAACAGTACTACTTAACACAACCTAGTTACCATGGGTCCCAGACCACATGTGTTATTATTATATTTTGTCAGGATAATCATGCAGGCCATATAGACCTCCCCCGATAGAGTGAGTAACAGGTATTAAACTGCTAAGAACAGTACTACTTAACACAACCTAGTTACCATGGGTCCCAGACCGCATGTGTTATTATTATATTTTGGTAGGGTAATCATGCAGGCCATATAGACCTCCCCCGATAGGGTGAGTAACAGGTATTAAAATGCTAAGAACAGTACTACTTAACACAACCTTACCATGGGTCCCAGAGCATATGTCTTATTATTATATTTTGTTCGGGTAATTATGAAGGCAATATAGACCTCCCCCGATAGGGTGAGTGACAGGTATTAAAATGCTAAGAACAGTACTACTTAACACAAACTTACCATGGGTCCCAGAGCATATGTCTTATTATTATATTTTGTTAGGGTAATCATGCAGGCAATATAGACCTCCCCCGATAGGGTGAGTAAACAGGTATTAAAATGCTAAGAACAGTACTACTTAACACAACCTTACCATGGGTCCCAGACCCAGAGCAGATGTCTTATTATTATATTTTGTAAGGGTAACCATGCAGGCCATATAGACCTCCCCCGATAGGGGGAGTTACATAGATTAAAGTGCTAAGAATAGTACTACTTATAACACAACCTAGTTACCATGGGTCCCAGACCGCATGTCTTATTATTATATTTTGTCAGGGTAATCAGGCAGGCCATATAGACCTCCCCGATAGGGGGGGGGTAACAGGGATTAAAGTGCTAAGAAAAGTACTAATTAACACAAGCTAGTTACCATTGGTCCCACACCCGCGTGTCTTGTTGTTATACTTTGTCAGGGTAATCATGCAGGCCATATAGACCTCCCCCGATAGGGGGAGTTACAGGATTAAAGTGCTAAGAATAGTACTACTTAACACAACCTAGTTACCATGGGTCCCAGACCGCGTGTCATGTTTGTTTATACTTTGTCATGGTAATAATGCAGGCGATATAGACCTCCCCCGATAGGAGGAGTTACAGGGATGAAAGTGCTAAGAATAGTACATACTTTACACAACCTAGTTACCATGGGTCCCAGACCGCATGTTAATTATTATACTTTGTCAGGGTAGTTATTATATTTAAACAAATCTATCTACTTCTCTTCTATCGATTCTATCTAACTATCAATTTATGTATATCTATCTATCCTATCTATCTATCTTCTGTCCCAGACTGTTTTGAGACAGCCACTTGTGTTTTGGACAAATTTGAAGTAGGAGGACAGACCAATCACAGGGATTAAACTGCGAAGAATAGTAATACTTAAGAAAACCTAGTTATACCAGTACCACCATGGGTCCCAGACCGCATGTTTTGTTGTTATACTTTGTCAGGGTAATCATGCAGGCCATATAGACCTCCCTTGATAGGGGAAGTATACAGGTGATTACAGTGCAAAGAATAGTACAACATTAACACCAACCTAGTTAACATTATCAGTGGTTCCCAGACGCTGCATGTCTTGTTATTAGATTTTGCCAGGATAATCAGCCAGGCCCATATAGACCGCCCCCGATAGGGGGAGTAACAGGGATTAAAGTGCTAAGAATAGTAATATTAACACAACCTAGTTAACAGTGTTCCCAGACCGCATGTCTTGTTATATTTTGCCAGGATAATCAGGCACGCCGTATAGGCCTCCCCCGATAGGGGGAGTAACAGGGATTAAAGTTGCTAAGAATAGTAATACTTAACACAACCTAGTTTACCATGGGTCCATGACCTCATGTTTTGTTATTATACTTTGTCAGGGTAATCATGCAGGCCATATAGACCTCCCTTGATAGGGGGAGTAACAGGGATTACAGTTCTAAGAATAGTACTACTTAACACAACCTAGTTACCATGGGTCCCAGACCAGATGTTTTGTTGTTATATCTTTGTCAGGGTAATCATGCAGGCCATAATAGAACTCCACCGTAAGGGGGGAGTAAGAGGGATTAAAGTGCTAAGAAAAGTTTTACTTAACACAACCTAGTTACCATGGGTCCCAGAGCCGCGTGTCTTGTTGTTATACTTTGTCATCGTAATCATGCAGGCCATATAGACCTACCACCGATAGGAGGAGTTACAAGGGCTGAAAGTGCTAAGAATAGTACTACTTAACACAACCTAGTTACCATGGGTCCCAGACCGCATGTTTAATTATTATACTTTGTCAGGGTATTATATATCTAACAAATCTATCTATTTATCTTCTATCGATTCTATCTAACTATCAATCTATGTATATCTAACTATCCTATCTATCTATCTTGTGTCCGGACTGTTTTTGAGACAGCCACTTGTGTTTTTGACAAATTTAAAGTAGGAGGACAGGACCAATCAACTTCTTCCATCTCCCGGTTCAAAAAATGCAGGCCATATAGACCTCCCCCCGATAGGGGGAGTAATAGGTTGTAGTAAACTGCTAAGAATGTATTACTTAACGCACCACGGGGTCACAGACCGCATGTCTTATTGTTATACTCTGTCAGGGAAATTATATATCTTTCAAATCTATCTATTTATCTATCAAATCGATCTTACTATCAAAGGTATCTATCAAATGTAATTGCATCTAATGATCGAAGTAATTTGTATCTATAGAATGTATATTACGTATTTTGGTTGATGTAATTCGTATCTATCAAATGTATATTGCATCTTTGGATCGATAACATACGTATCTATCAAATGGATTATTGCATCTATTGATCGATGTAATTCGTATCCTATCAAAATGTATATTGCATCTATTGATCTATGTAATTTGTATCAATCATATGTATATTGCATCGATTGAGCCTATGTAATCTATGTATCTATCTATCAAATCTATCTCATGGTTGTGCAAATGACTGTTTGCGGTTGTTTGCGGTGCGTTACACTTGGAGTTTGCTCTGTCACTGTGAAGCGGCCGTAACCTTACACTACCTGATAGATAAGACATCATAACTGTGTTTTAAAGCACGTTATTGCAAACAATTTGGGAATGTTAGGTGATTTAGGCCCTTTATGGGTTAAAAGCAGACTCTGCATCAACTATGTAATTTTCCATGGGAGTTTTGACAATGGATCCCCCTCCAGCATGCCACAGTCCAGGTATTAGTCCCCTTGAAACAACTTTTCCATCACTATTGTGGCCAGAAAGAGTCCTTGTAGGTTTAAAAGTTCGCCTGCCTATTGAGTCAATGGCGGTTTGCGCGGTTCGCCGGATCGCGAACAATACCGGAAGTTCGAGTCCGCCGTTCGTGAATCGAAATGTTTAAGTTCGCGACATCACTATCTTGGAATACTTCACTTTCAGTCTTGGAATTCTTCACTTTCAGTCTTTAGATGAAGTCATCTCCCTAATGGCAGAAAAAGTGTGAATAAAAATATTAATACAAGTGTGTGGTATAATTTCTGCACCCCTCTCCCACCCCCCATTTCTGAAACGATTTCTGACACTAGCTTACTAAGCGTGTTTAGCATCTTGTGTTATGTTCTATCAAGTGTGAAGATGAGGTCTATATTAGCAGACCGAACCTCTAATGTGTGACATTGAATCTGACTTTGAACCATAGTCATGCTAAAGGATAGTCATGCTAGAGGATCCCTTTCTGGAGTATCCCAAATTTTAAGGTAATGTGTAAACTAAATACTAGTTTTGAAAATGTATAGCCATATATGTATTTTTGCTCCAAATTCCTGCCAGCCACAGTCCATTACATTTATACTTAGGCAGCTGATGTTGTCTTTTAAAAAACCAGTGGCAAAGACTTGTTACAGGACCCAATGACCAGAGCATCAACCTATAATTAATAAATGTAAAAATTGTTATCATTTTATGAACAATCCTAACATGTTTGCACAATTCTCTACTTGTCATTTCCCTAGGAGTTCACATCTATTGACAATACTCCAATCTAACTTCTTTTATTTACCATCTGAAGTGGTGGTTGATGATGTCTGCTCTGACATTGAGCCCCTCGTCCCTGGAATGGCCCCTCTAGAACAGGCTTGTCCTCCTCATCTTGGAGGAGGCGTCGGGGCACCTTGGACGGCCTGCAGCATCCCAGCCCGCTGTGCAATATTATGCAGGACGCTACAGGCTATAACGATCTTAGCCACCTTCCGAGGGCTGTACTGGAGGGCTCTTCCCAACCTGTCAAGCATCTGAATCTCATTTTGAGGGAGTCCAAACATCCTCTTGACTACAGCCCTAGTCCTCTTATGCGCCCTATTGTAGCGCTCCAGAGGCCTAATCATTAGGGTTACGTAACGGCGTAATGAGCCAAGGCCGGCTCATGTAACCAGAATCACAGATAAATTATGAACAGAACAAAATGAAAATTTAATTAAACAAAATTAAATGATATTAAACAAATTATTTGTGTACACGATAATCCAATAACAAATGTTTTAATTTAAAAATAATAATCTAGTTCAATCTTATTCTCGATCTGCCCCATTTCAGCAGACATTGCTACCTATGCGTATTTCGCATAAAACCAGACCTTTGCTAAAATAAAAGAAAAAATGGTTAAATTGCATTTTCAATCTGGCCATTTAAGCTAAAACATGCTAACATATCTGCTTTGAGCTAAAACTAGACATTTGCGTAAAGAGACAATGACATGGTTAAATCTTATTCTCTATCTGCCCATTTCAGCTAAGACATGCTACCTATGCGTATTTCGCATAAACCAGACCTTTGCTAAAATTCAAAATAAATGGTTAAATTGCATTTTCAATCTGGCCATTTAAGCTTAAACATGCTACATATCTGCTTTGAGCTAAAACTAGACATTTGCGTAAAGAGACAATGACATGGTTAAATTGCATTCTCTATCTACCCATTTCAGCTAAGACATGCTACCTATGCGTATTCGCATAAACCAGACCTTTTTCTAAAATTCAAAATAAATGGTTAAATTGCATTTTCAATCTGGCCATTTAAGCTAAAACATCGCTACATATCTGTTTGAGCTAAAACTATACATTTGCGTAAAGAGACAATGACATGGTTAAATTGCATTCTCTATCTGAACATTTAAGGTAAGACATGCTACATATCTGTTTTGAGATAAAAATAGACATTGCTGAAAGATAAAGAAATGGTTAAATTGCATCCTATAGCTTGCACATTACACTAACAGTTTAAGACTACAGTGGTTATTGTGTAACTAATTAACATGTTCTTCACAAATACTCACCAACGAGATACCCAGGGGGAAATTGTCTTTCCTCAAACTGCCGCCACAGGAAGACAGAGAGAGAGAGGATGCGGGGCATCATGACAAGCCCCGCTGAAATTCGCACACACTTGCATAATCCGCATCCTGCGTCACAAACAAACTGCACGTGAGGCAATGGAAATGTTTTGCGATTTCGGAAAGGCAAGTCATCAGCTGGAACACGCAGCGCAATGTGGGTGCAATCTATTGCTCCCAAGACATTGAGCAATTCAGCAATAGCAAAGAATTCCCTCTTCAGGCGCCTCCAATCACCATCATTCTGAGGGAAATCCTATGTAACGCTTACTGACACGTACCATGGCATCCAGAAAGTTATCAAACACCCCCAGAGAATGTACCTTGAGACAGGCCATGCATGTACATCTCTCCTGATTGAAAACTCCTGGAGGCAGGGCGTATATACAACTTAGAATCTTAGTGATGCGAGGGACAGCAGTCCTTATTCGTATACGTGGCTCCAGATGAGGTCTAAGAACATCGTAAAGGCCAATGAGCTATTCGACGATTGAGCCGATACTTGTCATAACCTTGAAGTCACTCATGTTTTCCAAGGTGGGTCTTACCTGGTAGACACGAGGACCTCTAACCAGAACGAGCCCTTTGTCTCACTTGGAGCCGCCGAGGCTGCCTGATTCTATCCAACTGCTACTCGGGCAACAGCACCTACCAGCAGCGTCTACCAGATCATCGTCATCCCATATTTGCCAAGCTTAGCAGCACGAAGCCAAACAGCAGAGCAAACACAAACGCAAGGAGTAACAAGGTATTGCAAAAACACAGAAGCGAATTGATACAATGTCGATCACCATGGACGCTTTGGCCATTTGTTTGGGGGATTATAGTGCAATTAGTCCAATAGGTAGTGAGTTTGTAATAATGGATTGCTAATTGTAATCACGTTGTTTGTATGTGAGCGGTCGGCGAAATGGCTTTCAAAGTGGGCGGTTTACCTTAGGTGTTTGCTGAAATCCTTGTTTATCCCCCAATGAATCCTCAATGTGAAAAGTGTAAAAAATATCACACATAACAGTGCAATGTTTGTAATGTTATGTCCACTATGCGTAATAAATATTATTAAAACGCAATGTTTATAGTAAAAAAGGCACACACCACGTCCACGCTTACATGAATGAAATGTGCATACTTGTGTATAATGTGTGCATAGAATGTGATCAATCAATGTTGCTGCAATATTGTTTGTAAACGATAAAAGTAACACCTGTCATCTGTAGTATTGTAAATATCAGTGATTTGCGAGATGTAAATATTGTACGCGTCCCATATAAAATTGCACTAATAATTCTGAATTTCCCGGCTGTCATCTGTAGTATTTGTATATATAAGTGATTGGCGAGAATGTAAATATTGTACGCGTCCCATTAAAAATCGCACTAATAAGTTCTGAACTTTCGGCTTGTCATCTGTGTATTGTTATATAAAGTGATTGGCGAGATGTCAATAATGTACAAGTCCCTTTAAAATCCCACTAATACTGAATAACTTCCAGCTGTCATCTGTAGTGTTGTATATATAAGTGATTTGCGAGATGTCAATATTGTACGCGTCCCTTTAAAATCGCAATAATAATGATGAATCTTCCGGGTGCCCATCTGTAGTATTGTATATATAAGTGATTTTCGAGCTGACAATATTTATTACGCGTCCCATTAAACCTCGCCATAATAATGTTCCAAACTGTTGTTTACGTATATGTTGTATTGTAGTATGAGTGCTAAAGTTCTGAAAGGGGGGGCGGTACAGTCGTAAAGCTTGTAAATGTGTATGGTTGAATCTTCTAATGACGTCAGCATATTATCAACCTGCCTGTGTAGATCTGAAATCCTCATAGTGTTGTTGTATTTTACTACATTGTTATTGTGTGCTGATTAAAATCTAAATGTGGTGCTATGTGGTTGCGTGATGCGTGTTATGTACAATATACGTATATATTGTGATTGTGTCCCACATATGATGACTTCTATAAAGCGGTCTCCTCGCATTGTTGTTCCTTCTCCATAAAGTGACAGGCTGTAATCTGTTCTAATGATGTTCGTATTGTACGTTATTCCTAATGGTTTATTCTGAGTGAAATTGTGATGTTGAAGTACAGTAAAATCCCTATTTTCTGTTTCCTGATTCATAGAGAGAATGGTAAATGTGTTTTTTCCCCCATCATTTGAATGCACAATGTATGAGTGAATGATAAAAGTAAAGTATGTGCATCCATGAATGATCATGTGTTAAAGCCTAATGTAGATATGCTGTTGCTGCAAGCATATGAAGTTGAATAAATGAAATGCAATAATAAAGGTAAATGAGGGGGTGTTTCCCATTGTCTACTGTTTGTGAATCCTGATATGTTCCAATTATTTTTCTGTCTGTTTAAATGTGATGTAATTGTTGAAAATGTTTGTTACTAGTGAATGTGGATTTGTAGATGATGTATGTGAAAGTATCATACAATTTAATTGTTGTTGATGAATTTCCCATAAGTAAAATCCGTAAGTCCACCATAAGGAAATAGCCATTTCTTGATCTATTTGTCCATAGCGGGGCTAACGCAGGAAAACATGAGTTATTTTCGAATTCTAAGCGCTGGTATTTAGAGTTTTTTTGTCTACGCCTTCTTGCGTGCGTTAGGGAAATCTGTCTGTCGAGTGAACGAGCACGTCTTCCCCATAGAAGTCAATGTACGCTCAAAATTTGTGTGTAAATAAAATCCAAGACTGGTTTTGAGCGTAAAGTGAGTGATGTCATGGTCTTGTGTGAAAAAGTAACTAAATCGTGTTCATTTCGTAATAAATAACTTCTTTGTGTATTTAATGTGGTGTATATTGTTTGTATGCATCAATGAGTGTATGTTTGTGATAATATTATTAGTTAGATGTAGCTATATGAGTGTCTTTTCCCGTCTGTCAATGTAAGTCAATGGCAAAATGGAATTGTGTTGTTTTTTGTTCTAACACCCTAGATCTCGCAACTTTGATCCTTTCTATTTTGACGTGAGAATATTAAATATGAAAAATAAAGATAGTGTAGTGTTTGTATGAGTGTAAGTGTACTTTGTGTAATATTTGTTTTGTGATTTGTGGATGTTTATTTTGTGGGTAGATGTTAACTCCTGGGTCTGAGTTGTCGGTAGAGATTTCAGCATTAGGAAATTTTGGAGTGTCGGTAAGTAAACTCTAAATACCAGAGGGTGGAAAAAAGCAGTGTTAGAAGCCCTATACACTGGTTTTGACGGCTAACGCAAAGCTCTAAATCTAGGCGAATGTTTACTCACAATGCATATTAACCTGACCAATTGCATTGTATGACACCCTTTTTAAATTTGCTTGATTATCACAGATGTAAACTAACTGAGGAAACGGCCAGGAGCTAGCGGCCGAGAAACGCGTTTTTAAGCTCATTGTAATTTCAAGATTACTGTATTAAAACAAACTTTTGCTTTTAACCATAACTTTGTTACAGTTTTTATCCAACGTTGATTGCAGACTGTTTCTATATGCCTCTCTAGAGGTCTTTTAACACACAAGTTGTCTGAACTGCACACTGTGTTTCCTGATCCTGATACAAGAGGGGAAATTGCACTCTGACTTGGTGCTGACATCGAGGTTTCCGTGTGAGCTTGAAGGAGAGTCCACTGCTGTATCACTGACCCCCTGGAGGATCTATCACCCAGCGTACTGACTGCTGTTAAAGGTCAGCCTGCATATTCGCACTTCTTTCTATAAGAGTGCAAGTTCCTTTGTGAGTATATTTTCATTCACTTTTCCAGTTTGATATTTTTTTAATCTAGACCAAGGAGATATAGTTTGTGAATAAGTTTATTGTGTGGGATATTCACTTTTGAAGTTTGTCTGCACTATGAGGCGCTGTCTTTCTTTGTCTACTCTACAGATATACTGAAGGATCACTCAGTCACAAGATCAGCAGCCTAATGCCTTAAACACTCTTATCATCTTATCAGAGACTGTATTTGAACTGTCATTTCTCAAGGTTTTTCCATACTGTTTGCACTTAGTTTTTTTTTCCACTTTGGACTTGGTATGTTTTTTATAAAAAACAGTACTTCCAATTGGGTTTTTTAAGCATATCATATACCAAATAGTGATGTCGCGAACTTAAAAATTTCGGTTTGCGAACGGCGGACTTGAACTTCCACTATTGTTTGTGAACCGGCGAACCGCCATTGACTTCAATAGGCTGGCGAACTTTAAAACCCACAAGGACTCTTTCTGGCCACAATAGTGATGGAAAAGTTGTTTCAAGGGTACTAACACCTGGACTGTGGCATGCTGGCGGGGGATCCATGGCAAAACTCCCATGGAAAATTACATAGTTGATGCAGAGTCTGGTTTTAACCCATAAAGGGCCTATCATTCCTAAATTGTTTGGAATAACGTGCTTTAAAACATCAGGTATGATATTGTATTGATCAGGTAGTGTAAGGGTTACGCCCGCTTCACAGTGACAGACCAAACTCCCCGTGTAACGCACCGCAAACAACTGCAAACAGTCCATTTGCACAACCACGAGATAGATAGATTTGATAGATACATAGATTACATAGCTCAATAGATGCAATATACATATGATAGATACAAATTACATAGATCAATAGATGCAATATACATTTGATAGATACAAATTACATAGATCAATAGATGCAATATACATTTGATAGATACGAATTACATAGATCAAAAGATGCAATATACATTTGATAGATACGAATTACATAGATCAATAGATGCAATATACATTTGATAGATACGATTGATAGTTAGATAGATTCGATAGATAAATAGATAGATTTGAAAGATCTATAATTACCCTGACAAAGTATAATAATAAAACATGCTGTCTGGGACCCATGGTAACTAGGTTGTGTTAAGTAGTACTATTCTTAGCACTTTAATCCCTGTTACTCCCCCTATCGGGGGAGGTCTATATGGCGTGCATGATTACCCTGACAAAGTATAACAACAAGACACGTGGTCTGGGACCCATGGTAACTAGGTTGTGTTAAGTAGTACTGTTCTTAGCAGTTTAATCCCTACCTGATACATTTATTTCTCTTGTGGTGTATCCAGTCCATGGCCCGCCCTGTCATTTTAAGGCAGGTGTTTTTTATTTTTAAACTACAGTCACCACTGCACCTTATAGTTTCTCCTTTTTTCTTGCTTGTCTTCGGTCGAATGACTGGGGGTGGCAGTTAGGGGAGGAGCTATATAGACAGCTCTGCTGTGAGTGTCCTCTTGCAGCTTCCTGTAACCAGATATAAGTGGTGGCACAGAGCAATTAATAACAGTATATGCTGTGTGCCTGAGAGAACCAGGCCTGATGGAAAATGAAATTAGATTACACTAACAAACTAATGTAAATTAGTTTTTTTTTAAATTTACAATAATGTTACGTTACACCACCAGATATGAGTGGTGGCACAGAGGAATTAATCACAGTATATGCTTGCTGTGGGCCTGGCACACAGGCCTGATGGAAAATGAAATTAGATTAAACTTGCAATTAGCAAACTAATGTAAAAGTTTTGTTTTTAAAATTTAAAATAATGTTACACCAGATATGAGTGGTGGCACAGAGCAATTAATAACAGTATATGCTGTGTGCCTGAGAGACCCAGGCCTGATGGAAAATGAAATTAGATTACACTAACAAACTAATGTAAATGTGTTTTTCTTTAAATTTACAATAATGTTACGTTACACCACCAGATATGAGTGGTGGCACAGAGGAATTAATCACAGTATATGCTTGCTGTGGGACTGGCACACAGGCCTGATGGAAAATGAAATTAGATTAAACTTGCAATTAGCAAACTAATGTAAAAGTTTTGTTTTTTAAATTTAAAATAATGTTCCACCAGATATGAGTGGTGGCACAGAGCAATTAATAACAGTATATGCTGTGTGCCTGAGAGACCCAGGCCTGATGGAAAATGAAATTAGATTACACTAAGAAACTAATGTAAATTAGTTTTTTTTTAAATTTACAATAATGTTCGGTTACACCACCAGATATGAGTGGTAGCACAGAGGAATTAATCACAGTATATGCTTGCTGTGGGACTGGCACACAGGCCTGATGGAAAATGAAATTAGATTAAACTTGCAATTAGCAAACTAATGTAAAAGTTTTTTTTTTTATTTAAAATAATGTTACACCAGATATGAGTGGTGGCACAGAGCAATTAATAACAGTATATATGCTGTGTGCCTGAGAGACCCAGGCCTGATGGAAAATGAAATTAGATTACACTAATAAACTAATGTAAATTTGTTTTTGTTTTTTAAATTTACAATAATGTTATGTTACACCACCAGATATGAGTGGTGGCACAGAGCAATTAATCACAGTATATGCTTGCTGTGGGCCTGGCACACAGACTGATGGAAAATGAAATTAGATTAAACTTGCAATTAGCAAACTAATGTAAAAGTTTTTTTTTTTAAATTTACACTAATGTTAGACCACCAGATATGAGTGGTGGCACAGAGGAATTAATCACAGTATATGCTGTGTGCCTGGCACACAGGCCTGATGGAAAATGAAATTAGATTAAACTTGCAATTAGCAAACTAATGTTAAAGTTGTTTTTTTCAATTTAAAATAATGTAACACCACCAGATATGAGTGGTGGCAGTGAGCAAGTTGGCAGAATATATGCTGTGAGGCTCACACACAGGCTGGTGGCAGGCAGGCAAATGCAAAAAAAACTACTGGAGTTCTAGCCCTATGCAAAAGAAAAAAAAAAAGACTGGAAAACAAAAAAAAGAAAGAAAGCCAGATGTAGCCCTAAAAATGGCTTTTTGGGGTGCTGTCCTTACAGCAGAGATCAGATGAGTCCTTCAGGACTGTAGTAGAGACTAAATACACTAGCCTAGCTATCAATTTCCCTATAAAATCAGGAGCTGCAACACTAAACCTCCTCTCTCTTCAAAAGCTGCATCACAATGATTCTAAAATGGCTGCTGCCCGGGACCTGGGAGGGTCTGGAAGGGAGTGTCTGCTGCTGATTGGCTGTAATGTGTCTGCAGACTGTGAGATACAGGGTCAAAGTTTACTCAATGATGACGAATAGGGGGCAGATCGAACATCGCATATGTTCGCCCGCGGCGGCGAACACGAACAAGCAATGTTCGCCGGGAACTGTTCTCCGGCGAACAGTTCGGGACATCACTAATACCAAATATTTTTTTTTCTCACTTATTTTTTTCACTTATTTATCTATTTTTCTCACTCTCAATTAAATTAAATTAATTATTTGTTTGATTTTATCAACACAATACACAGTCATATTTTATGATCACTTGCTTTATAGCTGGCGCATACTAATACTATATATCTTTATATATAGTATTTTTCACATTTTCAACTAGGTCATATCTAGTAGTGCAGCCCGCTATCACAAATATTATCTGTATATCTAACAGCTGTTTGATATCACTGCTATTGTCAATGCAACATTTAAAATATTTTTAAAGTGTTTTTGAACATTTAGCACTAGATGGTTTTTTATGCCAAAAAAAAAAATTTGTTTCACTAATTGTCACTATCAGCCAGATATTTAAATATAGAATATTGCTTTCTCATCATATCCAAGATATATTATGTTATACATTTTGAATATATAGTATAGATTGCAACAATTTAATATTAACGTTGAACACTTCCACGGTCGGTTTTATCACTATTAATTCTACACCAATCTTTTCCAAAAAACTTCCATGGCTAGCTTTATTTCCTTCTTTGAACCTAATATGCAGTCCAAAGAGGAAAGAAACAAAAAAAGATCTGCTTTCAGTCTATTAGGCCAACCCAGTGCTAGTTATAATGAACCAGATTCTGAAGCAGTGAAATCTATGAAAGACCTTTTTTATTCATTAGAGGAGGAAATACTCAAAGAACACCGCCACTGGTGGGATTTGACAACCCTAGAAAAATATGTAGAAATAAAACAAATTCCTAGGGGTTTACGTGTTCTCAAACATTGCTCTTTCAAAGAGAACACTGCACTCCTGGAAAAATGGTATGAAATTTTAACTAATTGTACATTTAAGCTCATGAAAATTTTAATAGAACATAGACGGGTTTTATCAGATCAATGTAGTGAGAACATTGAGAAAATACAGACTGAATTATCCAAACATATAGATAACCCCGACTACGAACATGTATTAAAGAAAATGTACGAACGTACTGACAAATTTCAAGAGGACCTAGTTGCCTCTAAAAATAAAAAACTAGAAAGAGACAATAGTGATTATCTTAAGGATCAAGTATACACTTACAATAGGATAAATAAAACAGAGGGAGACACAAGCAATTCCGGAGACACAATTAGGAGAACTGAAACACAGCCTCCTCAGGAGAGCCGTTCCAATCAGGGCTATAAAAAAACTCCTTCTAATCATAAAGCACATTATGATAAGGGACAAACACAGAATATGACGAATCATACACACAGACCTTCTCAGAATTCTAATCATAGACCAATAGAGAGAAACCATCACACACATTCATATTCCAATCAGTTTCACCAATACAATAGACACCATAATACGGAAAATGATAGACACCAACAAACAAATCAGTCTCATTACCGACAACAACACTATCAGAACAGACAAGAACCGAGGTATGGTTCCCATTATTAAAACAACTACAATCAACATAATCAACATTCCAGACATGACAGTTGGAATAACATGAGGCTCCAAGACCCTATAGGTCAAACCAGAGGGAACATGGGCACAACTATCACAGACCCCAAGAACAGAGACCTTTATACTCAAATCCCAGACAACATAGTCCTCCCAGGAATAGAATAAACTAAAACAATTATGACAATAGCCTATGCAGTAATATACAACATCAAAACCGGTATTATCCGTTAGCTTCCATGTCTGGAGACAATGTTTTTCCAGAAAGACATACCAGAGTCAACTCTGCCCCAGTTCCCTCACCGTCTTTTTTAGAGATCGCCCCACACCAAGGCAGGAGCCCCGTAGACTAACTAAATCCCCAAAAAAGACCATTCCACATAGAGCAAGAGGGTCAAGAGGCAGAGGCCTTACCGCCAAGAAAAAAGAATTACAAAAATTAGAAAAAGGGATATTTAACCTTTCTTCATATACTCTTACTACAAATGAAAAAAGAGTCCTTAACCAAGGGCTCTCTTTTTGCCCACCAAATCCACACAACAATTTTAATCTTTTTGTAGATTTAAATCGTTTCACCCGGAAATTAGCACTTCAGAAATATTTTGCACAAAAAAATATTAGAAATCAAAATCTAGGGGAAGAGAATACTGTTTGCATCCTTACAGACACTATGGATTATGGGAACAATGTGCCCACCATCTACAGCTCAGTTGATAATTTCACAACACAACTGTACGAAGGTGTAATACACACCAACGTCAAAACTAAATCAACTTTCTCTCCTACGGGAGGCAATCAATATATCAAAGTATTCTAGAACTTGGTACTGGAGGATTTCGAAAAAATCAAACAAAAACATTTCAAAAAAGATTTCCATAAAAGAATTGGTGAAAGACAAGCTATTCACTCCTTAACGAATAATTTGGATATTATTATACGGGATGCCGACAAGGGGGCGGCATCGTAGTTCAGAATATTTCTGACTATCTTTTAGAAGCAGACAGGATCCTAAAAGACACAGACTATTATAAGGTTCTATCATACAATCCCACAAATCAATTTCTAAGTTCATATCAATCACTCATTAATAAAGGGGTAACGAACAATATTGTAAACAAGAATGAGAAACATTTTTTAACAGTCAGTAATCCCAGCATAGCCCATTATTACCACTTACCAAAAATTCACAAAAGCCTCACAAACCCACCTGGTCACCCCATTATTGCAGGAATAGACAACCTTACCTACAATTTATCTTATTATGTAGATATATTTCTACAGAAATATTTGCTAGGTTTACAATCCTATATTAAAGACAGTACAGATTTGTTAAACAAAGTAAAAAATATCAATAACACAGGAAATATGATTTGGATCACCTGTGATGTGACTGCGCTATACTCAAATATAGAACATCATTTAGGTATTCAGGCGATATCAGTCTTTCTAAATAGGGACCTGTACATGCCAGATGTACAAAAAGAATCTATTTTAAATTTCTACAAAAGAGATGTAAACAATCAAAAGTTCATGACAATATGAATGTTTCAGATCCATGTTATTCATTACACCCAGATATAAGTACAATGTTCATACAGATTCAGAAAGATAAATAACTGCAACTCATGGGCATATAGTGTCCGCAGGGAAGCCACTTTTAAAAAACCATTGTGTGAACATACTCAAAAATAGTCATAATCCAGAGCCCCAACACTTAGAAGCAAATTGGCACTCCAGTAAAAAGGTATAAACATATTGTTATTTCCGTGAATCTACAACAAAGAATACTAAGAACACACCACCTTTCTAAGACAGATAGGTATTTTCAAATGTGAACAGAGAGAAGTGCGCATACATGTAAAATTTATTAGCATCTGGGAAAAAAAACCTTTCAATCTTTCACGACTGCTGAGGTATTTAACATAACCAGGTTTTTTAATTGTAATTCGTCTTGTTGTTTGTATATGTTTTGGAGTGTTATTGTTGTGGTCCAGTACGTAGGCCGCACGCTCTAGAAAGCCAAAGTGCGTTGGGGTGAGACATTGGCGCAATTGGTAAGAGCTGCCGAAAGAAAAAGATCAAACATAGCATCCCAGAACATTGTGGAATAATGGAACAATGGAAACCCTGAAATATTCAAATTTTACCCATTGATTACATTCCTCTTCCACTGACTGACAATAGACTCGACCCAACTCAGAATACGTGAGACCTTTTGGATACACAAACTAAAACACTTTGTATCCATCTGGTCTCAACTTCAATCTAGATCTGGCAAGCTTTCAGATAAAAATAAGTACATGATGACATTAATAGACAACTTTGATGTTTAGACCCGCAAGTTTAAATTTGGGTAGTTTGCAATTTCAATGTGCATATGATGATATTAAGAGATGATATCTCTGTACATCGCACATCAGTGTGGTATATACAGATGTACACTTTATTTCAACCAAAGACCTTTTTTTTTAATACACTTGTGTATACCGCTTACCCTTTGTGTTTTTTTTCTGTAGAATCCACCAAAACATTTTCTCCCCTTTTTTTTCTTCCTTTTCAGATATCCCCATAGAGTGTAGAAAATGATTTTTTCTATACACACACAAGTCTACTAATTTGTGCCTATACTCAGTAGTATTAGGTAGAGTTATCTCTATTTTCTGAGCTAGTCAAAATTAAAACACAATAAAATAAAATATATAAGATATATATATTTCTTATATATTTCTTATATATAGAATTCCACGTCATTCCATGTATAGTTTTTATTAACTTTCATGTTTTTCTATCCCATATATCCATATATTCCTTATCCCCCAATAGGGTAATCCAAACAAAAAACAATTCAGATCAATTTTTAACAATCTATTTTCATATACTAACACATGATAGCTTAATCATGTTTCACTTTGACCTACGGTCTTTCACCAAATTAGTTTAATATCCTGTATGACTGATTTTTTTTAATTTTCAGCCACCGTATTATATATTTTGAGTCACAGTTATTATTTTACATAATCTCAGTAGCTAAACATTTTCTACAATGACCCTCTCATAAGGAATCATTGTGGTTCTCTGACATCAGATTTAGCTTGTGTTACATAATTAAAATATTATTAGAGCCGATTGAGATTTGTATAATATGTTAACTAACCATTACCAAACATTCATACAGAAAAGCAATCACTATTCGCAAGCATACATTTCTTTTTTGAGTCCTCCGCTATTTTCTGAATGCAATTTATATTTATATTTATATGTAGAGACTTTTACATTTTCACGCATTCAATATAACCATCAGCATACAGCACAGTCACCTGTTTCACACGGACATATTATTAGCTAAGAGATAACACAACAGGTCTTTTTAAGTCGTCCTGTCTTTTTGCGCCGAATGCATTTATATTTACATTTATACGAAAGGTTTTTACATTTACATGTCCCAATATAACCATTAGTATACAAGCACACTATCCATTCCACTGACATACGATCAGTCAGAACGTAACTCATATAGTTCTTTTGAGTCTCCGGAATTGCCCGAATACATTTATATTCAATTTTTCAACATTTATATGCTCCAACATAACCATCAGTACACAAGATTACTATCCGTTCGACTGACACATCATCAGTCAAAGTATGACATAAACAGGTCTCTTTTCATTTATTGTATTAATTTTTAACAAGCGGACATTAGTTCTCTTTATTGAATCAAAATGAAACATTATTGTTTAAACATATTCAGCAACTCATGTCTGTCGTTATATAAGCATGTTATTTTATTAGTTTATTGTAAATATTGTGTATAATTGTTTTTATAAGCGTTTTTTTCAGTCATGACAATGTTTGCTCACAATGCATATTAAGCTCTGATTCGTTCCAACCTGACCAATTGCATTGTATGACATCCTTTTTAAATTTGTTTGATTATCACAGATGTAAACTAACTGAGGAAACGGCCAGGAGCTAGCGGCCGAGAAACGCATTTTTAAGCTCATTGTAATTTCAAAATTACTGTATTAAAACAAACTTTTGCTTTTAACCATAACTTTTGTTATGGTTTTTATCGCAACGTGATTGCAGACTGTTCTATAAGCCTCTCTAGAGGTCTTTTAACACACAAGTTGTTTGCACTGCACACTGTGTTTCCTAATCCTGATACAAGAGGGCAGAATTGCACTCTGACTTGGTGCTGACATCGAGGTTTCTGTGTGAGCTTGAAGGAGAAGTCCACGGCTGTATCACTGACCCCCCTGTAAGAGTCTATCACCCAGCGTACTGACTGCTGTTAAAGGTCAGCCTGCATATTCGCACTTCTTTCTATAAGAGTGCCAGTTCCTTTGTGAGTATATTTTCATCCACTTTTCAGTTTGATATTCACTTTTGAAGTTTGTCTGCACTATGAAGGCGCTGTCTTTCTTTGTCTACTCTACGATTTTAAATGAAAGCTGCTACATCAATGGTCTATATTCCAAACCAAGAAGCTGTCTTGTTTGGAGTTTATATACTCACTGTGGGTTCAAGTTTCTTAGTTCTAAAAGTTTATTGGGTTTTTGATGGTGGAACCCAATCTATAACCTGAATTTTTAAAGAACTGGGGTTGTGTCCATGGAAGTCTAAAAAATGTTTAGGAACACTGGCCTAGATTTAGAGTTTGGTGGTAGCCGTCAAAACCAGTGTTAGAGGCTCCTAACGCTGGTTTTTACCGCCCGCTGTTATTTGGAGTCAGTCAGGAAAGGGTCTAACGCTCACTTTGCAGCCGCGACTTTTCCATACCGCAGATCCCCCTACGCCATTTGCGTATCCTATCTTTTCAATGGGATCTTTCTAACGCCGGTATTTAGAGTCTTGGCTGAAGTGAGCGTTAGAAATCTAACGACAAAACTCCAGCCGCAGAAAAAAGTCAGTAGTTAAGAGCTTTCTGGGCCGGTTTATTAAGCTCTTAACTACTGTGCTCTAAAGTACACTAACACCCATAAACTACCTATGTACCCCTAAACCGAGGTCCCCCCACATCGCCGCCACTCTATTAAAATTTTTTAACCCCTAATCTGCCGACCGCACACGCCGCCAGCTACATTATCCCTATGTACCTCTAATCTGCTGCCCCTAATACCGCCGACCCCTATATTATATTTATTAACCCCTAATCTGCCGCCCCTGCTATCGCTGACACCTGCATATTTTTTTTAACCCCTAATCTGCCGCTCCGTACACCGCCGCAACCTACGTTATCCCTATGTACCCCTAATCTGCTGCCCCTAATACCGCCGACCCCTACATAATATTTATTAACCCCTAATCTGCCGCCCCCGCTATCGCTGACACCTGCATATTTTTTTAACCCCTAATCTGCCGCTCCGTACACCGCCGCAACCTACATTATACCTATGTACCCCTAATCTGCTGCCCCTAACACAGCCGACCCCTATATTATATTTATTAACCCCTAATATGCCGCCCCCAACGACGCCTCCACCTACCTACAATTATTAACCCCTAATCTGCCGACCGGACCACACCGCTACTATAATAAATGTATTAACCCCTAAAGCTAAGTCTAGCCCTAACCCTAATACCCCCCTAGGTTAAATATAATTTAAATCTAACGAAATAAATTAACTCTTATTAAATAAATTATTCCTATTTAAAGCTAAATACTTACCTGTAAAATAAACCCTAATATAGCTACAATATAAATAATAATTATATTGTAGCTATTTTAGGATTAATATTTATTTTACAGGCAACTTTGTAATTATTTTAACCAGGTACAATAGCTATTAAATAGTTATTAACTATTTAATAGCTAAAATAGTTAAAATAATTACAAAATGACCTGTAAAATAAATCCTAACCTAAGTTACAATTAAACCTAACACTAAACTATCAATAAATAAATTAAATAAACTACCTACAATTACCTACAATTAAACCTAACACTACACTATCAATAAATTAATGAAATACAATACCTACAAATAACTACAATTAAATAAACTAACTAAAGTACAAAAAATAAAAAAGAACTAAGTTACAAAAAATAAAAAAATATTTACAAACATTAGAAAAATATTACAAGCAATTTAAACTAATTACACCTAATCTAAGCCCCCTAATAAATAACAAAGACCCCCAAAATAAAAAAATGCCCTACCCTATTCTAAATTAAAAAAGTTCAAAGCTCTTTTACCTTACCAGCCCTGAAAAGGGCCATTTGCGGGGCATGCCCCAAATAATTCAGCTAATGTTTGTAAATATTTTTTTTTTTTTTTTATTTTTTTTGTAATTTAGTTCTTTTTTATTTTTTGTACTTTAGTTAGTTTATTTAATTGTAGTTATTTGTAGGTATTGTATTTAATTAATTTATTGATAGTGTAGTGTTAGGTTTAATTGTAGGTAATTGTAGGTAGTTTATTTAATTTATTTATTGATAGTGTAGTGTTAGGTTTAATTGTAACTTAGGTTAGGATTTATTTTACAGGTAATTTTGTAATTATTTTAACTATTTTAGCTATTAAATAGTTAATAACTATTTAATAGCTATTGTACCTGGTTAAAATAATTACAAAGTTGCCTGTAAAATAAATATTAATCCTAAAATAGCTATAATATAATTATTATTTATATTGTAGCTATATTAGGGTTTATTTTACAGGTAAGTATTTAGCTTTAAATAGGAATAATTTATATACTAAGAGTTAATTTATTTCGTTAGATTTAAATTATATTTAACTTAGGGGGGTGTTAGTGTTAGGGTTAGACTTAGCTTTAGGGGTTAATCCATTTATTAGAGTAGCGGCGAGATCCGGTCGGCAGATTAGGGGTTAATTATTGTAGGTAGCTGGCGGCGACGTTGTGGGGGGCATATTAGGGGTTAATAAATATAATATAGGGGTCGGCGGTGTTAGGGGCAGCAGATTAGGGGTACATAAGTATAATGTAGGTTGCGGCGGTGTACGGAGCGGCAGATTAGGGGTTAATAATAATATGCAGGGGTCAGCGATAGCAGGGGTGGTAGATTAGGGGTTAATACATATAATATAGGGGTCGGCGGTGTTAGGGGCAGCAGATTAGGGGTACATAGGTATAATGTAGGTTGCGGCGGTGTACGGAGCGGCAGATTAGGGGTTAAAAAAAATATGCAGGTGTCAGCGATAGCGGGGGCGGCAGATTAGGGGTTAATAAGTGTAAGGTTAGGGGTGTTTGGACTCAGGGTACATGTTAGAGTGTTAGGTGCAGACGTAGGAAGTGTTTCCCCATAAAAAACAATGGGGCTGCGTTAGGAGCTGAATGCTGCTTTTTTGCAGGTGTTAGGTTTTTTTTTCAACTCAAATGGCCCCATTGTTTTCTATGGGGGAATCGTGCACGAGCACGTTTTTGAAGCTGGCCGCGTCCGTAAGCAACACTGGTATTTAGAGTTGCAGTGGCGGTAAATATGCTCTACGCTCCCTTTTTTGGAGCCTAACGCAGCCATTCTGTGAACTCTAAATACCAGCGGTATTTAAAAGGTGCGGGGGAAAAAAAGCACGCGTAGCTAACGCACCCCTTTGGCCGCAGAACTCTAAATCTAGCCGACTGTGTTTTATCATTTTCTATTTGATGTTGTAAATGTGCTCATTTACTCTCTCCGTCTGATCTGACGTTTTGTGCGACCAACATATAGTAGGCCACACCCACATTCAAGTAAATACACTACATATGTAGAATCACAGTTACTTCTAAACAAGATATTGAATGTTTCTGTGGACTCACTATTTGGGAAGGTAGGTGCTTTGTTTATATGTTTTCACATGTTACATAGTTTATATATAGTTTTACCACATTTCATGGTACCTTTCCATTCTTTTAACCAATTTGCCCCCCATCATTGCTTGGTTCTTCCTTCTTGTTCATGGTAGTTTTAAGTTTACTCAGGGCGAGTATGTTTTTTAGACTCTTGCCTTTCCTATAGGTAAACGTAGGTTTATCATCTAAACATGGCCCTAACACAGGATCAGATTTCAATAGTGGCCAATGTCTTTTAAAAGTCTTCTCTAGACTCTTAGAGCCTTCATTATAAGTGGTAATGAACCTTGGCGGATTGGTTTTATTGGATTGAGATTTTAAAAATTTGTTGTGTATATGGGACCCTATTGGTTCCAGCCCTGGTTTCTTGCTTGAAAAAAAGGAGGTTCTATCTTTAGACATAGCTTTAGATTTTGCTTGTTGGATAATATCCTGACTATACCCTTTTTCTAGGAATTTGTTTTCTAAAATTTGTGCTTCCACTTCAAAGTCAGCTGGATGGGTACAGTTTCTCCTGATTCGCAGAAACTGGCTATACGGGACATTATTTTTCCAACATTTGTTGTGTGCGCTTTTTGCTTGGATGTAACTGTTACAATCTGTTATTTTTCGATAATTTTTAACTGCAACTCTACCTGAGGTGTCCTTAAACAAAACCAAATCTAAAATTCAATCTGTTCTTTTGAATAAGAATTAGTGAATGTTAAGTTGAAATTATTATTGTTTATATAAATCTTAAAGTTCTCTATTTCCTCAGTTTCCCCTCACCATAATATGATGATATCATCTATATATCTGGCATACGATTATACTGTATATTATTTGAATTGTTTTTTTTTTTGCCATATATAAGCATTCTCAAAAGCATTTACATATAAATTTGCATACGATGGGGCAAATGTTGTCCCCATCGCTGGTCCCCTTGTTTGCAAATAAAATTTATTCTGAAAGATAAAATAATTGTGGTGTAGAATAAAATCTATACTATCTATTAAGTATTGTATATGATCTATAGGGATGGCCCATTTTAATAACTCCTCCTTAATATTTCTTATGCCATTATCATGTGGGATAGATGTGTAGAGTGCAGCTACATCGTACGTTAACCAATACATGTTGTCCTTCCATTTTTGCCCTTCAAATTTTTTAATAACCTCAGTTGTATCCTTTAGATAAGCTTTGGTGTTTTTAACTATTGTCTGGAGGTAGAAGTCAACATATTTGGATAAATTATCACAGATTGACCCTATGCCCAACACTATTGGCCTTCCGGGGGGATTTAGAGGGTCTTTATGTATTTTAGGTAATGTATTATATATATGCATTGCAGCCCTTTGCAGTTAAATAAATCAAAACATGTAAAAGTATATTTATGCAATACTAATATTTCATAAATTGTTATACTATGTATTTACTGTAAATATTTCACATTCCAATGTTCTTCACATGGGGAATATGATTTAAGTATTTTGTCTCTGTTGGAGTACCTCAAGGCTCTGTTCTGGGTCCTCTACTCTTCTCTATTTACACTTCTTCACTGGGTAAACTTATCAACAGCTATGGCTTCAACTATCGCCTCCATGCTGATGATACTCAGATCTACCTATCCACCCCTGCAGTCTCTCCTTCTGTCAATTCTCACATCAGTGACTGCTTATCTGGCATTTCTTCCTCCTGAATGGCCTCTCACCACCTAAAGATAAACATTTTCAAGACCAAGCTACTTCTAATTTCCCCTCTAATTCCACTCCAGTTTCTAACTTCTCTATCACTGTTGGTGGCACCACTATCTCCCAATCACCCTAAGTCTGCTGCCTTGGAATCATGCTTAACTCAAATCTGTCCTTCATACCCCACATCCAATTGCTCTCTTCATCCTGTCACAACCACCTATGCAATATCTCCAAAATTCTGAGTGCTGAAACTACTATACAGCTAATTCACAAGCTCTCAATCAAACAAACTGGGAACACGTTTGATTGAGAGTTTGCATTTGTATGGCTGTATTAGGGACCCAGGTTTTGGGAGAGAACTCAACGTGGTACCTGGGTTTGTCCCATTTGGCCAGATGCGGCAACTTACTCTTCCAGTTTTGCTTTTAATCTTAGCTCAGAGCTTGTAAGCAATTGCTGGCCTTTCTCTGTGTGCTGTATTAATTTGTTTTGTAATTTCCCCTACGGGCCTTGCATCCAGACCTGTCTGGGGACAGTACAGCTTCTCATGATTGCTATTGAGTACCCAGTTCTGAGCATGTTGCAGGGTCTTAGGATGTTTACCCAGTCCAGTCTGAAAGTGCAGTCCCCTTCCATGTTTTATATATATGATATTTTGTTAGCATATATCTATACATATACTGTATATATATATATATATATATATATATATATATATATATATATATATATGTATATGATATTTTGGTAACACCCTATTATATAAAAGGCCAAGTGTGTTTGTCCGAAGTTGTCATGCGCAGCAGAGACAGCACGAGGACAAACACACCTGGCCTTTGAGTCCTACTCCCTAGCTGATCTGCGGCAGAAGTGGGCATGGCCGGGCATGAGCGGGGGCGTGGCCGTAGTGAAGGGGGCATGGCCGGGCATGAATGGTCTTGAAGGGGACGTGGCCAGTCATGGAGGGGGCGTGGCCAGGCGCGGTTGCGAGATAGAGAGGGGAGAGAGATAGAGAGGGGGAGAGAGAGTGGAGAGGAGGGGAGAGAGGAGAGGGGGGAGAGAGAGAGGAAATGGGGGGAGAGAGAGAGGAGAGAGGGGAGAGAGAGAGGAGAGGGGGGAGAGAGGAGGAGAGGGGGGAGAGAGAGAGGAGGCGGGGGAGAGAGAGAGGAGAGGAGGGGAGAGAGAGGAGAGGGGGAGAGAGGAGAGGGGGAGAGAGGGGAGAGAGAGAGGGAGGGGAGAGAGAGGGGAGAGAGGAGAGGGGAGAAAGAGAGAGGAGAGGGGAGAGAGAGAGAGGGGAGAGAGAGAGAGGAGGGGAAAGAGAGAGTGGAGGGGGAGAGAGAGAGGAGGGAGAGAGAGAGAGGAGAGGGGAGAGAGAGAGAGAGGAGAGGGGGAAGAGAGAGAGAGGAGAGGGGGGAGAGAGAGAGGAGAAGGGGGAGAGAGAGAGGAGAGGGGAGATAGAGAGAGGGGGGAGAGAGCTCAAAAGAGATGGGGAGAGAGAACACAAAAGAGATGGAGGAGAGAGAGAGCAAGAGAGGGGGGAGAGAGCGTGAGGAGAGGGGGGAGAAAGCGCAAAGAGAGGGGGAGAGAAAGAGAGGGCAAAAGAGAGGGGGGGAGAGAGAGAGAGAGAGCAAAAGAGAGGGGAGAGAGAGAGCAAAAGAGAGGGGGAGAGAGTGCAAAAGAGAGGGGGAGAGAACGCAAAAGAGATGGGGAGAGCACAAAAGAGAGGGGAGAGAGTGAGAGAGAGAGAGCAAAAGAGGGGGAGATAGAGCACAAAAGAGAGAGGGGAGAGAGAGAGGAGGAGAGAAAGAGAGAGGAGGGGAGAGAGAGAAGGAGAGGGGAGAGAGAGAGAATGGGGGGGAGAGAGAGAGAGGAGGGGGGATAGAGAGAGAAGAATGGGGAGAGAGGGAGAGGGGAGGGAGAGAGAGAGGAGGGGGAGGGAGGGAGGGAGGGAGAGAGAGAAAGCTCAAAAGAGAGGGGGAGAGAGAGCGCAAAAGACATGGGGGAGATAGAGAGCTCAAAAGAGAGGGGAGAGAGTGCAAAAGAGATGGGGGAGAGAGAGCAAAAGAGAGGGGGAGAGAGTGCAAAAGAGAGGGTGGGGGAGAGTGATAGCGCAAAAGAGGGAGGGGGGAGAGAAAAAGCGCAACAAGAGAGGGGGGGGGGGGAGAGGCGCAAAAGAGGGAGGGGGAGGAGATGTGGCAAAAAGAGAGGGCGAGAGTGAGAGCGACAAAAGAGAGGGGGAGAGAGCGCCATAAAGAGAGGGGGAGAGAGCGCAAAAGAGAGGGGGGGAGATAAAGCAAAAGAGAGGGCGGAGAGAGAGAAAGCAAAAGAGAGGGGGGAAGGGAGCGCAAAAGAGAGGGGGGGAGAGAGCACAAAAGAGAGGGAGAGAGAGAGCGCAAAAGAGAAGGGGAGAGAGAGAGCAAAATAGGGGGAGAGAGAGCACAAAAGAGAGGGGGGGAGAGAGAGAGAGAGGGGAGAGAGAGAGAGAGAGAGGGGAGGGAGAGAGATTGGAGAAAGGGGGAGAGAGAGAGAGAGAGAGAGAAGGGGAGAGAGAGGAGATGGGGAGAGAGAGAGGGGGGAGAGAGGGGGGAGAGAGAGAGCTCAAAAGAGAGGGGAGAGAGAGTGCAAAAGAGATGGGGGAGAGAGAGAGCTCAAAAGAGAGGGGGAGAGAAAGAGAGAGGAGGGAAGAGAGAGAAGGAGAGGGGAGAGAGAGAGAAGGGGGGAGAAAGAGAGAGGAGGGGGGATAGAGAGAGAGGAGGGGGGAGAGAGAAGAATGGGGAGAGAGAGGAGAGGGGAGGGAGAGAGAGAGGAGGGGAAGGGAGGGAGGGAGAGAGAGAAAGCTCAAAAGAGAGGGGGAGAGAGAGCGCAAAAGACATGGGGGAGATAGAGAGCTCAAAAGAGAGGGGAGAGAGTGCAAAAGAGATGGGGGAGAGAGAGCAAAAGAGAGGGTGAGAGAGTGCAAAAGAGAGGGGGGAGAGAGAGCGCGCAAAAGAGAGGGGGGAGAGAAAAAGCGCAAAAGAGAGGGGGGGAGAGAGCGCAAAAGAGAGGGGGAGAGAGTGCAAAAAGAGAGGGGAGAGAGAGAGCGCAAAAGAGAGGGGGAGAGAGCCCAAAAGAGAGGGGGGGAGAGAAAGCAAAAGAGAGGGGGGGAGAGAGAGAAAGCAAAAGAGAGGGGGGGAAGAGAGCGCAAAAGAGAGGGGGGGAGAGAGCACAAAAAGAGAGGGGGAGAGAGAGAGAGAGAGAGGGAAGAGAGAGAGGGGGAGGGTGAGAGAGATTGGAGAGAGGGGGAGACAGGTGAGAGGAGATGGGGAGAGAGAGAAGATGGGGAGAGAGAGAGGGGGGGAGAGAGGGGGGAGAGAGAGAGCTCAAAAGAGAGGGGGAGAAAGAGCGCAAAAAGAGATGGGGGAGGAGAGAGAGCTCAAAAGGAGAGGGGGAGAGAAAGAGCGCAAAAAAAAAATGAGGGGGGGAGAGTGCGCAAAAAGAGGAGGGGGGAAAGGAGAGCGCGCAAAAAGAGGGGGGAGAGAGAGCGCGCAAAAGAGAGGGGGGAGAGAGAGCACGCAAAAGAGAGGGGGGAGAGAGAGCGCAAATAGGGGAGAGAGAGAGTGCAAAAAAGAGGGGGGAGAGAGAGCGCAAAAGAGAAGGGGGGAGAGAGAGTGCAAAAAAGGGGGGAGTGAGAGAGCGCAAAAGAGGGGGGAGGGAGAGAGCAAAAGAGAGGGGGGAGAGAGTGGGGAGGGAGAGCGCACAAAAGAGATGGGGGAGAGAGAGCACAAAAGAGATGGGGAGAGAGAGAGCGCAAAAGAGAGGGGGAGAGAGAGAGAGAGAGCGCAAAAGAGGGGGAGAGAGATAGAGAGCAAAAGAGAGGGGGAGAGAGAGAGCGCAAAAGAGAGGGGGGAGAGAGTGAGCGCAAAAGAGAGAGAGAGAGAAAGAGCTCAAAAGAGAGGGGAGAGAGAGCGCAAAAGAGAGGGGGTAGAGAGAGAGAGAGCAAAAGAGAGGGGGAGGGAGAGAGCGCAAGGGGTGGGACCGCTGTACTGCAAAAAAATGGCCCATGTGAACGGGCTTTAGGACTAGTATATATATATATACACACACACATGATTTATATATATATATATAGTATATATATATACACACTGAGAGATATATACTGTATATATATATATATATATATATATATTATAATATATAAGAATATATATTTAAAATAAATAGAGCAATATTGCTATGTGCAGAACATTCGGAACTGTGAAAATACTTTGCAGTAAAATACTTAGGGGCATATTTATCAAGACACCGCGCTGCTCCATAACCTGTCCAAATATAAAAGAAGAGAATGGCGCCTCCTAGTGTAGCCAATATGTTAATAGGGTTAATTCTCATAGAAAATATATTATACTCACAATTTATAAAGGCCAAAGGTAATGCCTCGGGTAAACGGTCTGGGAACTCTGCGCGGTGTCCCAGTTGACTGTGCATCAATACAAGGGCAGCCCCTCCTCCTGGAAAATACGATTTTCTGCAGTCCTGGAAGTAAGAAAAATAAAGAGGGCGACTCCTAGTGCAGATGAGTAAGTTAAATTAACCCACTTGCTGTTCCCAACAGATGGATACTCACCAAGGTATAAAGCACATATAGTGCAATTGTAAGCATGCTGGGTATATTATAGTGGTCCACAGCGCACATTAGAACCAAGGTTGCTTTTCTGCTCCAAACTGATTTGGCATAAATGATGGAATGGAGACTCCAGTATATCAAATTACATAATAAAATATTTTAAAACAATTTACAGATAAAATGAAATAAAACTTATCAGTATAACATGATACGCGTTTCTCAGCGCTAACCCCCACGCTGTTCCCTCAGGCAGCAGTAATACTGATATGTGACTGAAGTCTCCTATATATGTAACCATTAGCCAGTGTTGTTACAGGCTACGCCACTGGTTACACTCTCTTACACAGAGGTGTTTGCAGCAATTCATTAGATTATACTTTTATAATAGTCAATGAATACAATGTGTTTTCCACTAGTTCAATACATAAAAACAGTGATCAATAACATTATTTGCAATACAAAATTGTGACATAGGATACATAGTAAACTCTAACTAAAAACCTAAAAAAGATAAAAAGCTCCAAGTGTGTACCATATTTTATGTATCAATGACACACTCGAAAAAATATACCTTATAATGATGTTTCTTTTAAAAAAACAGGGCTCCTATCATTGTATATATTAAACCAAGCCTCCTGTTTGCATTTGGTGACTACTATTCGTTTTTCCAAACTGGATGAAATGTTCAGTGATTCAACGTTATGTTTCTATTTCAGCGTTGTGTATACCAACCAATCAGATTAGTGTTGCAGGAGGTGTGTGAATCTCAACCAATCGCTATATGTTCCTAAAACTTGTTCCGATACAAGCAGTATAACAAATATATTTCTTTTTGGCCCACATACATTAATGATCTATGAGAGTGTATAAGATGAATATCAGATATCTTTATCCTAACACTAAAAATGAGAGGGCAAATGTGTATTAATGTGCGAGTGCTACAGGATGTAAATATTGGAGCGTTGTGCTATTGAGACGTTGTACAATTGGACAACCAATCAAAATAATACCAAAAGAGGTGTGTAGATCTAAGCCAGTGGGGGGGTAGTTATCAAGCCGTCTACTTTACCTGCCTTCGCCGGTTCAATACGCCCGCCTAAGCAAGCCTACCATCGCCGCCGCAGACTTTCAAAATTTTGCCTAAGTTATCAAAAAAGCTGTCAAAAAGCCGCGCACCAAGTACGGGGGCGATGAGCAGCGGACTGTAGAGTTATCACTCATCCGATCTCGCTGCTCTTCGGCTTTTTGACAGCTTTATTGCTAGCCTGTCACTAAGCACCCACACTAACTACACTGTTCGACCCCCCTATACCGGGGCCCCCGGAGCCCCCTGCAACTCAATAAAGTTATTAACCCCTAAACCGCCGCTCCTAGACCCCGCCGCAACCCTTATAAATGTATTAACCCCTAAACCGCCGCTCCCGGACACCGCCGCCACCTACATTATACCTAGTAACCCCTATCCTGCCCCCCCCTATACCGCCGCCACCTATAAAGTTATTAACCCCTATCCTGCGGGATCCCGGACCTCGCCGCAACTAAATAAATAGTTTTAACCCCTAAACTGCCGCTCCCGGACCCCGCCGTAACCTATATTAAACTAATTAACCCCTAATCTGCCCCCCCTACACCGTCGCCACCTATAATAAATTTATTAACCCCCTATCCTGCCCCCCCTACACCGCCGCCACTGTAATAAAATTATTAACCCCTAAACCTAAGTCTAACACTAACCCTAACACCCCCCTAACTTAAATATTAATTAAATAAATCTAAATAATATTTCTCTTATTAACTAAGTTAATCCTATTTAAAACTAAATACTTACCTTTAAAATAAACCCTAATATAGCTACAATAATAAAATAATAATTATATTGTAGCTATCTTAGGATTTATTTTTATTTTACAGGCAACTTTTCAATTTATTTTAAACTAGGTACAATAGCTATTAAATAGTTATTAACTATTTAATAGCTACCTAGTTAAAATAAAGAGAAATTAACCTGAAAATAAAAACTTACCTAAAGTTACAATAACACCTAACACTACACTATACTTTAATAAATTATTCCTATTTAAAACTAAAATACTCACCTGTAAAATAAACCCTAAGATTAGCTACAATATAAATAAAATTACATTGTAGCTATTTTAGGATTTATATTTATTTTACAAGTAACTTTGTAATTTATTTTAACTAGTTAGAATAGGTTATTAATTAGTTATTAACTATTTAATAACTACCTAGCTAAAAGAAATACAAAATTACCTGTAAAATAAATCCTAACCTAAGTTACAATTAAACCTGACTTACTACACTATCATAAATTAATTAAATAAATTACATACAAATAACTACAATTAAATACAATTTAATAAACTAACTAAAGTACAAAAAATAAAAAAAGCTAAGTTACAAAAAAATTAAAAAAATAAGTTACAAACATATTAAAAAATATTACAACAATTTTAAGCTACTTACACCTAATCTACGCCCACCTAATAAAATAACAGAAGCCCCCCAAAATAAAAAAAATGCCCTACCCTATTCTACATTAAAAAGTTACCAGCTCTATTACCTTACCAGCCCTTAAAAGGGCCTTTGCGGGGCATGCCCCAAAGAATTCTGCTCTTTTGCCTGTAAAATAAAAATACACCCCCCCAACATTAAAACCACCACCCACATACCCCTAATCTAACCCAAACCCCCCTTAAATAAACCTAACACTACCCCCCTGAAGATCATCCTACCTTGAGTCGTCTTCAGCCAGTCGACCACCGATGGAACCGAAGAGGAGATCCGGAGCGGCAGAAGTCATCATCCAAGGGGCGCTGAAGAAGTCTTCCATCCAATGAAGTCATCATCCAGGCGCGCTGAGGAGGTCTTCCAACCAGGCGATGTCATCTTCCAAGCGGCATCTTCAATCTTCTTTCTTCCGGATCCATCTTCATCCCGCCGACGCGGAACATCCTTCTTCCCCGACGGCCAACGACTGAATGAACGTTCCTTTAAGGGATCGGAACAGCCAATAGAATGCAAGCTCAATCTGATTGGCTAATTGGATCAGCCAATCGATTGAACTTCAATCTATTGGCTGATTCAATCAGCCAATCAGAATTTTCCTACCTTAATTCCGATTGGCTGATAGAATCCTATCAGCCAATCGGAATTGAAGAGACGCCAGCTTGGATGACGTCCTTAAAGGAACCTTCATTCAGTCATCAGCCGTCGGGGAAGAAGGATGTTCCGCGTCGGCGGGTATGAAGATGGATCCGGAAGAAAGAAGATTGAAGATGCCGCTTGGAAGATGACATCGCCTGGTTGGAAGACCTCTTCAGTGCCACCTGGATGATGACTTTCATCAGATGGAAGACTTCTTCAGGCGCCCCTTGGATGATGACTTCTGCCGCTCTGGATCTCCTCTTCGGTTCCATCGGTGGTCGCTGGCTGAAGACGACTCAAGGTAGGATGATCTTCAGGGGGGTAGTGTTAGGTTTATTTAAGGGGGGTTTGGGTTAGATTAGGGGTATGTGGGTGGTGGGTTTTAATGTTGGGGGGGTTTGTATTTTTTATTGTTATCAGGCAAAAGAGCAGAATTCTTTGGGGCATGCCCAGCAAAAGGCCCTTTTAAGGGCTGGTAAGGTAAAAGAGCTGGTAACCTTTTTAATTTAGAATAGGGTAGGGCCATTTTTTTATTTTGGGGGGGATTTGTTATTTTATTAGGGGCTTGTAACTTATTTTTTTTATTTTTTGTAACTTAGCTTTTTTATTTTTTGTACTTTAGTTAGTTTATTTAATTTTATTTAATTGTAGTTATTGTATGTAATTTATTTAATTAATTTAATGATAATGTAGTGTTAGGTTTAATTGTAACTTAGGTTAGGATTTATTTTACAGGTAATTTTGTATTTCTTTTAGCTAGGTAGTTATTAAATAGTTAATAACTATTAATAACTATTCTAACTAGCTAAAATAAATACAAAGTTAACTGTAAAATAAATATAAATCCTAAAATAGCTACAATGTAATTATTAATTATATTGTAGCGATCTTAGGGTTTATTTTTACAGGTAAAGTATTAGGTTTTTAAATAGGAATAATTTTATTAAAGTATAGTGTAGTGTTAGGTGTAATTGTAACTTAGGTTAGTTTTTATTTTACAGGTTAATTTCCTTCTCTTTTTAACTAGGTAGCTATTAAATAGTTAATAACTATTTAATAGCTATTGTACCTAGTTAAAATAAATTGAAAGTTGCCTGTAAAATAAAAAATAAATCCTAAGATAGCTACAATATAATTATTATTTATATTGTAGCTATATTAGGGTTTTATTTAAAAGGTAAGTATTTAGTTTTAATAGGATTAATTTAGTTAATAAGAGAAATATTATTTAGATTTATTTAATTAATATTTAAAGTTAGGGGGGGTGTTAGGGTTAGTGTTAGACTTAGGTTTAGGGGTTAATAATTTTATTAACAGGTGGCAGCGGTGTAGGGTGGGCAGGATAGGGGTTAATAAAATTATTATAGGTGGCGACGGTGTAGGGGGGGGCAGATTAGGGGTTAATAAGTTTAATATAGATTGCGGCGGGGGGCCGGGGAGCGGCGGTTTAGGGGTTAATAACTTTATTATAGGTGCGGGCGGTATAGGGGGGGGCAAGATAGGGGTTAATAGGTATAATGTAAGTGGGCGGTGGGCTCCGGGAGCGGCGGTTTAGGGGGTAATAGGTATTATGTAGGTGGCGGTGGTTCCGGGAGCGGCATTTTAGGGGTTAACATATTCATTATAGTTGCGGGGGGGGTCTAGGAGCGTCGGTTTAGGGGTTAATCAGGTTTATTAGAGTGGCGGTGTGGGTCAGGAGCGGCGGTTTATTGGGTAATACAATTTATTAGTTGCAGCGGGTGTAGGGGGGACAGATTAGGGGGTGTTTAGACTCGGGGTTACATGTTAGGGTGTTAGGGTATAGGACAGCTCCCATAGAAGTCAATGGGATGTCTGGCAGCAGCGAACATGAACTATGGTCAGACTCCCATTGAGTTCTATGCGATCCGCCGCCTCCAGGGCGGTGGTTTGAAAACCAGGTACACTGGGGCCGGAAAAAGTGCCGAGCGTACCTGCTAGTTTTTGATAACTAGCAAAAGTAGTCAGATTGTGCCGCACTTGTGTGGCGGAACATCTGGAGTGACGTAAGAATCGATCTGTGTTGGACTGAGTCTGGCGGAGTCGAAGCTTACGTCACTAAATTCTACGTCATATCAGAGTTTGTTAACAGTTGTTGTTAGAGTGGGAATCATTGACAAGAGACCACCACCAGAGGAAACTGCAAATTCATTTAACTATCAGTAGCAGTCTGAGTCTGAGAGTGCAGGCAAGACTGCTAGCAATAGCTGGTTAATTAAGGGTTAAACAATGCTGGCTAGCAGCTGATACTAATGTTGTGGTAGATGTGAAAACCATATCTGAACACAGGGCTGCCTTGAGATTAAAGGAAAATAAACAATTCTCTGTTTTAGATAGTAGTTCATCAATAGGAGTTAGAGACAGTTAGTTTGTTAATTGCAGTCCATTTAAGCAACAGGTTATAACAAGTTGATGGTTAGTGTGTGTGCTGTAGCAAAAAGAACTTGTGAGATTTGTTGTATTAAACAGATTATAGCAAGCACAGACTTTGTGAGAGTAAATGAGCAGCACACATAAGCATAGTATTGTAAGGGAAACAACTTATCTTAAGGAAGGAATGCAGTCCCTGTATAAGGAGAACCTTAGAGCAGTGATTGCCAGCAGTAATTCAGTAGCTAAGGTTAAAGCTTTTCCCAGGGCCGGATTGGGCAGCCGGGATACCGGGAAAAATCCCGGTGGGCCGCCGGCCGGGAGTTCAGCTGGGCTGCCTGGCTGGCTGCTGCTGTATAAATTATTGATGTATTTAATTTTTTGCTTGCTTGCAATATTGCGGCCTGAAATCTTATAGTCCCTGTTACACTGATTTACACTTACTCTGTCTGTGACTGGCCTGCAGCACTGTGTCTAGATATGTAAAGTTATAACCTACCTTCCTTAACCCCCTCTGCCTCCGGCTCCCGCAAGTTAACCTAACCGCTAACCTTACCGCAACTAGTAACTTCTTAGCCAAATAGGAGCAATTTGAATAATTTACCTCAGACAGGTACTGAGTCTGTGTCTGTTTGTCACTCACACATAGTCCACATGGCTCAGTCTGTACAGTGTCACTGAGGCTGGCGGCGGTCAAGCAGGGCCACTGCGGGCTATGGGAGAACTTACGTCACTAAGTGAGTTGACTGATTCTGTCTTCCGTTCTCACCACCATGTGACATAGTGGAGGGAGCCTCAGCCTGGGAGCTGCTGCGTCAGTGAGCCAAACCATTGTTGAAGAGTCCTGAAGTTGCAGCAGGCCCCATGGGCGTGGGTCCATGTGGGAGTGGGGACTGAAGAAAGATGGCGGGACCGCGGCAATTCGGGCAGTAAAAGCAGAGAGGCAGCAGCCCAGGCACATTCATTTGGTTCAGTTCAACTTGTCTGAACTTGATCATCACGATCAAACATGGGGTCAAGTGTGGGATGGTCCTCAGCAAGTCGGCAACGGGAGTGGCAGAGAACAACAACACCATACACCCACCAAGCTTTAACAGAGTAAGTTGAGTTCCAAAAAAAATTATAAAACTTAGTTTAGGTATGTAAGAATTATATAATGTATATCATTATGTTAATTAAAAATAGTGAGTTAGCGTCAGTGAAAAGGGGCACAAATTCAATTATTATATGTATAGTATAGAGGGACTGAGCTGAGGGTTGTGTGAGATGGACAACTGCATTAGATGTATGAAACACAGTCAACACTATGGTCTAACACAGCCATGCACAGCAGGCAGTGGTGTGTAATTTTGCTGATTTGCCTAAATTAGCATGCTGTCTTTATAAACCTGTTTTTCTGTTTAAGGTATAGATTGGGCCATGAGCCAGAGGGGGGGTAGGGCTGATATGGGGGGCGGGGGCTGAGATGGGGGGCGGGGCTGGGCCGAGCCATACTGATTTCCAGGGCCGGTCTGATTTCCCCGTCCGGCCCTGGCTTTTCTAGCCAGCAGGAGAGGAACAATGCAGGCTTCAGTGTGGAGGTGTCCTGCTGTAATAGAGAAACTGAAAGTGAATCCAGAAGCAGTGAAAAAGACTGCAGCTCCTGTAGGTTAGCAGCTGATACAGACGGAGGAGCAACAGCAGTCTGTAGTTGATTGGCTTCAGTAAAGTTGCACAGGAAGGAAACTCTCTGCAATGTGAAGATACCTAAGCAGAGTGTTAGAGGAAGTGTTGGCTTAAAATAGGCTGAAGGAGGAGGGCCATACTTAAAGGGGCAGTAAGTTAGAGCATTACATTCTACTTTTGCCGGTGTCTAGGGCTTGATAACTAAGGCGAATCAGCTTCGCCACAAATACGCTGTGGAATTCCAGCGTATTGAGGTTGACGGCTTGATAACTAGGGCCAATGGCTGTATGTTATTCAAACTGTTCCGATAGGCCCAGTGAGATAAATGTGCTTCTTTTTAACCCACATTGTTACCGCAGCAATATTCACGCTTAAATTAATAAAGTGCTAAACGATGAACATAAAATAAACGTTGTGTTATATAGTAAGAAAATGAGTGCGGATTCCTATTAGAAGCAAGAGTCGCTATCATCTAGGACTAATGCATAAAGTGATCTATGGGAGTAAGCGAGAAACACAGCCCTATAGCTGGACCCTATCCCCTAAACGAGAGACAACAATATATGTATCAGTATATAAGTGCTAAAAAAATATATAAAAATGATACCGTATCGAAAATACATAGTTCTAATCGAAAATACATATGATAGACTATCTACAGTAAATAAGACTCTAATACAGAATAATGATATCCTAACGTATAAAGAATAAATAACAGTGGACGTAACACCTATTATGTGTATACCCCGTAGAATAGTATCCTACCTAAAACTAAATGATCCCCTAAGATGACAAAGTGAAAACCAATCACTGATATACTAAGTTAACTATATCACACTAATATATAAACCCTATAGAAATTACATCACCGATGAGCGATTGATGTTATCCTAATATATAGCTAATATCTGGTATACAAGTGTATAAGGTGTCTATCTTACTAAAACTGAAAATCGTTAAAAAATCCATGTGGAACTGTTTGAATAACATACAGCCATTGGCTTAGATCTACACACCTCTTTTGGTATTATTTTGATTGGTTGTCCATTGTACAAACGTCTCAATAGCACAACGCTCCAATATTTACATCCTGTAGCACTCGCACATTAATACACATTTGCTCTCTCTTATTAGTGTTAGGATAAAGATATCTGATATTCATCGTATACACTCTCATAGATCATTAATGTATCATTAATGTATGTGGGCCAAAAAGAAATATATTTGTTATACTGCTTGTTATCGGAACAAGTTTTAGGAACATATAGCGATTGGTTAGATTCACACACCTCCTGCAACACTAATCTGATTGGTTGGTATACACAACGCTGAAATAGAAACATAACGTGATCACTGAACATTTCATCCGGTTTGGAAAAACGAATAGTAGTCACCAAATGCAAATAGGAGGCTCGGTTTAATTATACGATAGGAGCCCTGTTTTTTAAAAGAAACATCATTATAAGGTATATTTTTTCGAGTGTGTCATTGATACATAAAATATGGTACACACTTGGAGCTTTTTGTCTTTTTTAGGTTTTAGTTAGAGTTTACTATGTATCCTATGTCACAATTTTGTATGCAAATAATGTTATTGATCACTGTTTTTATGTATTGAACTAGTGAAAACACATTCATTGACTATTATAAACGTATAATCTAATGAATTGCTGCAACACCTGTGTAAGAGGGTGTAACCAGGGTGTAGCCTATAACAACACTGGCTAATGGTTACATAAATAGGAGACTTCAGTCACATATCAGTATTACCTGCCTGAGGAAACAGCGGTGGTTAGTGCTGAGAAATGTGTAGCGTGTTTATACTGATAAGATTTATTCATTTTATCTGTAAATTGTTTTTTAATACTTTTATTATAAAGTAATTTGATACACTGGAGTCTCCATTCCATCATTTATTGCAAAAACAGTTTGGAGCAGAAAACAACCTTGGTTCTAATGTGCGCTGGGCCACAATAATATACCCAGCATGCTTCAATTGCACTATAGTGGTGCTTTACACCTTGTGAGTATCCATCTGTTGGGAACAGCAAGTGGGTTTAATTAACTTACTCATCTGCACTAGGAGTCGCCCTCTTTATTTTTTCCTACTTTCCATAAACCTGTCCGCCTGCTCTGAGACGGTGGACAGAAATCGATAGGAAATCAACGCCGATCAAATTACGATCGGGTTGATTGACACCCCCTGCTAGCGGCCGATTGCCCGCGAATCTGCGGGGGGTGGTATTGCACCAGCAGTTCACAAGAACTGCTGGTGCAATGAAAAATTCCGAGAGCGTATGATGTCGGCATTTATCGATGTGCAGTGGACATGATCACAATATTGGATCATGTCTGCTCACACTGTGATAATTAGGCCCCATAGTTTAAGCCTTTATTAAAAATAAATATTGCATAAATATGCTTTTCCATGTTTTCATCTGCCTAACGGCAAAGGGCTCCAATGCACTTACAGTATATATATTTCTATATATGTATACATATGCATGTATGTGTTTATATGGCTGTATATACATATTTACACCTATAAATACATATGTAAACCTATATAGACATATATATATATATACAAATACATCTTTATACATGTATATGTATGTATTGCTATGTTAAAGACCTTGCCTGCTTTTATTTTTGTCACCTGAGAACTCATACTGTATATTTGAGCCTTTATAAAGTTTGTGTGCAATATTGTTTTTTTATATTAATTTTATTAGATGGAGGAATATCTTAGCAGATAATAGCATAGGGTAGAGAATTAAATTTGCATGATCTCTAAACCTGATCTAGATAAAGCAATAACTCTTACAAAAAAAGACCTTGCACTGCATCACAGTGTTGGAAGTCTATCTAAAAGTATTATTGAAGTGGCATAGAACATCTGTGAGACTTGTCCAAATACATTCAATGTACTCACCCCAATGCTAGAGATTATGTGGAGAGTCAGGATCTGACCTCCACATATGGTGGGCATGTCCGAAACTTTCCATCCTTTGGAATCAAATATTCTCACTGCTAGCGTCTCTTTGCATCCACACTGTCTCCTCGCCCTCTTCTGCTATTCTCTATATAATAGATGGCAGAATTCTAGAAGCCCCCAAAAGGCTGATCTATATTTTAGTAGCATCAAAACTCTTCATTGCTTAAGATTGGAAAAGGCCGGATCCCCCACAACTCTAAGGTTAGAGATATGTCTATAGGATGCAGGATAGAACAGATGCCTATTGGGAGGTATGAGATAAATGGTTCCATAGATATGATTAGGGCCTATGGAATAACTGCTTCCAATTACAATCCTTCTGTTGCTTAATATATTCCTTGCAAAATAATTTCAGTACTAAGTGATGAATAGGCCCCCTTTTTCCTCTGCTTCGTTTTTCCCTCTGCTTCTCCCCCTCCCCCCTTTTTTCTGCTCCTTCGCAATTTCTGGGGTTACATAACTTCTTTTTGCCCTGCTATGTTGTATTTTACCTCTTAGATTGGTGATTTTATATAGTCGCTTTACTTTTTTTTTCCAAAAGAGCTTTATTAAACATTATACGTACATATATCATGCTTTTCAAGGCTTTCCAGTTTATACAAAGCATACAAAATATCGGCACGCAGTGCCCTGTATAACATACTACTTTCCTGGTTATCTCAATATGTCCAGTCATGGGTGTTTCATTTGATCTCTGTAAGCCAGTGTCTTTATATGTATAATACACCTTATGGTGCCATTTGCATATTTTAGAGTCAACATGTAACAAAGAATGCTCAACAAGTATTATTCAAATTCAACTTGACCTCCTGTTGCTAACTATACAAAAATGTAACTGAATAGTCGCTGCGCGCCTCCCCCCACTCCTTCCCCTTCTTCTGTGAACATCTATTGTTTAGCCCGCCATGAGGCTACCCATTGTCCTCTCCCTCATTCAGCACAAACCTGTTGTGCATTCCTTCCACTGTATTAGCATTAATTCATGCGTGTCTAAAGTTTTGTTCTACATGTGGTGATATCTTTCTAGATGTAATAGAGTGTCAACCTGTTTCCTCCACTCTTCCACTGTAGGAAGTGCTTTGGTTTTCCAGTGCTTTGGGATCAGCATCTTTGTACCGTTCAACATGACCAACCTCAGTGCCCCACTCACTTTACTTTCGAGTGTAGTTAGTGATAGAAACAGTAGTGTCTGTGGGCTTTTCTGTAGAGTTTTTCCTGTGGCTATTTTAATGTGATCCAAGCTCTCTGTCCAAAACTGGTCTAATCCAGGACAGTCCCACCAGAGGTGTGATAGCGTGCCCTCGCCCCCACACTCCCTCCAACACTTCCTCAAGGCTGTTTTGTATATGTGTTTTATCCTGCTAGGTGTAAAGCATCACCTGGATAGAAATTTGTAGCTAGATTCCTGAACCCTGCTTGAGATGGATGAGCGTTTTGTAGTTTGAAATGCTCTCAACCAGTCTTGTGTGTCTATATCTGTGTTTAGTTCCTTCTCCCAGGCTTTTGTGTATGAGGGCAGTGTCTGTGCATCTTCCGTTATTAATAGTTAATATAAAAGGGAGTTTGCATGCTCTGTCGGTGTCTTGCGTATGCATATAGTTTCGAACGGGGTCAATTGCCTAATAAAGTTAGATTTTTGCTTGTGTGTCGCTAAAAAGTGATTTAGCTGTGAGTGTGCTAGCCAGTCCATGTTTATGTCCGGCTTGCTCTCTCTGATCTGCTTGAAGGACTTCAATTTATTCCCTTCGACCAAAGCCAAGAGTGTCCGTTCTCTATAAGTTGTGCTGGGACAGTGACTTGTTTCCACGGCATTGCCGCGTTCTGATACATAGGAACCAAGGGGGAGAACCGGGTGGATATGTTTGTGGTGGTATTTATAAGCTTGTCCCAAGTTGTAAAGAAGTCTACGAGCAGCGGGTGCATGGATGCAGCCACTGGTCTATCCTTCCCTGATATCCAAGCCATTCCCCCTGAATTTCTTGTACCTAATATGGAGCAGTCCAGCTGCACCCATATTTTGTTTGGGTCATTGCTGCACCAGTCTAACAGTTTGTGTAGGGTTATGGCTTGTTTGTATACACTTATGTTGGGCAACCCGAGTCCTCCTCTATCTCTGGGTACATAGAGTGTGGTCTTTGCGATAGGTTTAAGCTTTACTTTTTTTTTTTTAAAGCTATAACTACAATATCTATTTGCATAGATGCTGGATATTTTTGACCTGATCTTATTATGTTGACTCTTTCACAGTTTATGCCACCATACATAGTAAGTGAACTTTCCTTGTTTGTCTTATATAAGTAATGGTTTTAATGTTTTTAATAGACTTTAGTTTTTCTGTACATAAGACATTGCTCGATGTAATTGCAGTTAAGAGACTCAATATTAGTATCATATTACAATTATACAGCTTTGTGCCTTTGAGACCCAAAATAAGATTTGAGATGTTGCTAGATCATATTCTTCAGTTATATTTCATTATATTGTAATGTCAATGTTTTTATTACAGTATTTGTTTAAATCTCAATACTTAAAAAGGTTTTTAAAAAAAGATGAATGAAATAAGAAATGTCCTTGAAAAGTTCAGCATTAAGTTATATAATTGCTTTTTAATTGTTTTATTAACCATAGTTTACACACAGACATTCAATAACAAATATTTCTCTCTATTGTGACATACTTAATTTATTTTAAATGTCAGGTTTTGTTAGTTCATTTAACCCCAAATATTTTCTATTTTTGAATAACAAAAGTAACTTAATATTAAAATTAAAAAAAAACAAAATCAACATTACATGTAAATTATTAAGGGCCAGTTTACAAGTGGAGCAGTATTTTACACTCCCGCTCGAGTGTTTACTCCGCTAGAAGTAAGGTTTTTGCATTTGTCAGGTTGCGCTCTTATTACAAGTTGAAAGTAAACTGTTTTTGCTTGCGCGCTAACTAGGCACGCAGAAAAAGCCGAACTTAAAATATAGTGCGCCCAATAATGTTTTCCCCATAGAAGTCAAGGGAGCCAAAAAAACATCCTACTCGCGCGCAAACCCGCATATTCTCAAATGTGCTAACCCAACATGAAAATATGGATATTTCACATTCCAATGTTCTTCACATGGCAAAATGTGTTCTATTTATTTATAAATACATGTTTCAGCATATTTCTGATGGTATTTTGCACAAATATATATTTATACATATATATATATATATATATATATATATATATATATATATATATATATATATATACACACACATTATTATATATAGGTATATATATTTACAGATATATAGGAATATCTATTTATAAATACATAGAACATATTCTGCTATGTGCCAAACATTGGAATGTGAAATATTTACAGTAAATACACAGCACTTTATTAAATATGAATATTGCAGATTTAGCACTGCAGAATCTGTTGGCGCTCTACAAATAAATGATAATAATTATACTTTTTCATGTTTTCATCTACTTGACTGCAAAGGGCTCCAATGCATATATATATATATATATATATATATATATATATATATATATATATATATATACATATGTATTTGTGTTTATATGTGTATATTTGTCTGTAAATACATATATACACACACATATATATATATACATACATACATGCATACACATAAACACACACACATATATATATATATATATATATATATATATATACACACACACACACACCTTTAGACATTCATATGTATGTATCTGTATGTTAAAACACTTTGCTTGCATTTTTTTCTGAGACCTCATATCTTTGAGCACTTTTTTGTGCAATATTTTTTCAAAATATTTTTTATTAGCTGGTGTTATTATGAGAGTAACTGCACTTTGTAATATATTTTTGGTAATCATTATAGGTTAAATCACTATTGCCCTCAAGTGATCACATTTGCTTTCAACTTGTAATATGAGCGGTAAATCCGATGCGCACAAACACCCGTGATAAACCCTCTTCGCTTGCGCATAACTTTTAGCGCTCCACTCATAATCTGGCCCTAAATTTATTATCTTGAGAACAGCTCAGAGGAGAGATCTCCATTTTTTAATTAAAATCCATGTTGCTTAAAACGCTGTGCCCTAGCAATAACGTCATTGGCAAAGTCTTTTCCTGCAGTGTATTTGTCTACATTTTCATCCAACACGCAGTTAGCACCACACATATAAGCTGCAACAGCACCTGTAATAAAATAAAGAGATTAAATAGCATATAGCTTTAATACGGTAAGCAGGACTTTTTCAAAGTTGCTACATTTTTTTTTTTATTTTTTTTTTTTAAAAGATTTTATTGCTCAATATAAATAAAAAGAACAGTTTTGGGAGACACAGCGCCCGTGCATTACAGTTCTATTACATAGTAACTTAATCTTATCACCAGTTTTGCGTAGATAACAAAGTATTAAGGCATACAATATTTCCAGCTTCCAACTACTTTAAATGTTTCGACCATGCACATAATAAGCAGAGAACAAACAGAAAAAGACAAGCTAAGAGAAAAAGCAAAAAAAACAGAAAATAAGATCATTGTCTTTAGTTGCATAAATATAGATAGGAGAGTATACTCCTCTACTCCTCTCCTAATTCAAAACTAGGAAACATTGTTCCATAGCTAACACATTTATGAAAAATTGTTGTGTTGCTGTCTAGATGCCTCAGCTATTCAAGTTCTTCGGTATGTGTCATTTATATCTTCTAGCTAGACCTTAACTTAAATCGTTCTTGGGGTAATCATTCCCTAAACTAACTATATCCGGACATATATCTATTGGATAAGTCTCCCTCACTACAATCTGATTCTCAGGAGATATCGGTTCCTTGTTATGGCTTCCTTTTAATTAATTGTCCCAAACCTATGCTAAAGGATAAAAGTTATCAATTTTAAGTGGGAGGGAAGAGGGGGAAAGGAAAGAAGGGGAAAAAAAAAGAAAAAAAAAAAAGGGGGGGATAAAGAGAGCTAATGAACCCACCAGTCCCCTATTCCTCGCATGACCATATTCTAGGGAATCGACCTCGTTCTATTTGCTGTTGGAACCAAGGGGAAGAGTTAAAATGTCGCACTACATGATTTTGTACGTCTATAGGAAGTGAGATAATATAGATCTTCCATTTACTAAAAAATCTAGAAACTTGTTTTGGATTGATAGCTCTTGTATTATATTGCTCCAACACCATTTGATACTGGACTTCTTTCAAAAACTCAGTAAATTTAAGTGGTTTATAGCTTCTCCAATTTCTTAGAATTAAGTTTCGGGCCGTCAAGACGAATAAGTTAATGAGTCTATTATTGGGTAGGTTAATAGTATGTTTACATAGAAACAATACCTGGTGTAGCGTCAGTTTAACCCTGATCCCCATTATCTTAGAGGCCCAAAAGTTCAATTTCTGCCAGAATTGGGCTACTTTGGGACAAGCCCAAAAGGAATGTATGTAGTCTGTAAACTCCTTACTACATTTAGGGCATTTCCTCTTTTCCCAGCTCCATTTGACCAGCCTAGCTGGAGTAAGATATGCCCTACTTACTGATTTTATATGGGACTCTTTCCATGTATGCATGAAAGTTGCCCTAACTGCCAATGAGATGCTTTGAGCTATATCCTCCGGTTCTACTTTTAGTTTTTCTTTTGCCCATTTTGTTGAAATTTCTACAAGATTATTCAGACCGCCCTCCTTTAGGACTGCTTGATATATTTGAGAGATCGTATTGACCCCCGCACTATATTGAGAAATTATACTCTTCAAGTTTTTACTATCTATCCCCGGCCCTGTGTCTGATCTCAATTTCTCCACCCAGTGCCTGATTTGTAGATATGCAAAGAAACTGGACCTTGGGAGATGGAATTGATAGGCTATGTTCTCAAATGAGCGAAGTCTCAGGTTATTACTTTCACAGATCTGTATTAAATATTTCACTCCATGTCTAGCCCAGAGATCAAAAACCGAAGGTTCACAAGCTATTGGAAAGCTCGGGTTCCCAACTAAAGGTAAAAATTCAGATTTCCTAAAATCTGCTCCCAATTCCATGCAAATTCTCTGCCATGCATGGACAATATACTTAAAGGTAATCATCTGATATACTTGATCAGGAAGTCTATTTGCCGCATGATGGAGAATCGACTTTAGAGTATACGGTTTTATCAGTGCAGATTCTATGATATAAAATGAGCTTAGATCCTTTTCAGTAATCCAATCGAGAGCAAATTTTGCTAATGCGGAGTAATTGTATATTTTTATGTTGGGGCACGCCATACCTCCTAGGGCTTTAGGGAGTGTTAATTTGTATAGTGAAATTCGTGGCTTCTTGCCCTGCCATATAAACTGATTAAATATCCTATTTAGGGTAACTAGGTCTTTCTTATATAGCAGAAGCGGTAAATTCTGCAGAAAATATAAAAGCTTAGGAAAAAGCACCACTTTAATTAACATAATACGAGCGCTAAGTGATAGGGGGAGATTACCCCAACTCTGTAGTTTCAGAGCCAGACCCTTGATACACTGTTTAAGATTCAGATCATACCACCTATTGGGGTCCCTACTCAGTGTGATTCCTAAGTATGTTATCTGAAAAGTTTCTAAAAATGGATGTTTACAGGAGATTATAAATTTACGTATCCACATAATCTCTGATTTTTCATAGTTGATCTTATAGCCTGAAAAGGAGCTAAAGAGGTTACATAAGTCCAGCAATCGGGGAATAGTTATCCTTGAATTACTAAGAAAAAGCAGAAGATCATCTGCGAACAAAGACAGAACTAACTTCTGTCTTCCTAACTGAATACCCTGCATTTCTCTTCTCAAAAGAATTGCAAAAGGTTCAAGAGATAGATTAAAGAGAAATGGGGACAAAGGGCACCCCTGACGAGTGCCCCGCCCCAGCGTAATTTTCTCAGTCAGTTCCCCATTCACTATAAGTGTAGAAGTTGGTCCCTTATAAAGTTGTGTAATAAAGTGTTGAAAGGGGCCAATTATACCAAATTTTCCTAATGCCGTTAACATATGATCCCATATAATAGAATCGAACGCCTTTTCGGCGTCGATTGTAAGTATGGCGAGGTCTGGTTTAGGAGAGGGCCTTTGTCTTTCTGTTTTATTCCAAAAATAATCTAGGACTAATTGAACTTTCCTGAGGTTTTTAACAGGATTCCTACCCGTCATAAAGCCCGTCTGATCTAAGTGGACCAAATCACCTAGGGGGGCTTTCAATCTATTAGCCAGGATGTATGTCAAGAGCTTGTAGTCCTGATTCAGCAGCGAGATAGGCCTGTATGATGTAGTTAGCTCCAAATCCTTACCTTTCTTGGGAATTAGAACAATATTAGAAGCTGCAAACAGCCTAGATTGAGGTTTATTCCCAATAAAGTAGTAATTAAATAGCTTACCGAGAACCGTCGGAATCTGATCTGAGAGTAATTTATAAAATTCTGCCGGTAGGGAGTCAGGCCCTGGAGTTTTCCCTAACTTTAATTTCTGAATAGCCTTTGCAATCTCCTCAGCAGTAAAAGGTTTGTTAAGCTCTTGGAGGTCCTCTTTCTTAATTTGAGGCAATGGTATTCCTTGCCAAAATTGTTGTTTAGCAATAGGATTAATCTGTTTCTGTGCATATAATTCTTGATAAGTCTGAAAGAAGGCTTCTCTTATTTTTGAGGGATCCGACACTCTACTATTCCTATGTTTAACTACTACTATGTAGTTTTTCTGCTGTCTAATACTGACAATCCTTGCAAGATATTTAGCTGAGACTCCATGAACTCCAGAATATAAAGCCTTCAACTTCAAATCCTCTGATGCGGAATGTTGTTTCAAGAAGAGATCATATCTAGTTTTACTATCTTTATATTTTTGCCAGTGCTCAGGCGAGGAATCCATAAGATATCTCCTATAATTGTTACTTAGGGTTTTTGCTAATTGCTCCTTCCTTTTCCCCCAAATTGCCCTCATTCTTATTATATATGCCTCAATCTCTCCTCTAAAAACTGCTTTCGCAGTTTCCCAGAAGATTTCTGGCTTATCCAAGTGTTCTTGGTTGTCAGTCATAAATTGGTGCCACCTCTTTTGAATCAATTTTTTAAAATGGGGGTTATTATAAAGATATTGGGGGAAAAAAAACTTATTTACTGTCGATACATTTCCAGCTAATCCTATCTCTAGGGTGATAATAGCATGATCAGAAATCACGATATCTTGAATTTCTGCCCGCATCTTCATTTTTGACATATGCTTTGAAACTAAAAAATAATCTATCCTTGAAAATGAAGCATGTGCCCAAGAGGCACAGGTGTACTCCCGACGATCTGGGTTCTGTACCCTCCAAATATCTTGTAGAACCAAACTTTTAGTGAACCCTTGAAGAATATCTGTTCCCCTGGCTTTCCTTATCGCCGTCCTAGTTTTCGATCTATCCAGAACCTGGGAGAAGGCCATATTAAAATCACCGATAACTATTAAATTCTTCCCAGAATATAAAAACAATTTTAATCTCAAATCTTCCCAAAAACTTTTATCTACAGCATTGGGGCCATATACGTTACAGAAAATAAAATTGGAGCCTCTTACTTCCATCTCTACAATTTGATATCGGCCATTTAGGTCATTTACTACATTTTTAATTTGATAATCTAATTTTTTATGTATTAGAATAGCTAGACCTCTGTTAGATTTGTCATATAGTGTATACAGGACCTCCCCAACCCATTTGGTTTTAAGTTTAATAGCCTCTTTTGGTTTGAGATGGGTCTCCTGAATAAAAGCTATATCAGGATTCTGAAGTCCTAGGTGTCTAATAACCGACTTCCTTTTACTCAGAGATGAGATTCCTCCAATATTCCAAGATACCAGCCTTAAATTAACCATTTAGACTACTAGAGGCTAGGGGGGAAGAAAAAAAAAAAGGGAGGGGGGGAGGGGGGGATATAAAGGGAAGAGATAAGGGGAGAAGAAAAAAAAAAAAAGAGAAGGGGGGGGGGGGGGAAGGAAAAAGGTCCCCCCCTCCCTCACCACAAACATCATCGCTCTTTCATCCTTCCGCCCTTCTGCAATTATTAAAATTTCTTTCACAAAACAAACTACATCTATCAAATTTATCACTGTCAAAATTGGGACCGCCATTCATTCCCTATTGGGCCTCATTCTCGTTTCATAATTACCTTGATTATACTCCTATACTATGACAAAATGACTTAATTTCTTCAGGTTTTGTGAAACTGTGAATCTTACCATCTTTTTCTAGTATTATCTTAGCAGGGTAGACTAATCTCGCTTTAAGATTGGCTCTGATCAATTGAGAGCAGTATGGAGCCATTTCCCTACGTTTAGTTTGGGTCTCCATTGAAAAGTCTTGGAATAATAATATTTTGTTGGGGCCAATCATTATATTATTGTTCTTACGGTATAATCTAAGGATGTGAAATTTGTCTTGAAAGTTCAAGAACTTAATAATAACCGGTCTGGGTCTAGACTGTCCCTCTAAATTACTTCTAGGCTGGCCTAGTCTGTGGGCTCTCTCTATTGGAATCCTGACATTCTCTATATTACTTCCTACAAGTTTTGGAAGCTGTATGGCTGCAAAATTTATCAGGTTGTGGTATTCCGCGGTTTCCGGAAGTCCCACGACCCTCAGGTTATTGCGCCTTGCCCTGTCCTCTAGTTCCTCAACTTTAGCTTGAATCACAGAGAGTTTAACCTCATGTGAATTAACCATCTGGTCTTGTGATGTAAATATATCTTCTATGTCAGATACTCTGGACTCTACCTCATTCATACGATTAGAGAACTGTTTAATTTCATTTGTAACAGTTACCATTTCAGATTTTAAGGCTTCAAATTGAGGCATCACTAGTTCTGAAATCTGTTGAATGAGGAGAGCATTATCTGGACCACTTGCTCCTATATCGTTCTGATTGAGTAAATCTGAACTACCCTCATTGGATTTGAGTTTACCTCTTGCTTTAGTTGGCATAATGGGGGAGGTGTTTTTAGTGTGTGAAATAAATCTTTCCATGTAGTGAGTGTATTTATAGAAAAAAGAAGGTCCAAGGTCCTGATCTAGATGTATTTGAAAGTTATTATTCTATCTTGCTCTTGGATCTTAATCAGTGAAATTACTCCATCCTTAATTAAGATAGACTAATTAAGTATGCAAAAAGAAAACAGTGTGTGTGATAAAAAAAAAAAAAAAAAATATAAAGAAAAAATCAACAAAAAACGGGTCTAACCTGTCCACTAGGGTGGAACCGATTGTGCAGTGAATGTGGTAATCAAGGGAGAGAGAGGGGTCCTATTGAGACCGCTCCCTCCTGAGGGAAAAAGTGTTCTTTCAAGTACAATCGTGCAAAAACAACAAAGCAACAACAAACAGTGATCTAAACTTAATCTATATTATGCGTAACGTGAGGCACTTCTTTGTGGGCGCCGTGCCCTCTACTTTTATTTGCTACTGGGAGCACAAATAGTGTACTCCACAGAGAAAAATAAGTGAGTGTGTGTGAATACCACCTCCTAAAACTTATAGCAATCTCAGTCTGTTATTCTGAGTAAAAAAGGATAAGCAGAGTAAACAATTTATGTAACAATTTCTTTGCTTGCTACATCGTGGAACAAAGCAATTAATAATAGAGACAAAGAAAAAAACAGCCTACACTACAGCTGGCCCAAAGAATACCTTGCTTACGACCAGGTGTTTTAGCCTATAAACCAAAATTTGTTAAGATGTATATCTCTTTTCTCTATGAGAACAAAAACAACAATACTGTTTTTAGTCTGAACCCCTGCTAAGCACTCTATACAAAGGGAAGAAATTCAACACCCTTAACATATAAGATTTCCTAGCTGTTTAGCTATTAGGCTTAGGTTCTCAGATAAGAAGTAAATGCAAGGAAAACAGTTGTCTGATTGTAGGACTGTGGGTCATTTACCTAAGGGATTCACTTTTGTATTGTCTTTCTATGGTAACAGAGCCTTTCAGGATAACCTTTGAAATAAATAAACATTCTTTACAGGGATTAAAGTTAACCCTTGCTTCTAAGACCTTTAACTTTGATTCCTTGACTATCTTTTGGATACCACAAACCCTTAAAGTCACTTATATAAGTTGGTAGAAACTGATTCTTGAGAACGTGTATGACCTTTATCAACTGTCCACAGACCCTTTATAGGGTTGCTAAATTTTTAATAAAATAGTTCCACAAAATAAATAAATGTTAAATTGTATAAGTATTAAAATGTGCAGTATTCTGATATTCTGTAATTACAAATAAGTTGTATAATAAGTAATATGATACAATATAATATAATGTAATAGGTAACATGAACAGATTATTTCCTGTCTGTTAATGGCTCATCCATTTAAAATGATTAATGTTTAATTGTATTGCTTATAATTGGGAAATGTAATAATTTATTATTTATCTACTACACAAAGAAAAAAGCCTCTCTATTGGATAATAAAAGAATATCACTGTTATTTTACTTTAAATGGACATGTTACCCATATGCTAAATCACTTGAGAGATGTAGCATATAATTACTAGAAAACATATAACATGAACATTTTCTATAGAAAAAAGATATTTGACCTCAAAATGTCCTCACGTCACCAGGCTGAAAGCTCTTTGAGCAGTTATTCATTAGCTTTGGCAAGGGAAAAAAACAGCAAGTCAGCATTATCAGTGCTGGGTTCACACTTTGCTTTGCTGTGATCTTGTAGGATTTCAACATCATTTATCAAAATGTCATAGTAAACTGCCTTAATCCCCCAAAATATACCTCTCTGATAATCTTTTATTAAACACCATAAAATTTAAACAGACCTTTGAGACGTTCCTTAGCGTTCCAGCCTGGAAATTTATTATTAATGCTATCCATCATTTTAATCAGTATCTCTGTGGCCTGATTAAGGTGTTCTTCACTGTTCCATGATCCACAAGGCTTGTAATATGTTTTGTTAACCTAGAAACAGCAACATAAAAAAAACAAAAATCAAATTTATTCTATTGGAATAAAGATGCTCATAAGCTTCATCTCAAAGTGTTTAGCGAAGACTAGCATTTTACCATACCAATTAAGCATAAGTTTGCCATTGATTCTATAGTATACCATATTTGACTGACTCCAGTCTCCAACATTTTAATTCATTTTCATTTGAGTTATGATCTATGAAGTGCCAGGCTATTTAAAGTAATTTTGTTATTCCCTAACTCTTTAAGGGTATTTCTAATTGTACATAACAGTTCTGTGTTGGGAGGGGACCTAGTTAACAAGTATTTCCACATGAGCAAGAGTTACTTTCCAGTTTGGGACCATTCCTTCTGATGATACATTTTTTTCTGGGTCTTAGATGGACACAATTTGGTTATATTCAGAATCTTTTTTCCTATTTTTCTGCAACATTTTTATGAATATTCTGTGTTTGGATGCTTAAACTGCAGCTTTCCCTAAACAGAGCTCTAGCCCCCTATGCCTAAAGATTAGGGCATCAGATAAAGGCTCTAAACAATTGTTAGAAGCATTCAGTTGAGATACACATTATAACAATATAATATGTGACATAAAAAAATGTGTAAAAAATACGGTGGTCCTCGGTTTACGACGGTTCAATTTGCGCCCTTTCAGAATAACAACCTTTTTTTCAGTCATGTGACTGCTATTGAAAAGCATTGAGAAACAGTGCATTAGGTGGAGCTATCCTCTTGTGTTGCAGCAAATATATGCAAGCCAAGCAAGCTGAAATTAATCAGTTCAACCAGACCTGAGCTATCGAGCAGCTTTCAAAGAACAAGATCTTCCTGTCTATAAATCAGTCCAGATTGGAATGCATAGAAAGAACTGTTTGCAGAAAAATGCAAGTAAAGCATGTTTTGTGTGATTATTTTATTAGGTTTATAATGCTGTTTAGCAAATGTTTGTGTTCATTTAACTTAGTTTAATTATATATTCTGTGTTGTGTGATTATTTTATTAGGTTTATAATGCTGTTTAGCATTTAAAGTCTTAATTTCAAAGCTTTAAAAATAATGTATTAGGTGTTACTTATGACAATTTTGAGAGGGTCCTGGAAACAAACTCCTCACTTCCAATTGACTTACATTATAAACTGGGTTTCAATTTACAATGGTTTTGATTTAAAACCATTCCTTCTGGAACCTATCCCTGGCGTAAACTGAGGGCTACCTGTATAATCTTAATTGGTGGAAAAAATGTATTAAACCTATTAGAAAGAGGATACAATGTCCAAATTCGTTTGGGTCTTCTTTTCTTTTTCCACACTTTTTTCACAATTTCTCCTCATAAAAATAAGAGAGAAAAATACATAATAGTGCAATCCTGTTTGACCTCTTAATAAATCCTGACAACTTCACGAGTTCTTACTTACATGATTTAGCGCTTTGTTTGTAAAACAGTGTTATGTTTGGCACATGGACAGACTTCCACTCAGCATCCAATAAAAGGTTTAATTATAAAAACACAAAAATTGAACTTAACTTAAAGGTTGTATAAAACTCAGTAGAAATGGTCTAAAATACCTCTTTAATTCCCAATGTCCTGGTGCAAAGCCTGTAACAGAGTTCAAATGAATTAATCTGACACGTGTCCGCTTTGTCAAGGATATAACTATCGGGCATATTTATCAAGTTCCGTATGGAGCTCGATGCCCTGTGTTTCCGGTGAGCCTTCAGGCTCGCCAGAAACAGAAGTTGTGAAGCAGCAGTCTAAAGACCGCTACTCCATAACCTGTCTGTCTGCTCTTAGTACGTGGACAGAAATTGCCAGAAATCAACACGATTGACACCCCCTGATTGAACTGCTGGTGCAATGATAAATGTTGAGAGCTGTCGGCATTTATCGATGTGCAGCGGACATGATCCCCTATATCAGATCATGTACGCTCACACTATAATAAATATGCCATTGCCCATATATCTTCTTTCTTGCCAAGTTTTTAAACCCCTTACTGTATTAACATTGGTTGTTTATTTCCTTCATATAATTGGCTGTAATGCGCAGCATTCTCTAAATTTCCAGCCTTCTCAATTCCCGTCACTTAGTACATCGACATGTATCACTTCCAGTTTCCCTAGTCACTTTCGGTTGGCGGGTATTGAGACAGCAATCACCATTGTAGTAGTTCTTTTGGTGGCCGCCATTGTGGTAGTCCCTTATTTAGAAAGGCTGCCATATTTATAGTCCGTACAACACAAATTATATTTTAAAACCAGGTAAGGGGCATAACATTGAAAAATTCTTTAGACATATATGTACACACACTGCTGTATTGTAAATTTTTTGTACAAAAAAATACCTAAAAAACATGACATTATAAAGAAAGATTACCTCTTTATATCCACAAGTAAAAGTAGTTATAAATCTACCATCTCTATTATTCCTAAGCCACATATAATGCAATAGAAAGATGATTTAAAAGGATAATTTAAAAATGTTAATTTAAAAATGGATAGTGAATAAAGGTAAAATAAAATAAAAATACATATATAAAGATAAAAAGATAAGGTAAAAAAAGTTGATAAAAGAGGAAAAAAAGAGGGGACAGTGAAAGTGAGACACTTCTATATAGTGACTTATTGTGCCTCTGTCTATATTAGTGTATGATATTGTAATATACTATCCACATAATTTCATAGGAACTGACCTATCTCAAATACTTTATTTAATCCTTTTGGCACATGACTATCTAGTTCAAATATACATTTCATTTCAAGCCTATTTAGAATGCCAATTGTATCTCCCCCTCACCAATGTGGGATTACTTTAGCAATTCCCATAAAGTTTAAATCATTGGGGTTGCACTCATGTTTTTTTAAAATTAAATTATATAGGATGTTTTTATTTCCTTTTCTGATATTATATATGTGTTCAGATATTCTCACTTTAAGTTGGCGGGTAGTGCGTCCTACATACTGTAGTCCACACAAACATTGTAACAGATAAATTACATTCTTGCTGTTACAAGTTATCATCTGGTCTATGTTATCTCCTTTCTGTATGTTTAGATGTAATATTAGTCTGTGTGCAGCTCTTTGATAGAATATACTTCAAATTAGGGGCTTTACGGAAGACTATTCTAGGTCTATCCCTTAGTATCTCTTCCAATCCTAGATCCCTTTTTAAAAGATATCCCAATTTCTTTCAATAATTTCTTTTAATTTAAAACCCTCAGTACTGTAATCGAGAATTATTGTTCTGTAAATTTAATTTTTATCCCAATCTTCTCATTTGTCTTTATTCATTAAAAGATTACCCCTATTTGTCTTATCTATCTATTTAATAGTCCTATCTAGTACCCCTACATCAAATCTTTTTGCTACAAATCTGTGTTTCAGTACCTCAGCTTGTTCTCTATAGTTATTTTCCTCAGTACAGTTTCTCCTAATCCTGTATCCTTAAATTGTCCTTAGGGGATATTATTTAACCAAATCTTTTAATGGTAACTATTCTTTTCTATACATGACTGAGTTAGTGTCCATTTTCTTGAAGAAGTTTTTGATTTTAATCATAGTATCCTCAATATAAATTTCCAAATCAAGATAGTTGAAAGACGTTTCACTAACTTCCAAAGTTAATGTAACACCCCAATTATTATCATTCAGTTACTTCATATATTTTTTCAAATCTGTCCTTGGGCCATTCCAGATAAACAAAGTATTGTCTATCTACAATGGGTAACCAGGTATCACTCCCTGTCATGCAAACTATAAACAAAGTATTCATTCCACATTGCCATAAAAAGGTTTGCATAACTGGAGGCAGACCTGGTCCCCATTGCAGTTCCGTTAATTTGTAGGTAGAATTCATCCTGAAACCAGAAAAAATAGATTCTAATATTAGTTCTATTCCTTCAAAAATATATCCAATTTGATTGTCCAATAGATTCTTATCTTTTAAGTGCATAATCATCTGCTTCAATTCCTTTTTTATGTTCTATTACAGTGTATAGTGATGTCACGTCTGCTGTGACCAAAAACCAATTACTCTGCCATTTTATATCTTTCAATTTACATATAATATCAGTAGTGTCTTTCACATATGCTTTTGCAATTGGTTGAATACATTTATCAATATAATTGGATAGATTGCTAGTTAAGGCTCTGATTCCAGAAACAATGGGTCTTCCTGGTGGATTATTTCTGTCTTTATGAATTTTTGGAAGGACATAGAATGTTGGAACTCTTGGGTATCATGTATCCAAAAATTCACCTCCTTTTTTATTTAGAAGGCCTATTGTCTGGCCTTTCCTCAAATACTTATCTAGTTTATTTTTTATTCTCACACCCGATTAGATTTAAGTTTAAGATAGGTATATATATCTGTTGTCTTTCACATTCTCTAATATATCCATCTTTATCTGCTGGTTTTAATATAATGTTCTTATTCACTTTTAATTGTTCTAAACCTAATTTCTCAGTTTTGTTAAGATTACTATGATAGTTTCTTTTTAATTCATTAATATAGTTTATTTTTTATTCTCTAGTTTATTTTTTATTCTCACACCCAATTAGATTTAAGTTTACGATAGGTATATATAGTTTTGTTAAGATTACTATGATAGTTTCTTTTTAATTCATTAATATACGGCTAGATTACAAGTTTTGTCGGTAAAAACTTGCGTTGCTAACGAGCCTTTTTTTCCAGCGCTCACTTTAAACAACGCTGTTTAATGGCTGCGTTAGCCTCAGAAAAGTGAGCATTGAGCAAATTTAGCGCCACTTCTACCTGTAATACCAGCATTGCTTACGGTAGTGGTAAGCTGGCAAAACGTGCTTGTGCACGATTTCCCCATAGGAAACAATGGGGCTGAGATGGCTGAAAAAAAAGCTAACACCTACAAAAAAGTAGCATTCAGCTCTTAACGCAGCCCCATTGTTTCCTATGGGAAAATACTTTTAATACTTTCAATGTCTACACCTAACACCCTAACATGAATCCAGAGTCTAAAAACCCCTAATCTTACACTTATTAACCTCTAATCTGCTGCCCTAACATTGTCGCCACCTGCATTATACTATTAACCCCTAATCTGCCGCTCCGGACATCGCCGCCACCTACAATATCCCTATGAACTCTTAATCTGCTGCCCCTAACCTCGCCGACACCTATATTATATTTATTAACCCCTAATCTGTCGCCCCCAACATCGCCGCCACCTACTTACAATTATTAATCCCTAATCTGCCGCCCCCAACGTCGCCGCTACTATATTAAATGTATTAACCCCTAAACCTAAGTCTAACCCTAACACCCCCTAACTTAAATCTATTTTTAATAAAACTAAATAAAATTTCTATAATTAAATAAATTATTCCTATTTAAAACTAAATACTTACCTATAAAATAAACCCTAATATAGCTACAATATAACTAATAGTTACATTGTCGCTATTTTAGAATTTATATTTATTTTACAGGCAACTTTGTATTTATTTTAATTAGGTACAATAGCTATTAAATAGTTAATAACAATTTAATAGCTACCTAGTTAAAATAATTACAAAATTACCAGTAACATAAATCCTAACCTAAGTTACAAATACACCTAACACTACACTATCAATAAATTAATTAAATAAATTAACTACAATAATTTAAAATAAAATACAATTAAATAAACTAAACTATATTACAAAACCCCCCCCCACTAAATTACAAAAAATAAAAAAATATTACAAGAAGTTTAATCTAATTACACCTAATCTAAGCTCCCTTATAAAATAAAAAGCCCCCCAAAATAATAAAATTCCCTATCCTAACCTAAATTACAAAGTAATCAGCTCTTTTGCCAGCCCTTAAAAGGGCTTTTTGCAGGGCATTGCCCGAAAGTAATCAGATCTTTTACCTGTAAAAAAAAAGAAATACAATACCCCCCCCCAACATTACAACCCACCACCCACACACCCCTACTCTAAAACCCACCCGATCCCCCTTAAAAAACCTAACACTACCTCATTGAAGATCACCCTACCTTGAGCCGTGTTCACCCAGCCGGGCACCGATGGGGCAGAAGAGGACATCCGGATTGGCAGACATCTTTATCCAGACGGCATCTTCTATATTCATCCTTCCGGAGCAGAGCGGAGCCATCTTCTATCCAGCCGACACTGAGCCATCCTCTTCAATCGAAGTCCTAACGAAGAATGAAGGTTCCTTTAAATGACGTCATCCAAGATGGCGTCCCTCGAATTCTGATTGGCTGATAGAATCCTATCAGCCAATCGGAATTAAGGTAGGAAAAATCCGATTGGTTGATTTAATCAGCCAATCAGATTGAAGTTCAATCCGATTGGCTGATTGGATCAGCCAATAGAATGTGAGGTCAATTCTATTGGCTGATCCAATCAGCCAATCGGATTGAACTTCAATCCGATTGCCTGATTAAATCAAACAATTGGATTTTCCTACCTTAATTCCGATTGGCTGATAGAATCCTATCAGCCAATCGGAATTTGAGGGACGCCATCTTGGATGACGTCATTTAAAGGAACCTTCATTCTTCTTTAGGACTTCGATTGAAGAGGATGGCTCCGCTTCGGCTGGATAGAAGATGGCTCCGCTCCGCTCCGGAAGGATGAAGATAGAAGATGCCGCCTGGATGAAGATGTCTGCCGGTCCAGATGTCCTCTTGTGCCCGGATAGGATGAAGACTTCTGCCTGTCCAGATGTCCTCTTCTGCCCCATCGGTGCCCGGCTGGATGAACACGGCTCCAGGTAGGGTGATCTTCAATGGGGTAGTGTTAGGTTTTTTTTTTAAGGGGGGATCGGGTGGGTTTTAGAGTAGGGGTGTGTAGGTGGTGGGTTGTAATGTTGGAGGGTATTGTATTTCTTAGAGCTGATTACTTTTGGGCAATGCCCCGCAAAAAGCCCTTTTAAGGGCTGGTAAAAGAGCTGATTACTTTGTAATTTAGTTTAGGATAGGGAATTTTAATATTTTGTGGGTTTTTTTTATTTTATTAGGGGGATCTGATTAGATGTAATTAGTTTAAATAAATTGTAATTTCTTTTTTATTTTCTGTAATTTAGTGATTGTTTTTTTCATAATTTAGTTTATTTAATTTAATTGTAATTAGTTTAATTTAATTTAGGTAATTAATTTATTTATAGAGTAGTGTTAGGTGTAATTGTAACTTAGGTTAGGGTTTATTTTACAGGTATATTTGTATTTATTTTAGCTAGGTAGTTATTAAATAGTTAATAACTATTTAATAACTATTGTACCTAGTTACAATAAAAACAAAGTTGCCTGTAAAATAAAAATAAATCCTAAAATAGCTACAATGTAACTAATAGTTATATTGTAGCTATATTAGGGTTTATTTTATAGGTAAGTATTTAGTTTTAAATAGGATTCATTTATTTAATTATAGTAATTTTATTTAGATTTTTTTAAATTATATTTAACTTAGGGGGGTGTTAGGGTTAATAACTTTATTATAGTAGCGGCAACGTTTGGGGCGGGAGATTAGGGGTTAATAATTGTAGGTAGGTGGCGGCGATGTTAGGGATGGCAGATTAGGGGTTAATAAAATTTATTATAGTGTTTGCGAGGCGGGAGTGTGGCGGTTTAGGGGTTAATACATTTATTATAGTGGCGGCGATGTCTGGTCAGTTTGTGATGTGGGGGGGCCTCGGTTTAGGGGTTAATAGGTAGTTTATGGGTGTTAGTGTACTTTATAGCACTTTAGTTAAGAGCTTTACGTTATGGCGTTAGCCCATAAAACTCTTAACTACTGACTTTAATATGCGGTAGGAGTCTTGGAGGTAGAGGCTGTACCGCTCACTTCTTCCAAGACTTGTAATACCGGCGTTAGGAAAATCCCATTAAAAAGATAGGATATGCAATTGACGTAAGGGGATTTGCGGTATGGAAAAGTCGCGGAAAAAATGTGAGCGGTACACCTGTACCTGCCTGACTCGTAATACCAGCGGGCGTTAAAAATCAGCGTTAGGGGGGGGGCGGAGCCAACTGCCTAAGAGGAAAGACGTGCTCTAACAGAGCTCCTGATGTTTATTTCCTAGAACTATGATTTATTGAAGTCCTAAGCATCTATATCTTTTCCTCAACCTGCCTCAAGAATGGAGGTTTCCTCCAGGTATTTTACTCTTCTATTGCGGGACATGTTGGAGAGAGCTGACAGCCAATTTCTCAGCTTGCGGTCTATTTTTATGGAGCTCCGCAACCAAGATGGCGTCGCTTCCCTACTTTACTCAGACACCCACGCGGCTGACCAGATTGCAGACCCACAGCTCACTCGATATATCTCTGATCGATCGCAGGAAAGGCAGCCCAGAGGGAGTTTGACCAAAGTTACTGCTAGAGAGGACCCGGAACAATCCTGCACAGCTACAGCGCTTCACACAGCCGCCAACAGTTTTCAACAAGTGGGACTTACCCAGAATAAGGCTGTGCGGTGTCAGAAGCCCTCTCCCCACTCACGTCTGCCTCAACTCAGGTCTCCAGTCATTAAATGTCCCAAAATACAGGGAGAAATAAGAGACTATCGAAACCAATTGGCGGGTGACTCATATCTACCACTTGGAATATTAAAGGAAGCCGTGGCGGGGCGCAAGATGGCGAATCAGACCGCAAGTTATAAGAGGTCAGTGCAAACATGTTCTCCTGGGCAGAGCAGTGCCCTACAGATCTCAGCCATTGAAATGGATTCCAAGCAGCAAGAAGGGCACTTTCCACACAAGCTGGAATATAGCCCAGCAAAAATCACAGCGTGGTGGCCCACTAAAGGGAAATTGGCTGTTTACAGAGGTGACTTGATCAATCTGAGTTCCCACAACTATCAATACCATTCACAAAGATATCTGGATCTGTTTGGCTACCCTACTTCTAACAGTCTCTATATGAGAGAAGGCATCGGTTGAGATATTTGAACCCGCAGGACTGATTTAAGGGCTCAGACAGCTGATAGTGTGACTACCCACAAGTCGTAGGATAAGATTTGAACTGCTTAGGGTATTACTAATACCTGCTTTTCTTATAATAGGACGCTAAGATGGAGATAAGAGGAGTTAAAAGTTTAATATAACTGGTTTGCTATCACATTCTCCTGAAGGGATTAGCTTACTATCACTAGATTGCAAGATGATGTGAACTGATTTGATTTGCAGAAGCTATACCCTTCTATATTGTTCTTATATTGTACTTCTTTTCCCATATTATTTGTATAAGAATTGTTTTAACATATCTGCAAGTGTTTTTTCCTTTTTTGATATGTATTTATGCACAGTTATACTCTCTATCTATTTGATAAATACAAGAAAATATATACGCATGCAAGCTCTGTAAGTCATAAAAATTATTACAGTACACCATACCTGATACCATATACAGTGCAAAAGCCTGATTTAGCATATCCCACACTTAGACCAGCCCATAGCTATAGCCGAGCTAGGAGGTGAAATGTTAATTTTGGTTACTTTATTGTGCTTTTTCTTTCTGTATTCAAAGTTATGATATATCCTGAAGAATGCCTTACACGACTGCTCTTCTATAACCTAAAATACCAAATACCCTATTATCCTATGGACTGGATGTTGTATTACTATAAATTTTGCTATAGAGATTAGTAGTCATTAGGAGAATCTAACTGTCTATAACCCAGGCATCTAGGTCTGCTGATACTTACTACTTGTTTAAAGTACAAAGTCTAACCCAGTGCCACTTGTTTATACGCACAGAAGTTTAATTAGACTCCATAATAGCTCATGGGTAGAGCTTATTATACCAAATGTATGCAGCAAGTAGCGTTACAGGACTGTCTTAACGAATTCACTAATGTATTTATTTGGCTACTTTAGAGCCCCTGTACCTTCACTTCTCAGCAATTTTCGGCCAGTTATGTCCTATTTCTTAGGTCCCAATGCTAACTGGTACAAACGCTATATTATATGCCTCTTATTAGACATAGACAGTTTTGTCTGTAATTTACATGTTTAAATTATTTAGCTTGGGTTTTTGTCCTTTTGTATAGGATAATATTTTTTTTCTTTTTTTCTTGTTTTTTTTTACATTATAATATATTAGGTATACCTCTCTCTGTTTGTTTACATCAGATAGCATACGATTAATAGTAGGTTTCCTCTACTGATAAATGACACTGATACTTACCATACCCACTAAATGACATTGGTCACAATAGGTATAGATAATTGACAATATTTTGAGTACATATTGCTCAATATCATTTTGACAATTATATCATATGCTCGTAGCTATAGTAAAGTTATTTATGCTGCCTAATATTCTTCTCTAGAGATGTAGTGTTTATATCATTCTCAGAGAAGGTGGCTCTGATCTGTATATATTCCCCTGAGCTGTCTTATCTTTCGAATAGCCATCTAGCACTTTGCCTCTCAAAAGCTATCAGATTTGTGTTGAGATTTCGGATGTCTAAAATAAGTCAGACAGCAATATTTAAACACTAGATATGAATCTTGGAAGTCACATTCCTGTCAGTTTTATGCCTCAGGCCCAAATCCCAATTAGTTCTCACATGGTAACAGAGTCATAATATTTAAATATGTACGGTATACTAAGGTAAACTACCTACAGAAACTAGTTTAGATAGATTACCTTTAGTCTTGTATCTTTATGTGTAGAATCGCTTGTTTTAACACACAGTATGTTCTATTAACATTAGTTCAACGGATACCATATGATATCTAGTGAGGTTCCTTAATGCGAAAACTGAACTAGAGTTATAGGAACTATATTTCTGATACCTCCACCCCCCCCCCTTCTTTTCCCCTTTCTTCCATGCTCCGAGCGGTGCTTACCCGCTGACTTTTTCCCTATTTCCCCCCAGCTATCATTAAGCCCAAAAGCGGCTATTCTCCAGACTAACATATTGATTCTTTTATTACACTTAAAAGGGTCCATGAGTGGCCTTCTAATTAGTCTGACAAAGTAAGATTGAAAAATTATAAAATAGAGGTTGATTAGCCTTGCTCTCCTATATTTGTACGCTGTTTTACAAATGTTTTTGTTCTATATATGTTGACATGTTTACTATTGGCAATATGAGGCAATGTTTGTTTTCTTTTCTTTTGTATGTATTATAAAACCTCAATAAAAAATTATTTAAAAAAAAAAAAAAAATCAGCGTTAGGACCCCTTAACGCTGCTTTTTAAAGCTAACGCCAAACTCGTAATCTAGCTGATAGTTTTTAACATTTTCCAGAAAAATCCATCCATTGGGTAGGTTTTCATTTTTCTTAACTTCAATATGTCTATATTTTGTCTTTGGTAGTATATTATTACTAACTGGACTGTTACAAACAACGTTCTAAATCCTGTGACTAAAAACTCATGATGAAGTTGTCAGAATTTATTAAGAAGTCAAACAGGATTGCACTATTATGTATTTCTCTTTTATTTTTATGAGGCGAAATTTTCCTCTCTCTGATTTGTTTTTCCATCGATTACAATAATATATATTTTTTACACATTCTTGTGTCACATATTATATTGGTATATTTTTGATCTTTGATTTGTATGTTAAGCCATTTTATTTAGGTACACATTATTTTTTTAATGTGGTTATTATGGAAATTGCAGAATGGTAATGGTTCCTTTCTTCTTAGGAGAGAAAGGTCAAGCCTCTGGTTGGTTCCTATCAACCTTCATTTGGTAACTCTAACTATAAGTCCAGATCTTCCAAAAAATCATGTGACCAAACCCAAATTGAACCTTATGCTCAATCTATTTACATGCAGTTTCTACATTTAGAAAACAGGAGTCAGACTCCAATTTTCCAAACCTCTTAAAAATATATTCTCCACAAAAAGATCAAGCAGCACCTCCACTTGTACAAATTACCAATTTTATTGCACCAAGACAATAAAATTGGTAATGTTGTACAAGTGGAGGTGCTGCTTGAACTTTTTGTGTATAGTGATCTGTTTGGAGCTTTGGCAGGAGCTCCTCAGGCTTGCACTCCCATCACCAGTGCTGGAAGATATTACCTTGTTTTAAAAATATATTCTCCCTCATGTCCCTCAAGATAAAGGGAAGACAGGACCATTAAGGCTGATCAAGATCTTTTCAGAGGAAATGTCTATTCTTTCATTTCTAAACTTGAATCAAATACATTAACGAACATTCCTCTTAAAAGTGGAAACCTTAGTTTTTAGTTATACTTCCACTGGAACTTTATTATCTTATTGTTCATCAGGATAATAATCTAGATTTGAGGACTGAAATAATTTTGAATAGTAATTTTCTTTACATTTTTGCATGTGTTAAACAGGTTTGCTAGTCTTAAAATTGCATGCTTTAATGAATTAGAACATATAATGTATTCAACTATAATGGCATTTCAATCATTCTAATTATTTGTAAAATTAAACAAGAGTTACACATAGTGAGTTGGAAACATTAGTTTAGAAAAATTATTTGGTGCTTGAATTTAAAAATGATTGCACACAAAACTGAACCTACCACAAAGAGTGAATGTTATAGGTATGATTAGCATTTGTATAATTTCATCATAAAATAGGGAACCCAACATTAAGGAGAAGAACTGAACATACCAGACTTGAGAGGAGATAACCCCCTTCTTGGCTGGGTGTAACTCCATTTAATAGACACTACTATAAAGAAGAATGTGCAGAGATATTGTTCTAAAAAAAATACAGTATAAAACCTTTTAAAAACTTACTAGAAGCTCCCAATTTATCATTGTTGATGAGGTTAGGCTGGGACACTCAGTGAAAAGGAATGGGAAAGCAAACAATAGCAGGAAGAATCTGTAGAGCTGGGTCTACATATGATACTTTGGGGCTTGGTTACTTAGTAGTCTGAAATTCAGTACAATGTCATTAAAAAATAAGCAAAACAATACATTTTCACAAAAACACTCCCAGATCGGCTATATAAATGGATCTTCTACAAAACATTTATGCAAAGAAAAATCTACTGTATAATTTCCCTTTAAGATGACTACAAAACCTTCAGCATCACACACAGACTATAACAGATATTACTTTCCATATAACCCTACATATAACTTCCTCACACTGGACTATTGCTGCAAAATAATATAAATACATTTATTTATTTTCTTTATTCAAATCTAAATAAGGACAATATAATGTTTCCATGCTGTTATGGGTTCTCTCAATATCCTACGTTGTATTTGCCTTATTTGCTGACTCTATGTACAAGTAGGCTTTCTGTATTTCAAGATTGTAATCTTGTTACTGTATTTTGAATATTTCCTCAATAAAAACTTATAATAATAAATAAGGACAATAATCTACATAAGAATAATCTAGAAGGACAATATAGGTACGTTAAAATGCATGGAGGGTAGCATGATTAAAAGTGACAGGAATACGGCTGAGGTGCTAAACCAGTTCTTTTCTTCAGTATATACAAGAGAGGAACCAATAGAGGATACTTTGGAACAAACTAGAACATGCCAGCCCATACTATTAACTGGGTTATGTCTAGAGGATCAAACAAAGTTCATGTGGTACAGCACAATTGTAGTGCAAGCTGCAGAGGGTTCAACACAATACCCCCAATAATATAGCACAGTCCAAGAATACAGCAGCACTCACCACTAAAAAACTTCCATCTTTATTGGGACATCAAAGGTAAAAAAGACAATGTTTCGGACCTCTAGTCCTTAGTCATGTCAATACATTAATGCAGGTATCACACCTTAATAAAAGGGGTAGGGGTAACAAACCACACCTCCTAATTTAACCCATTCTTTGCAGAATCACAACTCATTTCTAGGTGATACATTGCAAATACAGAGGATGCACCATCTAGTGGCAAAGATACAAAAGTACATATATACAAACAGTTACATATTATATACAATGGTTAAATACAAAAAGTACAGATTACATAGTATCATTCTGACACTATCCTCAGTTGTTATTTAAAGCAGAAGTAGTATAATGGTAAATTAAAGGAAGACAGAAAGATCATATTCCTTATTCATTCCTATTGGATAACAGGTTTATAATGTATTTATCGAAAAGACCTCTTTCACTTTAAGTACAATTCTCTATCCCCTCCCCTTCTAGGTATAGTTATGTGATGTATAATCTGAAACCTACGTTGACAGATATTATGGCCTGCCTGGATAAAGTGTTCTGCTACTGGATTTTTATCTTTTTATTCCTAATATCTGACCTATGTTCCCATATCCTCTCTCGGACCACCCTAGTTGTCTCTCCAATGTAACTCCGCCCACAGGGGCATTTGATCATATATATGGCATAAGTGGTGTTACAAGTAAATAGGCCTTTAATGCTGTATTTCTTACCAGTACGGGGATGGAAAAAATATTTTCCTTTTTTCATACTATTACAACTGGAACACCCCAGATAGGGGTAACAACCTAAGTTTTGTCAGAAATATAAGTTTGTGCATTCAATTTTTTAGGGCCTATGTCGCCTTTGATAAGTCTATCTCGTAAGTTCTCACTTCTCCTATAGCAGAACACTTTATCCAGGCAGGCCATAATATCTGTCAACTTAGGTTTCAGATTATAGATCACACTATACCTAGAATCGGAGGGGATAGATAATTGTACTTAAAGCAGAAGGAGGTCTTTTGGATAACAACTGTGGATAGTATCAGAATGATGATACTATGTAATCTGTACTTTTTGTATTTAAACATTGCAAAAAAAGGTAGAACTCATTACCAAAGGAGGTAGTGAATGCCAATAGCCTAGATACATTTAAAATAGTTTGGACACATTTCTGGCTAGAAACACAATTCATGGATATGATTGCTTGTATTAAATGGATCACCTTTTAGTGGGATTAATTTAAGCTCAAACTGGAGCTTTTTTGTTAGTATATTAGATTTGTATAGTTTGAACTCGATGGACTTCAGTCTTTTTTCAACCTCATCTACTATGTTACTATGTTACATCTATACACCTGTTTTCTACAGGGTCAAGGCTATAAACAAAACATGTTTTTCCACAGTAATTGTTTCTAGTAATGGTAAGGGCACATTTCCACTACGCCAAGCGTTAACTTCCAGCTGAATTGTACCATCAAACTACGTCACACTGATACTTGCGGAGTTATTGTTTTAATTTCCATTTTTATAAAACCATTGCAAACACTTTCTCTCAATGTTTTTCTCTGCATAATACAAGTAATATTAACATTACAATTGTTTTCATTAGGAAATAAGTTTGCCAATGTTATATCCACACATCTTGTATTATTCTGACACCATAGTGTATGTTTGCTAATCACTGATTTATTAAGACAATTATTTTTGCTATTGTTTTTGCATGTTGCTTTATTATTGTTTTACTATTGTTAATAAAAAAATAAAATAATTTATGACTAACATTATCCAATGTTTATTATACTTTGGGGGCATGTGCAAAAAGAGTACAGTAACATTTTTATTTAGATAGTGTTTTATAACTATCTTAAGTACTAGTATAAGTGTTTATCCTATATTATTAAAGATAATAATAAATAAATAATAATAATAAATAAAGATAAACAAATACCATTGTGAATTGTTATTAAGGGGCATATTTATCAAGCTCCGTATGCCCCATGTTTCTGGCGAGCCTAAAGACCGCTGCTCCATTACCTGTCTGCCTGCTTTGAGACGGCAGACAGAAATCATCATAAATCAACCTGATCGGGTTGATTGACACCCCCTGATAGCAGACAATTGGACGCAAATCTGCAGGAGGCAGTATTGCACCAGCAGTTCACAAGAACAACATTATCGATGTGCAGCGGACATGATCCGCTATATCGGATCATGTCCGCTCGCACCATTATAAAAAGGCCCCTTAGACTTTCTGGAACTGCACTTTCACTATTACAGCTTAAAGTGATACTAAATCCAATTTTTTTCTTACATGATTCAGATAGAGCATGCAATGTTAAGCAACTTTCTAATTTCCTATTTTCAATTTTTCTTCATTCTCTTGCAATCTTTATTTGAAAAAACAGGAATCTAAGCTATGGAGCCAACATTTTGGATAGTCTAGTTTAATTTTGACTAAACTATTCCCTTAACTGTGCCCTAGTTACAAAAATGTATTTTAGTGTATTTGTGGCTTCAGCAGAGAGTAGGGAAATTCTCAGCAATACAAAGGTAAAAGAAAATCCAAGAGCAGGAGGCCAAGCTAAGTAAGGTACACTTGACTGGAAGGTACACATCACTTCTGTCTCTTTAACCCCTTGTTTAGTGGATAGGACACCAATGCAACCCTCTCTGGCAGCTAAGGGGTTATACACAAATATGAAACAAGCACATCTAGCAAGATAACAGTGTACTACACTTACCAAATGAGCACATTGTAGAGACATTTAACGGTGGGAAGCAGACTGATAGAAAGGCATTTGGGCCCTATTTTATTATTGTCTATCTTGTCATCCTCTAAGCAAATAATGCTTTTCCAACCAGAAGCTCAGGAGTGGTGCTGAAGGAAATGGTCAACTCAATTATCATATAGAATGTAGAATTCCTTAATTTAGACAAATCAACTGCATAGTGGATGATATTGCATGTAATGGATAATTATGTATGATGCTGATGCAAATTCAGCAAGCAGCCTCTCCACAATCATTTTTACAATTGTGTTTCTTACCTGCATTAGACCAAAGCAATTCTCATTGTCACCCCATCCATTTATAAGAATACTCCCAGCACAGCTCTGACGAGAGATTATCCCAGCAAGCAGAGCTGGATCCACTTTATTCCTTCTAGCAACATTTTTGATTTTTGATTCATAAAGATTCATGTTTTGGAGATCATCGTCTGCCATATGATGAGATGCTTTCACGCCTTTAAAAAAAAGATGCATCATGAAACATAAAGTAACATTATATAGAAACCAACTGCACCAACAAGGAAGAGAGCATTTTAGGCGATACAAATAACATGTATTTTTATTCATTGTATCTGCTGTGTACGGTCAGTGGCATTACACAGCACATCACAAACAGCACTCAGAGCATGCATGCGAGGCAGATACATATAACCAACATTGCATCATCAGAAAATTAACACTTTTGCATGGATAACTTAACAACATCATTTTTGCACATAATGCTATTCTGAAAAATATGTTTGAATTTAAAATTCAGATGTAACTTCTATGCCACTTTAAACTTTTTAGGCCCTTATATTTTCATGTTATTATTGCACCTTGTTATAATATACATTGTTGAAACACTGCTGCCAAATAGGCACATGCATGCTCCTAACCCTACCTATGCTCTACAACAAAGAGATGCCAAAATAAGGAGAATTTAATAAAAGAAGAATATTGGCAATTTTTTATTTTTATTTTTTTAATTGCATGTCTACTCTAAACAATGAAAGTTAAAATTTTGACTACCAAATAGAAAATAAGCAAAACATTAGTGGAGCGAAGGATAGCCTGTATAGACAACACAGTAGTTTAATGAGGTGCTGGTAATAGTTAGGTCGGTCTGTCAGTTAGGGTGAGACTACACATAGTCAAATTGAAATTCGTATATAAAAAAAAAAAAAGAAATATTTTTTTGGATGTTACATTTACAAGGAACGATGCCAACCATATGATTGTTTTCTCTCTCTTCGGAAAACCTATCTCGGGCAATTGTTTACTGCATGCTCAAAGTAATGACTTTATTCATGTTTTTAAAGGCATCGCTTAAGGTCAATTTATGCGAGTTAAATGCAAATGCACCTTAGAGAGGTGTTTTCTGGATAAGAGTAGAGAACTTACCAATCATTTGAAGAAGATTGGGTACCCTAGAGGAGTAATTGAAAGTGCTTCTCTAGACGTACAACATATGGACAGGGAGACCATGTTGGCTGGTAACCATAGGAAGAGGATGAGGAGTGCTTCCTCTGAGTAACAGAAACCAATATTTGTAATTACCTACTCAAGCCAGTTTGAGAACGTCTTTGAGATTAATAAAAGGAACTTACCCATAGTAATAGGTGATACAAAACTAAGACAAATGATAGAAAATGGATGTAAGTTTGTCCATAGAAAGAATATGACTCTAGGCAATATTTTGGCACCAAGCCTTTTGAAAAATACTGGGTCAAATAGCTCTTGGCTGCAGTTTAATGGAACCTTCAGATTTTGTAGAAGAATGTAAATTGTGTGACCATGTGCATGTGTCTAATATCTTTAACTACCGGTCAACAGTTGAAGAGTTTATGACAAAAGGATGTGTTAATTGCACAAGTTTGTAATATGTCTAATAGAATGTACATCTTGCCTAAGACAGTATGTAGGTAGGATGACCAGAGATGTTGGTACACGTATTAGGGAACATCTATCGTACATCTCAGGAGAAAGGGCATGCTCAACCTTGTCTAAGCATTTCATGGAGGTGCATCATAAGAATGTCAGTATTTTCAGGTGGCTGACAATTGACCAGGTTCAAGCTCCATACGGGGGAATCAAGCTCCATACGGAGCTTGATAAATAGTCCCCTAATTATTGAGTTTGGCTCTCATTGACTTCAAACAAAAATCCAGGAATTTTGTAAATTGATGAATGCTGCCAGCCATTAAATCACCATCAGTGTAAACTTAAAGGGACATTTAACCCAAATTTTTTCTTTCATGATTCAGGAAGAGAATATACTTTTAAACAACATTCCAATTTACTTCTATTATCTAATTTGCTTCATTATTTAGATATCCTTTGTTGAAGAAATAGCAATGCACATGGGTGAGCCAATCACACGAGGCATCTATGTGCAGCCACCAATCAACAGCTTCTGAGCCTATCTAGATATGCTTTTCAGCAAAGGACATCAAGAGAATAAAGCAAAGTAAATAATAGAAGTAACTTAGAAAGTTGTTTAAAATTGCATGCTCTGTCTAAATCATGAAATATTTTTTTGGGGTTTAATGTCCCTTTAACATAGATTGTGTAAGGTGATCTGATTAGGTCAATGCAGGAAATAAATAGCTTTGCAAGTAGGTTTGAAAAATGCTGGAGGAATAGACTGGTAAATGGCAAATGAGAATTTATTGTAAAATGTTAAAAATAAGCATGCTTTCTGTTACTTAAAGGGAGTGTAAAGTCAAAATTAAACTTTCAGAATTCAGATAGACCATGTAATTTTTATTATCTTTCAGAATTTATTTTACTATATAATTTACTTTATTCTCTTGGTATCCTTTTTTTAAACATACATAGGTAGGCACAGGAACAGGAATGCACTAATGGGGTCTAGCTGATTGCTGGCTGCACATTTATGCTTATATTCATTGGATTACCCATTGTGTTAAGCTAGCTCCCAGTAGTGCATCACTGTTCCTTTAAAGGGACACTAAACTCAATTTTTTTCTTTCATGATTAAGACAGAGTATGCACTTTTAAGCAACTTTCTAATTTACTCCTATTATCAATTTTCTTTATTCTCTTGCTATCTTTATTTGAAAAAGTAGGAATCAAAGCTTAGGAGACGGACGATTTTTGCTTCAGAATCCTACATAGCGCTTGCTGAATGGTGGCACAAAGGCAAATGTCACAAGGAGGGGCAGGCATATTGAAATCTAGTCGCCTGGGCCCTTTTGATATCTATCTAGGAAGGAGGTCTCAAATTGTTGCATTTTGATATCTGCTGGGACCCCACATTGAAAGACATGTATTGCATTTTTATTTTGCAAGGACTTTGCTTTTTAAAGAATATTTTTGTTATTAAATATTGGAACCCCCTACAACAAATTCAGTCTTGGATCCATATGTTACTGAGCGCATCACTTAGAGCTATAGTAGCTCAAAATAATGTGAGAAGAAGGGGCGGAGCCAACTAGGAAGCTGATAGGTCGCACATTTCAGGAGCTCCGGATACTACACAAATAATTTAAGAATTTAGTGACCCTGCAAACTTCTAAATTGGTCCAACTATGCAAAGTTACTGACATGACTGACTTTGGCACCTATTCCCAAAACTAATAACATTGCTTTGCTGAAACTACGCATATATTGGAAGTAAACTGTTTGCAAGCGGCTTGGGGAGCCGCCATCTTAGGGCCTGCACAGTGTCTACAGGGACGACAGAAGCTTACTACCGGCGACTGTGTTACTTCTAATCCTGTCGACTGCTGCCAAACTTCAATATGGACACCGCGGAGCGCATTATGGAAGAGATCCACTGTTTTTTGAATAGCTGTCACGAGGTGCTTGCGGACTTTGGGATGTCTGCGCCACGGCAGTCAGAAACAGCGCCCAGTGTCTGTCTTCATCGCACTCCCGCTGTTAAGGAGATACCCAAGGGGGAGGATGCTCTGGTGCCCCGACATACCTCTCCCACTCGCTATCATCTACAGGACACTCTGGGAGTGGAGAGCGTGATAGCGGTGATACAATCAAACGAGCAAGATGATGGAGGCGGGCTGTTGATTTTGTGTTGCTAGGCACAGCACTTATTGTCAATGTACAGTTTGTTCACTGCAAGACCACGGTGGCCTCTCTAATTATATATTTAAGGTCTAGATTGATAGATAACTAACTGGGTAATCTCCTATCTCTCAGCTGCTGATGCTTGTCCATATGTGCTGCATGGAATGACACCTTGCTCCTTTGACAGCCCATATTACCTAGCACAGTGTATCCTACGATTCATGACCACCATCTGACTAAGGGGCTGTTAATGTAGATACCATATAGCTCCCCTAAAGAACTTCATCTGGTAACCAGTTATTTCCTAGCTGCACCTGTATATATCTCACAGCAAATGGATTTTATCTCTATATTGCTCATATATTCAGTTACTTATTGCAGATTTTCAAATAGCCCATGATATATCAAATTTGCAGGACACTATTACCGTAATTACAGTTACCAGACCAGACTTCACTTATCTATCCCCAGGAGCCACGTCCTTGATTTAACGACTACCTTATGCTAGTCAATAGACTCAAATGATGCAGTTGTCTTGATCATTATAATCTGCCCGCAATTATGCTAAAAGATATTTGTATAAAGTGCTTAGTGTTTATGTCATTATCTATTTAATATGGGGCTCTACAGCTCCACATGCTGCAACTATGTGTTTACTCTTGGAGTTTCCTTTTTTTTTTTGCCTTTACTGGGATTCCTTTTTTCAAATTTAATGCTTGGTGTTGTTCTAAGTGATGGACACCTGTTTATATGCACAACTGGTTGTATTGTTTTCATAATTATTATGTCCAGGAATATAAATGTTCCATTATGTTTACTGGATCCATCCCTTTATTGTTATGATGTTTTCCCATTGTTGACATCTCCGCCTATAGCAGATCTTTTACTCATTTAGATGTGGGTGACAGTTTAAATAAGGTGTGTGCCTGTTGCTGGGCATAGGGCCCGTGCCCAGGCAGCAGAAGCACACTAATGTTTTATTCAGCTGCTTTAGCGCTTGTTCTCCCTATAGGAATCATCCCCTTATAGCAACTGCATTTTATATTTTTCTGTAAATCCAATTATCTCTTCAGTCCCAGTGTGTAATTTCTTGGGGTGAGGAGACGCTTCCCTGTTCACTTATTTTCAAGGGCAAGATCCCCTTAGATAACTAGCTACTAATAATAATACCTAATAGGTTTGAGCCTGCCTACAGTAAGTTCTGTTCCCCTCCTCGTCCTAGATAGATACCAATCTCGGCGTGGAATAATGTTATCCCCTATTTCTTGTTTGTTAGCTCATTGATATATTGATTAGCATACATATCAAAATCACGCCCAACCACAATATGAAGTACAACATCAATTCAATACTCCAAGTATGTTCCTGTTGCAGGCTGGCCCTGCATTCACATTCCCATTATTTGGGATCTATATACTTACAACACTCATAATGCAGCGTTACTATCATGAGTAACTAATCTATATTTACTTCTCCCCTAGTTTTCCACATGCTCTTGAGACCTTAATTAGAGTCATGTTAAGTTTTACCCACCTAGTTTAAACAACCACCTATAGTAGTTAGCCCAATTACAACCCATTTCCTGTGCATCTGTTTGGCAAATTTAGAAGACAAGCTGACATCTCTTATCTGCTTTTCATAGGTAACTCATCACCTCCACCCCCCCCACTCCACTTAATATGCCTCCCTTAAGTGGGAGGACTGAATATGCGGTTTTTCTCATATATACCACACCCTATATACCCTCCTTTCTAGCTAAATATATATATGTACGTAATAATATTATCCCTTTAGCACCTTACTTAATTTACACACTATTCATATTAGTATGAGATAAAATTATAAAAAACTGAGGTTTACCAACGAGATCCACAAGTGGTCTCTTTTGTTTGCACATGCCTTCTTTTATCTTAAATGCTTGTGATGGTCCAAGAGCGGCCTAGGATTTTATTTAAAAGGCATTTCAATATTTGGCATTCTATGTATCTCTTGGTTGCATGATATGCAAATTGTTACACTTGCGTTTATTTTCTGTGTTTGTTTTCTCATTCTTGTAACACTAAATCTTACTGTATGTGACATGCAATGCAAGAACCTGTTTTTATGACTATTGTATGCCTTTGAATATTCCTCAATAAAAATTATTAAAAAAAAATAAATAAAAAAAAAATAATGTGAGAAGTTTTCCTAATATGCCTAAAGGGATATTCTCATATGGTTTAACACTATAAAAGTTTCTCTCCATTTTCTTTGAGGTATGAAGATCACCTTTTGAGTATTATCCCATGACCTTATAGTCCACGTATGGTGTAATTTCCTTCTATTTTCAAAATTATAATCAATGTTTACGTAATGTGTCACAGAGATGCACCTAAATATCGGTGGCTGTCCGCCGGTGGGTTGGTAAAACCTTGCCGGCCTAGCCAGACTCCTGGAAATCATTGCCGGACCGAAATTGACCGCCAGAGGTGTCAATTGAGCAGGTTGCCAGAGATCAAGTCGCCTTTATAGTATCATGTCACCAGTTTGATGAGGCACCTAAGGATACAACATTTTTGGGGTACTACCTTCTGGAAGGAATGGGGGACCGGATTTAAAGTGCCCCCCTTCTTCCAAGAAGGTAGCATTCATTAAGCAGAGAGCAGATCTCTGGTTAATAAAAAAAAATGTCCCCCAATTTGTCCCAAAATAAAGTGGACATACCCTTTTTATAATAAAACAAATAGCTATTTTTTTTTTTAAAGAAATAACTTCACAAAGCAGTTATAAGAGGCTAAAGTGAGCGGGTGTGGGGTGTTATAAAAAAAACACACACTGAAAAAAGCCTTTACATTGCAGTCTATGTGGACTGTGTTAAAACTTTAAATATATATATGTATATGCTTATATACATATATATATTTATGTGGTAATATGTGTATATACACATACAGTACACAAATTTATATGAATATATTCATATACATATATATTTAAACTTCGCTGCCCATCGCTGCGTGACTTTTTTTAAGGTAAATGTTATTATTTTGAGCGGTGGGGGTTACTTGTATTGTAGAGGTAGGGTTTGTAATTGATTTTTTGTATAAAAGAGCTGAATTATCTTTAAAGCAATGCCATACAAAAGGCCTTTTTAAGGGCTATTGTAATTTATTTTAGTGTTAAGATTTAGTTTTTTTTGTTTTGGGTGGGTTTTTTATTTTATGGGGAATGTAGATTAGTGTCAGATACAATCGTGATTTTTTTATTTTGGATACTGTAGTTTATTATTTTTTGTAACTCAGAGTGTTTAGTTTAGAATGGGGGTTAGGTGTTAGGTAGAGTAGGGTTAGATTGCGTTTGGGGTTGTGGCAGTTTAGGTTTGATATTTTTTATTTTTTGTAACAGATTTTTTTTAAGTAACTTAGGGGAGTTGGTTTAGAGGGGGGTTAGGTGTTAGGTAGAGTAGGGTTAGACTGCATTTGAAGTGTGGTGGTTTAAGTTTCATTTTTTTTGTAACATATTTTTTTAAAGTAACTTAGGGGGTTTAGTTTAGAGGGGGGTTAGGTGTTAGTTAGCGTTTGGGATATGTGGCAGTATAGGGGTTAATAGAATAGTACTTGCGGTGGATATATGGTGGTATAGGGGTTAATAGGATAGTACTTGTGGTGGGTATATGGCGGTATAGGGGTTTATAGAAAAGGTATTTGTGGTCGGTATGTTGTGGTATAGGGGTTAATAGGATAGGTACTTGCAGTGGGTATGTGCAGCATAAGGGTTAATAGGATAGACACTTGTGGTGGGTATGTAGCAATTTAGATATTTATTAGTGCAGTGTTAGTCTGCAATCATGGGGTACTTCGGTTTATGGGTATTAGGATTAGTAGTTAGGCAGTTCTATTGCAAAGGTTCCTTTACTATGCATCACTGTGATTGGATTGGGTCAAGGAGGTACTCTTTAACTTTGTATATCTATATATATATATTCACAACAACTTTTTAAATTATGGGGAGGTGAGTTTAAAATCCTCAACTAAGCACAAAATATAAAGAAAATAACTAGATGAGCAGTTCATTTAACACATCTAAACTAATCAGGAGGCTTGCTTTTCGCAGAAAACCTCTGGATAAACTGTTTCCATTGCAGCAAAGAATTCTGGGTAAGATATGCAAACGAGGTTCACAAATGACTTACTTTTTTACTCAGTCTGCTTTTACACAGACTCCCTTTATGCCCTAGCATCGCTGTATACACAGCTTTGAAGCTTAGCTAGGGTTAGTACAGTGACTCAGACCATCCCAGGACAGCTGTGTCATGGTTTTTGCCACTCATCAGCTGGGAGTAGGCCTGAATCACTGCTGAGTGAAGTTGATTTCTGGGCAAAATACAAAAAAAAATTAAATTATGGGGAGGTGAAAAGTGAGTTTAAAATCCTCCACTAAGCACAAAATATAAAGAGAATAACTCATTGTTAGATAATTTAACACATCTAAAGCAAGCCTCATGGTAGGATCCATATTGATATATTTAAAGCAAAGATTACCCTTGTAATAAGATATAGATGTATTTTTTACAATGTATATTAGTTGTTTAAAGGGACATTAAACACTTGGCTGCTAAAAATCCTTAAAACTGACTTCTATTGAGTAATAATAAGAAACTGATCACATTTCTCTATGCTGGAAGTTCAGCTTACCCCAAACATTTCAAGAAAAGTGTTTTCTATTAGAATACTGATGCAGTGCTTGATGTGGCTATGTATGCCTCCATGTTGTAACAGTACAGTAGTCACATGACATGCATGGCATATTTCCCTACAAGGGGCAAGATTACATATGTATATGTGATACCAAAACTGCATAAAACCAGGCGTTGACGGCTTTTGCGGGTGACTCTGGTTTTTCAACGGTTTTGGTATCACATATACAGCCCCGCATATAAATGTGGCGCGTATAGTTCACCCGTCGCCCGCAATTATTGCTCCCATAAGCTAACATAGAACTGCGTCGCAAATTGGTATCACATATTCAGCACAAGGACTTACGAGGCGAAAATTTAGAGATTTGACTCCATTTTCCCCTCACCAAACATAGGCAGGCGCAGCAAGACTTGCACTGAAAATGTGAGCACCGTAACTCCCGTAACTGCCTGCAAATATAAACTAACACCTAACGCATGTGCAATATCCATCTACCTGTCAACCACAATCCCCCACCGCAATAACTAATAAAGTATATTAACCCCTAATCCACCATTAACCCACATGGCAATAAACCTAATAAAGTATATTAACACCTAATAAGCCATTAACCCAAATCGCAATAAACCTAATAAATGTATTAACCCCTAATCTGCCATTAACCCACATCACAATAAACCAAATAAATGTATCAACCCCTAATCCACCATTCACCCATATCACAATCTACATAATAAAACTATTACCCCGTAATCCGCCATTAACCCACAACGCAATAAACCTAATAAATCTATTAACCCCTAATCCGCCAAACCCCCACAACGCAAATAACTAATTAAATTACTAAGCCCCCTAACCTAACACCCCCTAAATTAACCCCAAGGGCGATATTTATCAAAGGGTCAACTGAAAATACGCTTGAAACCCATGTCATATTTGTCGCGAGATTGATCCGCTGTAGTTATCAAAGCTTCAAGATCGTCAAATGTTGAAATTGGTGACGTAATATACGCTCCCGCAATCTCAATCCGACGCAGATCGATGCTTGCCTCATTACAGATGTTTCGAATTCACATTCGACTCTATTTGACCCTTTTCCCAATTTATCAAACATTTAACAGGTACACTTGCATCTATTCCAACACAGCGTACCTAGTTTTCAATCTGCCACCCTTGAGGCAGCGGATGCCATAAAAATCACTGGGAGTCTGAAACACACAGAAAGCTTATGTTCGATACTGCAAGAGAATGAAGCATATTACATAATAAAAGTAAATTAGAAACCTTATTAAAATTGTATACCGTTTCTAAATCAAACAATATTATTGCTCCACATTTGGTGCACTAGTAGATATAGGGATAAAAATGTAAAATACATTACCACTTGTGGATTATGTTACAACTTTGTCTCTCATTACAAAGCAAGGGGACAATATTATTTCTCCAAATTTGTTGCAAAGTTTTGCCCCAAACTTGTTGCACTAATAGATATAGAGATAAAAATGAAATAAATACACAACATAATATAGCTAACTTCCTTTTTATTTTTTTTGGAAAAATCTATGTGCACTTTTGATTGGAATATGCATAACCACATGATTTATGACATCAGTCAATCTGATTCAAATTTACATTTTAAACTATTACTGATGAATCAAATTGCTCGATACTTGTGTCATTGATCACTCATCAGAACTTGTAAGTGCCATATGTTACATTGTGTGTTATACTTTGAAAGTATGTATATGTGAAATTAGTATTACAAATAAACATTGATGCTGACATTAGGACACACAGTGTAATATTTTAGACAATGATTTTAAAATTCGAATTGATGTTTGATTCAATATAATCTTAAACCAATAGCTCAAAGGGATAGCCCACCTAACAATAAACTGTCATGAATCAGATACAGCAGAAATGAAAATCACCTCTTTATTGTCATGCTATTTTCAGTGTATTTCTTCCTTCTCTTGAATTTATTTTTCAGTAAGAAATGTCATCTTATATGCCAGCCCATTTTATAACACCTGTGTAGGTGTGGTATTTAAAACTAGATTGCAATCAGGAGGGGTTACACAGGTACAGAGAGAAAAATGTCCCAGCTTTTAAAATAGCCATTGATTGCAAATAAATACATAATAATAATAATAATAATAATAATAATAATAATAATAATAATAATAATAATAATAATTTTGTATGTGTATATATATATATATATATATATACAGGGAGTGCAGAATTATTAGGCAAATGAGTATTTTGACCACATCATCCTCTTTATGCATGTTGTCTTACTCCAAGCTGTATAGGCTCGAAAGCCTACTACCAATTAAGCATATTAGGTGATGTGCATCTCTGTAATGAGAAGGGGTGTGGTCTAATGACATCAACACCCTATATCAGGTGTGCATAATTATTAGGCAACTTCCTTTCCTTTGGCAAAATGGGTCAAAAGAAGGACTTGACAGGCTCAGAAAAGGCAAAAATAGTGAGATATCTTGCAGAGGGATGCAGCACTCTTAAAATTGCAAAGCTTCTGAAGCGTGATCATCGAACAATCAAGCGTTTCATTCAAAATAGTCAACAGGGTCACATGAAGCGTGTGGAAAAACCAAGGCGCAAAATAACTGCCCATGAACTGAGAAAAGTCAAGCGTGCAGCTGCCAAGATGCCACTTGCCACCAGTTTGGCCATATTTCAGAGCTGCAACATCACTGGAGTGCCCAAAAGCACAAGGTGTGCAATACTCAGAGACATGGCCAAGGTAAGAAAGGCTGAAAGACGACCACCACTGAACAAGACACACAAGCTGAAACGTCAAGACTGGGTCAAGAAATATCTCAAGACTGATTTTTCTAAGGTTTTATGGACTGATGAAATGAGAGTGAGTCTTGATGGGCCAGATGGATGGGCCTGTGGCTGGATTGGTAAAGGGCAGAGAGCTCCAGTCCGACTTAGACGCCAGCAAGGTGGAGGTGGAGTACTGGTTTGGGCTGGTATCATCAAAGATGAGCTTGTGGGGCCTTTTCGGGTTGAGGATGGAGTCAAGCTCAACTCCCAGTCCTACTGCCAGTTTCTGGAAGACACCTTCTTCAAGCAGTGGTACAGGAAGAAGTCTTCATCCTTCAAGAAAAACATGATTTTCATGCAGGACAATGCTCCATCACACGCGTCCAAGTACTCCACAGCGTGGCTGGCAAGACAGGGTATAAAAGAAGAAAATCTAATGACATGGCCTCCTTGTTCACCTGATCTGAACCCCATTGAGAACCTGTGGTCCATCATCAAATGTGAGATTTACAAGGAGGGAAAACAGTACACCTCTCTGAACAGTGTCTGGGAGGCTGTGGTTGCTGCTGCACGCAATGTTGATGGTGAACAGATCAAAACACTGACAGAATCCATGGATGGAAGGCTTTTGAGTGTCCTTGCAAAGAAAGGTGGCTATATTGGTCACTGATTTGTTTTTGTTTTGTTTTTGAATGTCAGAAATGTATATTTGTGAATGTTGAGATGTTATATTGGTTTCACTGGTAAAAATAAATAATTGAAATGGGTATATATTTGTTTTTTGTTAAGTTGCCTAATAATTATGCACAGTAATAGTCACCTGCACACACAGATATCCCCCTAAAATAGCTATAACTAAAAACAAACTAAAAACTACTTCTAAAACTATTCAGCTTTGATATTAATGAGTTTTTTGGGTTCATTGAGAACATGGTTGTTGTTCAATAATAAAATTAATCCTCAAAAATACAACTTGCCTAATAATTCTGCACTCCCTGTATATATATATATATATATATATATATATATATATATATATATATGTATATGTATATATATATATATATATATATATGTGAGTGTATGTATGTATATGTGTGCGTGTATATATTATATATGTGTATATATATATTTAATATACACATACACACATACTGTATATATATCTATATATAAAATATTTTTATATATATGTATATTATACATATATATGTATAATATATATATAGTATTATATATAATGTCTTTAGCTTTATCTGGTTTTGCTCTTTTTCTGAGAAAAAACTAATTCAAAAAGTGTATACATGCAATAAATTAGTACATTAGAACTTTCCCTAAAGTACCATGAAGTGCCTACTAATATATATATATATATATATATATATATATATATATATATATATATATATATATATATATATATAAATATATATATATATATCATAACCACATCTTGACTGACATGGCTAATGTGGTAAGAACTGGCTACTATGTAACCACAGTCCAAAGAAGGCAGCAGCACTCACCAATTATGCAAAAGTTTCCATCTTTATTGGGATATTCAAAGAATACAAGACAACGTTTCGGACCTCTAGTCCTTAGTCATGTCAATCCTTGACATGACTAAGGACTAGAGGTCTGAAACGTTGTCTTGTATCCTTTGAATATCCCAATAAAGATGGAAACTTTTGCATAATTGGTGAGTGCTGCTGCCTTCTTTGACTGTATTACAATTTTGGAGTTTTGTGTGGTACCCCCACAGCCTGCACCACCTATCAATCTTTGTGCTGTACCACTTGGACTGTATTTACTATGTAACCACAGCACAGGCAGCTAATTTCATTTAAACTAGTTTTCTTGTTTGGATTTTAATGCTCTCAGCCTGTATTGAACAATGAGAAATATATACTTTAAGATTCTGTACAGTTTAATTAATTTTTATTGAGAAATGTATCTTAACCGTTATTTTTTAAATTTGCAATTAAAATCTCAATCGCAATATTTCATGGACAACATTGCGACATTCATTTTTTCTCATATCGCACAGCCCTAATGTATATATAAATTATGTTCTTTTAAATCTATAGGCTTATTTAAACCTGTAAGTTTAGCCAGTTTAAAGAAAAAAACATGTTATCACAGAAAAATCTGTGTAAGGTGAACTTGATTTACTTTTTGTAATGTTTAAACTTCATCTACTATGTTACTATATAAATTATTACAAGCTGTGTATATTTATAAAAAGAGAGAGTGCTGGACTGTCATTGGGCAGGATCAGACTGATATGCTACAGGATATTTTTTCTCTGCGAAAAGGCATAGTATGCAAAAAGAGACTGCACCCTAAGTGGCACTGGCCTTGTGGACAAGCACGGAAGTTTTTCTAGCTATTGTTCTGTCTCAGTGAGTGCGTCTCTATATTTTCTTGATTTTATGTAAATTGCTCTTAGGTCTCCCTAAGAGTAAAAGGGGGAAACCAGACGTGGACTCCTTGCACACATGCCCTAGAGATATGCAACTGCACCTCACTAACGAGGCCCAAGAGAGGCTGAAACGTATGTCTGGGGTTTGTTGTTTGTCTTGCTCAGAGAATAATTGCCTGGTATTTTGGTGCTGGACTGTCATTGGGCAGGATCAAACTGATATGCTACAGGATATTTTTTCTCTGTGAAAAGGCATAGTGTGCTAAAAGAACGTGCACCCTGAGTGGCACTGGCCTTGTGGACAAGCACGGACGTTTTTCTAGCTATTGTTCTGTCTCAGTGAGTGCGTCTCTATATTTTCTTGAAGCTGTGTATATTCCAATAGTTTAAAGTGAAAGTAAAAGCATGGAGACCACAAAGTACAGAAACATAATTCAAATTTTCTCATGCTTGGCAATGGCTACATATACCATATTTACCCAATGCAAGCATACACTGTGTTAATCAAATGTTTTATATAAATTGCACTAACACTTAGAGCTAAATTACGATTGGAGCGGTAATTACCACTCCCGCTCGCACCCCAACTCTGCTGGACTTCTGCTATTTGCACCCATTGAGTTGAAATAAAATCTTTCCTGCAAGTAACAGCGTATCGCAGCATACTCTATAATTAACTACTCTATAATTAACTTCAATGGCGAGAGAAAAGTGGAATAAAAACTAACATCCAAACTTGTTCGCTAACCCGAATCTTCATAAGCCCCTACTCTAATAATCCCTAAACAACCCCATAGCCCACTGCAAGGTACCCACTACACTTTTAACCCCTAAATTGCCACAACTTCCATTGCAAAGTAACCCACTACATTATTAACCCCTAAATCGCCACACACCCCATCGCAAAGTAACCCACTACACTATTAACCCCTAAACTGCCACACACCCCATTGCAAAGTAACCTACTAACATCTAAACACCCTCACTTATCATCCCTAAGTTACCCAAAAACAAACTAACCTTACCTGTAAAAAACACCTGAAAAAGTAAAAAACTTAACCTTACCTTTAATTAAAAAAAAAACTAACCTTGCCCTAAAACTAACAAACCTAAGAATAAAAAAACTAAAATCTAACATTACTTAAAAAACCTAATATTTTTTTAAAAAAAATACCATTACAAAATATAAAAAGCCAACCATTACAAAAAATCTACAAATTACCAAAAATAAAAAATAATTTGTTATGCCTATTCTAAAACCCCCAAATTAAAAAACCTATACAAACACTAAACTACAAAGATAGCCCTTAAAAGGGCCTTCTGTAGGGCATTGCCCTAAAGTGTGAGCTCTTTTTCTGAAAAAAAGTCTACAAACCTCTACAATTAACAGCCAACCCACAAAAAAAGTCTACAAACCTCTACAATTAACAGCCAACCCACAAAAAAAGTCTATCTAAAAAAAATAAAATACTATTCTAAAAATGGTCTGTATTGGGGTAACGGGGGGGGGGGGGGGGTTAGATCTTAATGAGTTTAGGGGTGTGGCAGTTTAGGGGTTAATAATGTAGTGGGTTATTTTGCAATGGGGTGGTGGTTCAGGGGTTAATAGTGTAATAAGTTACTTTGCGATGAGGTGATTTAGGGGTAAAATAAAAAGTATGGGAGTGTAAATTACTGCGATTTTGCACAAACAGTGAGCCCCTTGTTATATGAATTTGAGCATAAAAAACAGTGCTCCGTTCGTTATCTGGCCCTTTTTTTAGTCCCTTGCTCTATGTTTTTAACTAGTTTGTAGTTTCACACAAAATAAGTCCTATTCTGTTTACATTTACCTGTTTTAAGTTACATTTGAGTTGATAAATGTATGAGTAAAAACATATTTTTTATAATTTTGATATTTTTACAGCAACAAAAAAATAAAACAAAAAGAATATGGCTATAAAACATATTCTATATGCTAATTTCATGTTTCCTGGGGGGGGGGGGGAAGTGCAGGGAGTACTCACCAATAAAGGGAAGGTTGTCATATCCTGCGGTTATAGCTGATGCTCCTGTAGTAGGAACAGTCATTATATCAGCATGCCATAAAGCCATAGCTTCCTTGTGCTGGATCACCGGTGATATATATCACACAGACAAAAATCTGTAGCACACAAAGAGCAGAAATGTGTTGATTATTGTTTCTGACCTTCACTATTCCTTTAAATAGCAAAAATACTGTTTGATCCTGCCCCTTTCAGGGGGGCGGGGGTGGGGGGTGGGCAAGAATATCATGCAGTTCCAGGAAATAAGAACAAGAATATCATGCAGTACCAGGAATATCATGCAGTACCAGGCGATAAAACAAAAATAGCATGCAGTACCAGGAATATCATGCTGTACCAGGAGATAAAACTTGAATATCCTGCAGTACCAGGAAATAAGAACAAGACAAAATAAGAACCAATCATCTTGCAAAATACTTTCATTCACTGGTTTCACTTTCACTATTACACAGCCAACCAACTACTGTTCTGTAATCCTTTAAGTAGTATTAATCATAATGAAAATTAGGATAAAGTTGTTTTCTTGGAATTTATAACATTTAGTGCCAGATTACAAGTGGGTTTATCGTGGGTGATTGCACGCATCGGGTTTACTACTTCTAATAAAAGTTTAAAGTAAGCTTGTGAGCTCAATTGCGATTTATGCTGGAATGATTACCGTGTCCTCAGAGCCCTGGTTAACTGTTTGCGGAAAAAAAAGTGTCACAAAATACATCAAATATACACTACAAAGTACAGTTAAACTCATTATTATTATTATTTTTATTATTATCATTTATATGTAGAGCACCAACAGATTCCACAGCGCTAATAACACTCATAACATTATCTAATAAAAATTATTAAAAAAAAAAAATATTTTGCAAAAAAGTTATAAGGGCTCAAAAATATGAGGTTTCAGGTGTTAGAAAAATAAGGCAGGCAAAGGACTTTAATATTAAGATGCATCCATATACATATCTAAATATGTATGTGTATGCATATATAGATTTGTGTGTGTACAGATGTATTTATGAATCTATATGTGTATATGTATTTACAGACATATATACACATAAACTCATAAATACATATGTACACACACACACACAGATATATATATATATATATATATATATATATATATATATATATAAAACATAATTTATGTAAGAACTTACCTGATAAATTCATTTCTTTCATATTGGCAAGAGTCCATGAGCTAGTGACATATGGGATATACAATCCTACCAGGAGGGGCAAAGTTTCCCAAACCTCAAAATGCTTATAAATACACCCCTCACCACACCCACAATTCAGTTTAACGACTAGCCAAGCAGTAGGGTGATAAAGAAAGGAGTAGAAAGCATCAACAAAGTAAATTTGGAAATAATTGTGCTTTATACAAAAAAATCATAACCACCATAAAAAGGGTGGGCCTCATGGACTCTTACCAATATGAAAGAAATGAATTTATCAGGTAAGTTTTTACATAAATTATGTTTTCTTTCATGTAATTGGCAAGAGTCCATGAGCTAGTGACATATGGGATATCAATACCCAAGATGTGGAGTCTTCCACTCAAGAGTCACTAGAGAGGGAGGGAATAAAATAAAAACAGCCATATACCGCTGAAAAAATTAATCCACAACCCCAAAAAATAAGTTTATTTTCATTTTTGAAAGAAAAAAACTTAAATCAAAAGCAGAAGAATCAAACTGAAACAGCTGCCTGAAGAACTTTTCTACCAAAAACTGCTTCCGAAGAAGCAAATACATAAAAACGGTAGAATTTAGTAAATGTATGCAAAGAGGACCAAGTCGCTGCTTTGCAAATCCAATCAACTGAAGCTTCATTCTTAAAAGCCCACGAAGTGGAGACTGAACTAGTAGAATGAGCTATAATTCTCTGAGGCAGGGCTTGACCCGACTCCAAATAAGCTTGAACCAAGAGGCCAAGGAAATAGCAGAGGCCTTCTGACCTTTCCTAGGACCAGAAAATATAACAAATAGACTAGAAGTCTTCCTGAAATTTTAAGTAGTTTCAACATAATATTTCAAAGCTCTCACCACATCCAAAGAATGTAAGGATCTTTCCAAAGGATTCTTAGGATTAGGACACAAGGAAGGGACAATAATTTCTCTACTAATGTTGTTAGAATTCACAACCTTAAGGAAAAATTCAAATGAAGTCTGCAAAACCGCCTTATCCTGATGAAAAGTCAGAAAAGGAGATTCACAAGAAAGAGCAGATAGCTCAGAAACTCTTCTAGCAGAAGAGATAGCCAAAAGGAACAGCACTTTCCAAGAAAGTAGTTTAATGTCCAAAGAATGCATAGGCTCAAATGGAGGAGCCTGTAAAGCCTTCAGAACCAAATTAAGACTCCAAGGAGGAGAAATTGATTTAATTACAGGAAGTATAGCAATCTTTCTGTGAAATAAAACAAAAAGAGCGGAGATTTGTCCTTTCAAGGAACTTGCAGACAAACCCTTATCCAAACCATCCTGAAAAAACTGTAAAAATTCTAGGAATTCTAAAAGAATGCCAGGAGAATTCATGAGAAGAACACCATGAAATGTAAGTCTTTCAAACTCTATAATAAATGTTCCTAGAGACTGATTTACGAGCTTGTAACATAGTATCAATCACTGAGTCAGAGAAACCTCTATGACTTAGTACTAAGTATTCAATTTCCATACCATCAAATGTGATGATTTGAGATCCTGATGGAAAAATGGACCTTGCGATAGTAGGTCTGGCCGTAACGGAAGTGGCCAAGGCGGGCAACTGGACATCCGAACCAGATCCGCATACCAAACCCTGTGTGGCCATGCTGGCACTACTAGCAACACAAATGATTGTTCTATGATTATTTTGGAAAACACTCATGGAAGGAGAACTAAAGGCGGGAAGATATAAGCAGGATGATAACACCAAGGAAGTGTCAGCGCATCCACTGCTTCCGCCTGAACATCCCTGGACCTGGACAGGTATCTGAGAAGTTTCTTGTTTAGATGAGAGGCCATGAGATCTACCTCTGGAGGACCCCACATCTGAACAATCAGAGAAAAAAACATCTGGATGAAGAAACCACTCCCCTGGATGTAAAGTCTAGTGGTTGAGATAATCCGCTTCCCAATTGTCTACACCTGGGATATGCACCGCAGAGATTAGACAGGATTTCGCCCAAATAAGTATTCGAGATACTTCTTTCATAGCTTGGGGACTGTGAGTCCCACCCTGATGATTGACATATGCCACTGTTGTGATAATGTCTGTCTGAAAACAAATGAACGGTTCTCTCTTTAACAGAGGCCAAAACTGAAGAGCTCTGAGAATTGCACTAAAGTTCTAAAATATATATTGGAAATCTTGCCTCTTGAGATTTCCAAACCCCTTGTGCTGTCAGAGATCCTCAAACTGCTCCCCAACCTGAAAAACTTGCATCTGTTGTGATCACAGTCCAGGTTGGCCAAACAAAAGAAGCCCCTTGAACTAAATGATGGTGATCTATTCACCATGTCAGAGAGTGTCGTACATTGGGATTTAAGAATATTAAATTGAGATATCTTTGTATAATCCCTGCACCATTGATTCAGCATACAAAGCTGAAGAGGTCTCATGTGAAAATGAGCAAAGGGGATCGCGTCCGATGCTGCAGTCATGAGACCTAAAACTTCCATGCACATAGCCACTGAAGGGAATGACTGAGACTGAAGGTGCCGGCAGGCTGCAACCAATTTTAAAAATCTCTTGTCTGTTAGAGACAGAGTTATGGACACTGAATCTATCTGGAAGCCTAAAAAGGTGACCTTTGTCTGAGGAATCATGAAACTTTTTGGTAAATTGATCCTCCAACCATGTTTCCGAAGAAACAATTCTAGGTGATTCGTGTGAGATTCTGCAGTACGTAAAGATTGAGCTAGTACCAAGATATCGTCCAAATAAGGAAACACTGCAATACCATGTTCTCTGATTACAGAGAGTAGGACACCCAGAACCTTTGAAAATATTCTTGGAGCGGTTGCTAGGCCAAATGGCAGAGCAACAAATTGGTAATGCTTGTTTAGAAAAGAGAATCTCAGAAACTGAAAATGTTCTGGATGAATCGGAATATAAAGGTATGCATCCTGCAAGTCTATTGTAGACATATAATGTCCTCACTGAACAAAAGGCAGAATAGTCCTTATAGTCACCATCTTGAAAATTGGTACTCTAACATAACGATTCAAAATTTTCAGATCTAGAACTGGTCCGAATAAATTTTCCTTCTTTGGGACAATGAATAGATTTGAATAAAACCCCAAACCTTGTTCCAGAAGAGGAACTGGCATGATTACCCCTGAAGACTTCAGGTCTGAAACACAGTTCAGGAAAGCCTGAGCTTTTACTGGATTTTACTGGGATACGTGAGAGAAAAAATCTTCTCACAGGAGGTCTTACTCTGAATCCTATTCGATACCCTTGAGAGACAATGCTCTGAATCCATTGATTTTGAACAGATTTTATCCAAATATCCTTGAAAAACCTTAATCTGCCCCCTACCAGCTGAGCTGGAATGAGGGCCGCACCTTAATACGGACTTAGGGGCTGACTTTGGTTTCCTAAAAGGTTTGGAGTTATTCCAATTTGAGGAAGGTTTCCAATTGGAGTTTTCATTCCCTATTCTGACAAAAGGAACGAAAACGGTTAGAAGCCTTAGATTTACCCTTAGGTTTTTTATTATGAGGCAGAAAAACTCCTTTTCCCCCAGTAACAGTTGAAATAATAAAATCCAACTGAGAACGAAATAAATTATTACCTTGGAAAGAAAGAGATAGTAATCTAGATTTAGATGTCATATCAGCATTCCAAGATTTAAGCCACAAAGCTCTTCTAGCTAATATAGCTAAAGACATGGATTTAACATCACAAATAAAATGATTAGCATGTTGCAGTAAACAAATAATGCTTAGATACGTCAGAATCCAATTCTTGTTGTGCTAAATTCGCCAACCAGAAAGTTGATGCAGCCGCAACATTAGCCAAAGAAATTGCAGGTCTGAGAAGATGACCTGAATATAAATAGGCCTTCCTTAGATAAGATTCAAGCTTCCTATCTAAAGGATCCTTAAAGGAAGTATTATCTACCATAGGAATAGTAGTACGTTTAGCAAGAGTAGAAATAGCCCCATCAATTTTGGGGATCTTTTCCCAAAACTCTATAAATTTTGCTGGCAAAGGATACAATATTTTAAACCTTAAAAAAAGGAATAAAAGAAGTACCTGGCTTATTCCATTCCTTAGAATCATATCAGAAATAGGAAAAAACTCCTGGAGAAACCACAGGAGGTTTAAAAACAGCATTTAAACGTTTATTAGACTGAACGTCAAGAGGACTGGTTACCTCAATATCCAAAGTGATTAACACTTCTTAATAAAGATCGCATATACTCAATTTTAAATAAATAAGTAGATTTGTCAGTGTCAATGTCTGAGGAGGATCTTCTGAATCAGATAGATCCTCATCAGAAGAGGATAAATTATCATATTGTTGGTCATTTGAAATTTCATCAACTGAATGAGAAGTTTTAAAAGACCTATTACATTTATTTGAAGGTGGAAATGCAGACAAAGCCTTCAGAATAGAATCAGAAACAAATTCTTTTAAAAATTTACAGGTATATTATGCACATTAGAAGTTGAAGAAACTGCAACTGGCAATGTACTATTACTGATGGACACATTATCTGAATGTAAAAGTTTATCAAAACAACTATTACAAATGACATTCGGCGACATAATTTCTACAACTTTACAACAAATGCACTTAGCTTTTGTAGAACCGATGTCAAGCAGCAATGTTCCAGCAGAAGCTTCTGAGGCAGGGTCAAAGTGAGACATCTTGCAAAATGTAAGAGAAAAAACAACATATAAAGCAAAATTATCTATTTCCTTATATGACAGTTTCAGAAATGGGAAAAAATGCAAATAGCATAGTCCTCTGATAGAGAAAAAATCAAGAGGCAAACATCAATGGGGTATTGAAATAACGAAAAAGTTTGGCGCAAAAAAATGACGCACAACGTAACTAAACTTTTTTGTCACCGAAAAAACCCCGGAAATGACACACTTGCGTCACTAATGACGCAACCGTGTGAAAGGTCTCGGTGTCAAGTATGACGTCGGAAATGTCGAACTTGTGTCATAGACATACCTTTTCGCGCAAAAAAAAATTTTGCGCAAAAAAATGACGCAATAAAGTTTAGCATTTGTCGCACCCACGGGACCAATACCGCCTGCAATTTGTAAGAAGTAGTCAATTGAAAAAAAGACTAAACCTCAGGTAAGAAATAAATTTCATTTTTAAAAGATGTTTATATTCCCCAAATAGGTAAGTAATAAAAAAACATACTTACCAAAAGACACCCATCCACATATAGCAGATAGCCAAACCAGTACAGAAACAGTTATCAGTAGAGGTAATGGTAATTTGAGAGTATATCGTCGATCTGAAAAGGGAGGTAGGAGATGAATCTCTACGACCGATAACAGAGAACCCATGAAATAGACCCCCGTTAGGGAAATCATCGTATTCAATAAGTGATACTCCCTTCACGTCCCTCTGACATTCGCTGTACTATGAGAGGAATCGGGCTTCAACAATGCTGAGAAGCGCATATCAACGTAGAAATCTTAGCACAAACTTACTTCACCACCTCCATAGGAGGCAAAGTTTGTAAAACTGAATTGTGGGTGTGGTGAGGGGTGTATTTATAGGCATTTTGAGGTTTGGGAAACTTTGCCTCTCCTGGTAGGATTGTATATCCCATATGTCACTATTTCATGGACTCTTGCCAATATGATATATATATATATATATATATATATATATATATATATATATATATATATATACAGTATATATAGGAAAGGAGCCAAAAGCTTGAATTCAGGTGCTTTATTCAGCAGGTGCTAATAGGGAAGACAATCTCAGACACCTGAGGTGTTTTGCGCATGCCCACATGGGCTTCATCAGAGGCTAATGATTCTAAGCGCATAGAGGCTTAAATAGGGTGAGACCATTTGTACATGGACATTCCAGAATTTGACACTATCACAAGTTTTGGAAACACTCATATAACCACTCCAGTTTTATTTGAGGCTCTCCAGATGATAATTCTTATTGTTATACTTGCATATTAATCTTTTCGTCTAAATTTTATATATAAATGTACTCAGGGTATTTCAAAAAGTTTACGTCTAGTTTTTTTGTAGCCACTTAGTCACAACACTTGGCCAAATTTAGTGGACATACTTTTGTATGCGTTTTTCACCCAAAAACTGCACTTTGGCTGTTTCTGTTATCATCCTTATGCTATAAAACACCCATATTTGTGTTCAGCGATGTCTAACAAATACAACAGTACCCCTCATATACAGGTTTTATGGGGTTTACGGAAGTTACAGGGACAAATATGGGGCCTGTCCATTTTAGTCTTCTTACATGGAAATTTGGCACGTTGATTTGCTAGACCTATGTCATCTTTGAGACATTATGGCAGCCTAACAATGAAAATTACCCCATCGTGGCATACCATTTGCAAAAGTAGACAATACAAGGTATAGCTAGTCTTATTTGTAGCCACTTAGTCACAACACCTGACCAAATTTAGTGGTGATATTGTTTGTATGCAATTTTCATGCAAACACTGCACTTTTGGCTGTTTCTATTATCAGCTTTATATGTTTAACTGCTATTTAACACCCATATTTATGTTCAGTGATGTCTTACAAGAGCCATAGTACAATCAATGTACATGTTTTATGGGGTTTCAGGGAGTTACAAGGCCAAATATGAGGCCTGCCCATTTCAGTCTTCAGACTTTGAAATTTGGCACAATGATTTTCTGGGCCTATGTCACCTTTAAGACATTATGGCATCCCAGTAATGAAAATTAACCAATCATGACAAACCATTTGCAAGGTTAGGCAATTCAGGGTATTCCAAAAGGCCTATGTCTAATCTATTTTTGAAGCCACTTAGTCACAAAATCTGACCAAATGTAGTGGTTATATTTTTTTTAATGCATTTTTCACTCAAACACTGCAATTTGGCTGTTTCTATCACCAGTCTTATATGTTTTACAGCCATAAAACATGCTTATTTGTGTTCAGGGATGTCCTATGAGTACAACAGTATCCTCCATGTACAGGTTTTATGGGGTTTCAGGAAGTTACAAGGCCAAATATGCGGCATGCCCGTTTCAGTCTTCTTAAAGGGAAATTTGGGATATTGATTTTTCTGGGCCTGTGTCACCTATCAGCAGGGCCGCCACTAGAAATTTTGGGGCCCCTGACTTAACCATTGATCAGGGCCCCCCCTCCTTTGACATGTGCAATTTTTGACTAAAACGTATACAGTATGCACTTTATTCTTAAGTGTCTATTTAAACTTGGAAATGTTGTAAAGGTAGTAACATACACTGAAACACACACTCACTCACACATAAGAATTCACATATAGACACTCTAGCAAACACGCAAAGAAACTCAGACACAGACACCCAAACAGACACTTAGCACTGGTTTACATTGACCTGACAAGTAATGAGGTAAACTACAGTTTTGTAAAAAAAAAAAAAGGAGATTTAGAAAACAAAATATGGAGTTCTGATTATCTTTTTGTACAGGAAGATACCAAGTAAATAATGACAACAGCATGCAGTGGCTGAAAGGAAGGGCCCTGAATTGCCTACACAATAATTTAAAGGTTAAATGGTAGATTGGTGACTTCCAGAAAGGTCTCATTAGTCTCAAAGTCTGTAGAAAGATGTGAATAATCAGTAGTAAGATCAAAATGTCCTAAAAATGAACAGACAATGGACACACACATACACACATACAAACTCAAACTTGCACATACACCCAAGGAAACACCAACAGAGACAGCCTCAAAAAACACACAAAGACATACACACACACAGAGAGTCACCCACAAAAAACACAGAAAGACATACATACACACCGTCACTGAGACATCCATAAAAAAACACACAAAGACATACACACACCCTCACAGAGACACCCACAGAAAATACACACCCTCACAGAGACATCCACAGAAAACACAGACATACATACATACACACACACACACATACACCCTCACAGAAACATCCACAGAAAACACAGACATACACACCCACCCTCACAGAGGCATCCAGAGAAAATACACAAAGACAAACACACGCCCACCCTCACAGAGAAACCCATAGAAAAAGCTCAAAGACATATGTACACACCCTCACAGACATCCACAGAAAATGCACAAATACATAGACACCCACCCTCACAGAGATACCAACAGAAAAAAAATGCATACACACTCATAGAGACACAAACAAAAGCAAACAAAGAAATAAACACAGACACCCACAGAAACACTCACAGTAGGAAACATTTATGCACCTTGCATCCCCTAAATCAACAGTGTGTGACATGCATGATAAAAAAATGCAGAAATTAAGAGATCACTTTTTAAAGAATCATATTTGTAAATGTGCAAACAAAAATAATTCTGTGAATTCAAAATTGTACATTAATGATCTGGGTAGATGGCTAGATGAAGAAAAGTATTTTTAAAAGGTTGACATATGTTTGTTTGATATTTTCTCCATTTTCCCCAACCAAGAGCACCACTTCAAATATAGTGTACAAATGTTCCCATCTGTCAGCTGTACTTGTGGATTTTGAAAATGCTGTACTCTATATGGTCTTGGTGGAACCATAAGCTGTGGTACTCATGCCATTAGATTTGGTTAAATGCAGGATTTAAGATTGTTGGTATGCATTTCAAAATTAAGTCAGCTGTAGAGTAAACTGAACAGTTTTAAGTTAACCTGTCTCATTTCCAACACTGAGCAATCTTAGTCTGAGAGTATAACATGTTATGCAGATGTAAAGATCTTAGATAAAATGCCTCCTTGTATCTGGAAAGTCCTTGCATAAAGGGGCAGTAAACTGGAATGTAATATATATCATTTGTGTATTGAGGAGGAAACATTTCTGCATGGTTTTAAATATAGAATTTCTACAGCATTGTCAAATAATCATAAATACACTGCTGCTAAAAAATGTGTTTTTATGGACCCCTGGCCCCACCATACAACTACTACCACACTGAAGTTACAATCTTAAATTGCACAAAGAAATAAAAAACATTTGCTAAGTAATTCCTACCTCCTCTGCAAATGAAAGTGATCTGCCTTCTGACTCAGGCACACACTGTACAAAGTGCCAAGTCTGTCTCACACTGAGCATAGTGGTTTAGTGCACACTAAGAAATCCTCTCAAATGCCAATACTTTACTCCTTGTAATAACATTTCCCATGCTCAATTAGCACTCTGCTGTAGTACCCACTGGTGGCTGACAAAATTTAAATTTTTTTTTTTTTTTTTTTTTTTAGTTCTTGCCTCATGGGACCCCCCTAGCCCATTGGGCCCCTGACAGGAGTCACCCCTGTCACCCACTGATGGCGGCCCTGCCTATCAGACTTTATGGCAGCCCAGGAATAAAAATTAACCCATCATGGCAATCCAGGGTATTCAAAAATCTAATCTTTTTTTGTAGCCACTTAGTCATAACACCTGGCCAAATTTAGTGGTCATATATTATTATTATTATTGACTTTTTCACACAAACACTGCCCTTTTGCTATTTGGATCAACATATATGTTTTACAGCTATAATATACCCATATATGTGTTTAAAGATGACCCACGAGTACAACAATAACCCCCATGTACAGGTTTTATGGGATTTACATGGAAATTTTGAGACAGTATGGCAGCCCAGGAATGTGTATATATACATTTTAGGCAGGAACACAATTCTAATGATTCCCTGTTGACAGTACAGGGTATTGATCATGTCCCTAGACATAAAAGAGGGGGAGATAGGGAGAGACGTTTGGACCAGAGGGAGGTATTTTGGATTTTTAATCTTCAAACAAAGCCCCCCTCTGGTCTGAATTCGATCATGGATGTAGATCTGTTTTATTGAAAATTCTGGGTTTATTCATTATTTTTTTTTATATATTAAACAAGGAGCTTATATAAACTTTAATATATGATTACAAGTATTACCCCAGTGTTTTTCTTATACAGTTTTTTTGGATTTCAAACAGGGTTGCATTTATAAATTTTGTACTTTCATTTATAATATATGATCTTTTGGATCAAAACTTCATTGTCTTTTCGCACTAAGATATGTAACTTGAATCCCTTCTAAATAAAGGGTTAATAAAAAATCAGCTGCCTGCAATTGTTATAATGCTTAGCCTTTAAATAGAGCTAGGTGGGAACACAGGTTATGCCAGTGAACAAGGGCTGAGACTTGGCCTGAAACATGTTTGGCGTTTTGTTCTAAACCTCATCGTAGGCCTGCAATTGCTTTTTGTATTTTACATGTTTTTGCATGTTATCTACATGGTTTTTAAACTTTTGTACAATAAAAATTTTTTTTTAGAAAAAATATTTGTTGCCCTTTTCTGGAGCTGCGGGATTACAGAGTGTGTTTTCTACTATTTTTGCTGATCTACACCACGGAGGTCATTTATCCCTGCACACAGAAACAAGGACAGTTCTCCATTATATCTATACAAAGGATACAGCTGAAGAAAGGTTGAAGACTACTTTAAGGGTATGTCTGCAGTGCCGCTGCATTTTTGTGTTATTTGCTCCAGGATATATGTTGTTAACAGCTGGAAGCTTGTATAATACCCCCTTACTTCTAAGGTAAGATCGAATGGTCTGATTAACATTACCTATATTGTGCGGTATTGAAATGAATTATCTTTTGGAGAATCTCAACATTGACAGTGCATAAATATAATTGCATCCTTACTGTTGTTTGTTTCCGGCTCATCCCTGATCTTAAGATTAACTGTGTTGTCTTCCCGTATTGGCAAGACCAGTGACGCTGCGCAAGGCACGGTCTAGCATAGATGACGTCACACTGAGGAAACGGTTGCTGGTGTTGAGGTCCGTTCGCTGCAGAGGAAAAATTGGATCCACACGTTTGAAAACGGATTGCTCACAGCATCATACAAAGTAAGATCAATCATCTTTCCTTTCTTCCTCATACTGTCATATTGGACTGTATTATCGGATTATTCAGCATGCCTATATTTTACTATGGTTTTTTAAATCTTCAAAAAAGAATTGTGTTATATTAGTGTGCATAATGGGATATGACATTTGAAACAAGAACATATATAAACACACTACAATATATTCCACTTCTGGTGACCTAAGGTGTATTAAAATTCTCTTTTTTACTTGTTACTTCATAATCAGATAGTGCGACACACTCTGTTTATTCCCTTATTTGGAACACATCTTTGTTCTATTATGGATGACATTTATGTATTGAAAGACATTACGATAGACCAAGATTCTTCTGATATGGTGGATCTTTTGGAGGATATAGAAACCATCCTTGATGATTTGTTTTAAAAATGGATAATCTCAGAAAAAGAGACATAAGACTGGAATTGGATATTAAAACTTTCCAACTGTATCAACAACATTCTAGAATCCCCAGGGATTTAAGAATATCAAAATTTTCATCTTTCCAGGTTACTTGTCAGGAATTCATAAACAAGTGGAATGATGTTCTCACAGCATGCTCCGGGGCCCTAATAAATTTACTCATTGAGTATAAAAAGAAACAGAGACTACAACTAATTCAGCATATGCAAGAGTTACAATTGGAACTAAAGAAACATCAATGCCATCAAGAAATTAAAGATTATGATAAACAGTTCCAGGAGAATATGAGATCTTTCAAAAAAGGAGCTGTGGCTGTTTAAACAGCAAATAATGCATAGAGATAAATTAGACTATGAATTGAACAAGGTCTATAGATGGATCAATAATAGTGATTATAAAACATCCTTTAAGCGTAAAATCCCATGCAAGAATACTCAAAAGAATGCAGGGCCTAAGCAGGATAAAAAAGTCACATTTAGTGAAATGGAATATGAATATGACACTTTAGATCAGGAGACATTACCACAACAAGCTAGTAATCCCACATTAGTGAGGGAACCTATTTCTGTACTAGACATCCCTGCTCCCTTTTCCACTACACAGTCAAAAAATGGGGAGGGCAGTTCCAAACCGAATATAAAAATAAACTCATAAAGAAAGTACGTAGAGGGAGCAGGGGATGAGGTAGATGGGGTGGGCAACAGTTGATACCCTCAAAGGAAAAAGGTGTCTTATAGGACAGTTCGTCCATAAATAATGTAGTTAATCTATCCTCTAGAATTCTTAGCAAACAGGAAATTTCTCTTTTACAAAGGGGTTTAAGTTTTGCTCCCAGTTGTAATTTCAATTTGTTCTCTACTATATTGGATGTTAATAGGTTTGTTAGGGATTTAACTTTGAAGAAACATTTTTCTAAGTATGATAACGAACCTATTAATGATGATGAAAATAATCATAATAATAAGTTGTTTGTGTGCAGCCTACTCTCAATTTTACTTTTAATGACTATACTGCTATGATGGATATGCAGGAACTCACAAATGAGAGTGACTACACGCAAACAACTAGATTTGGTCCCTCTGAGAGAGATATTGACATGAGCACATTTATAGAAAAAAGTTATTTTACCAACTACTACCAACACTCATTTAGGTAACAATTTGACCACTCAGAAAGAAAAGCAATCCAGACACTTAAAAATGATCAGAGTATTGTGATCAGGGAATCTGATAAAGGCGGTAATACAGTGGTCTTAAATAAAAGTGATTATTTGACAGAAGCCACTAGGCAACTTGCCAATACAGATGTATATCAACCGCTTTTGTCAGATCCCACTGAAACATTTAGAAAGACATTAACAGATGTTGTTTGCAAAGCCAAATTGGATGGGGTTATTTCTGAAAAGGTGGTAGAGTAGCTATTGCCTAAAACTCCCTGTGTACCTATATTTCATCAGCTTCCCAAGCTGCACAAAGACCCGGAACACCCTCCGGGTCGTCCAATTGGGCAGGCATCGGTTCTCTAAATGAAAGAGTTACTGATTTGGTGGACACCTTTTTCCAACCTATAGTTGTCGACGTAGGCCTCGCTTCCATTGAGTTGTTAAAAATGGAGCCGTAAGCTACCGAAGCGGACGACAGCTAAAAGTAATTTACGGCTCCATTTTAGTACCAGGTTTCCATTGAAAAGATTAGCGTGTTGCGCGCAGTCGCTCTTTTCGGCCGTACGTAAGTTTGCGTTGCCAACCGATGTCGGATTTGTCGAAAAGCGTGCCATAACAAGTGCATTGCCATGGTAACCCGACCTCTGTCTATAAGAATAACGGTTTGCGCCTGCGCTCTTTACCTGTGATCGCCTCTAGAGAGAAAGACACGGGAGCTAGTTGCGTTGGTAGGAGTTTTGGGTTTTTGAGAGTTGTTTGAGAGTTAGTGGAGAGTTTGATATTTTATTTTCATATATTCTTATTGTAGGCCTCATATAATATTAGGAACACACACACACATTCATACATTAGTTAATTAACACACATTAGTTTATACACACAAACACACACACACACACACTTTTATTTGATACAAACACATTCACATTTTTTTTTATTTCATTAACCCCTATATCCCCATCTTCCTTTATTACTCCTTTCATTAATCCCCTTATTCCACTTCCCATCCCCCCTTTGACTACCCTTCCCTTCCTCACTATATAACTTTTTTTTTTTATATACATTTTGCCCATCCTATTTTTTTGTTTTTACATCCCATATTTTTTGTTTTATTTGACTATATAGCCCACCCCTTTCTTCATTTGCATCCCTTATTATTTTTCTATAATTTTGTTATAATCCTCTTTGGTTTTTCCTTTTTCATTTACATCCCTTTGTTTATTTTCACCCCCACATTTTATTTTTATTTTGAGGGATATAGAATAGAGATAGTTAGGGTCTAGATAGGTTAGGTAGTTAGTTTTGGGGATATTTAATTTAAGGTTTAGTTAGGTGAATTAGTGTAGTTAGGTAAGCTAGGGACTTTAGTGTTAGGTTAGAGTTAGGGAGGAAGGAGAAAGGGATGGATAGGCCTAGTGGAGTTGGGAAGGGGGTGGCTAGGGGGAGGGCAGTGGAGAGGGTGGATAGAGGGAGGGGGGAAGTAGGGAGTAGTATGGGCAGGATTAGGGGCCGAGGTTTGGGTGGAGGATTTGTCCTTCGTCAAACCCTGGCAGAGGAGGGAAGGAGAGAGGGTGGAAGAGGAGTGGAGGTGGGAGGAGTGAGGAGGAGTCAGCCTCAGCTAGGCACAAAAAGAAAAGGAAAGTTGGGCAGACTGTGGCAAGTGGGAGTGGGGCTGGTGGTAGCCTGTCACAGCCTGCAGGGACAGAGGAGGGAGATAGGGCTGGTCCCCAGTCACAGGAGGGAGAGTCTGTGTCTGCTGGCCCTTCAGGTGTGAAGGGCAGGCTAAGAGAGGAGAGGTACTCTGAGGAGGAGAAGGAGGCTCTTGTTGAGGCCTACTTGGAGAGGGCAGCTCAGCTGGAGAACCCTAACCTGAGGCCGGGTGTCCGGAATAAGCTGTGGGAGGAGATTCGAGTGGCAGTCAGCTGCTTAGGACGTAATCGTTCTACTGCCAGCATTAAACACCGCTATCATAACTGCAGGAGGGAAACCAAAGCTAAGCTGGCACAGCAGGCCAAATATGCACGTGGGACAGGTGGTGGTCCTAGCAAGAGAATACACCTAAGGTCATGGGAGGAGATGCTGTCCAATGTCATCTCGGATGAATCTGTTCACGGATGTAAGGGGACAATGGACACCTCTGTGCCACCTGAAGAGGTGTATGAAGGTGAATATTCAATATTAAATATAACCATATATGTGATGTATATATGTTGTATATCATAAATACCCATCTGTGTTTAGCTATGAATCTAAATTTACATAGTTGTATTTAATATGTTCAGCAAGCACTCTGTATTGTATATCTGCTCCGACAAGCAAGAATATTGATTATATAATATCCAAGAATATTAAGCATTTCATATAAATCATGTGTCATTGTCCTTAAAGGGACACTGTACCCAAATTTATTATTTTGTGAATCAGATACAGCATGCAATTTTAAGCAACTTTCTAATTTACTACTATTATCAATTTATCTTCGTTCTCTTGCTATCTTTATATGAAAAAGAAGGCATCTAAGCTTTTTTCTAAGTTCAGAACTCTGGACAGCAGTTTTTGATTGGTGGATGCATTTATCCACCAATCAGCAAGGACAACCTAGGTTGTTCACCAAAAATGGGCCGCCATCTAAACTTACATTCTTGCATTTCAAATAAAGATACCAAAAGAATAAAGAACATTTGAAAATAGGAGTAAATCTGAAAGTTGATAAAAATTGCATGCTCTATCTGAAGCACAAAAGAAAATATTTGGGTACAGTGTCCCTTTAACAATGTTCCTTTAAGACACAGTCTATAAAGATTAATCAGTTATGGTCATATATGCTTGGATTTTATCCCAAACACACTATATGTGTGTGTGTGTGTATGTGTGTGTGTGTGTGTGTATGTGTGTGTGTGTGTGTGTGTGTATGTGTGTGTGTATGTGTATGTGTGTGTGTGTGTGTGTGTGTGTGTATGTGTGTATGTGTGTGTATGTGTGTGTGTACATATATACACATAAATATGGAATATAATAGTCTGTATTGTTATGCTACAAAGTAATATATTCTATTAGATAGATAATGTAAACATACCGTATATTTATTTGTAGGTTACGAACAGGAGGAGTATGAAGCTGCACCAACACCACAGCAGGATGTTCCTACATTCACTGAGGAGGATGAGGATATCTATGGTGACACTACCTCCTATATCAGCCTCTTAGAAGATGATATGCAGCAGCCTAGGGCATATGAGGTGGAGGATGTATCATGCCCTTCTCCATCTACCTCGGAGACAACATTTCATGTTTTGGGTTCTGAACCCCAGCAGACTCATCCTCCTCAACAATGGCAGTTCATGCATACTTCGCAGCAACAAATGGCACAGCCCCGACAGCTGCACCCACCGCAGCAGATGATGCACCCCCCACAACATCCTCAGCAGCAGATGATGCACCCCCCACAACATCCTCCTCAGCAGCAGATGATGCACCCCCCACAACATCCTCCTCAGCAGCAGATGATGCACCCACCACGACATCATTATCCTCAGCAGCAGATGATGCACCCACCACAGCAGCATACAGATCTGCATCATCTGTACTATATGCCTCCCACTCCTATGGCCCAACAGGAATCCACACCACCACCCACTGCACCCACCAATGTATTGCCAACAGTGCCATCACAGACAACCTCACAGTCACCAATACGGAGAGACAGCCCTGGAACCAGCCAATTATTAGTTCCTGAGACACCAACTGTACAACAGGGTCCGGCACAGTCCCAGCAGGATGATCTACTGATGCTCATACATAGAGAGCTGAGCTTAGGCTGTCCAGGCTCCAGCAGCAGCAGGATTTGAGAAGGATACAGAGCCAAATGGACATCCATAATGCATCACTCGTCCGCCTGGCAGAGGCAGTGGAGAGGCTCGCGGATAGGCCCCAAACTCCATCCTCCCTTGCATCCTCTGTCATCTCCCTGCAGGACCCTGAATCCCGGTTATTAGCCTCACATTCAGCTGGTGGGCGTCGCACAAGACGCCACACTGCCCCCCTAAGTACCTCTCCTCCAAAGTCAAAATCCCGCCACAAGAATTAATTAATATTCTTTTTTTTCCACCCAAGATATATCATATCTAATTTTTGCACTAAAGCACTTTTTTAAGTGCGATTTTCATCTCATAAATATGCATCCATTTTTATAATCCAAATTTGAACATATATCTTAATATTATTCTAATAGCTGTTTATCTGCTAAAAATGAACAGCTTTATTCATTTTTATTTCACATGATGTCAATTAATATGCAGGTGTACATTGTTTATAAATTTATGTGTCCTTTTATTGAGGATATTATGCCGTTTAAGAATACTTGGGGATACGTGTCTGAAATTTATACAGTATATGCTCTCTAACATTATTCAACGTGACATGTGTAAATGTTATGATTTATATTCCACAAGCATATGTTGTTTGCTCCTTCAGATGAAGCTAATAAGGGTTATACAGTTATAGAAGAGTTGAAAAGTAAATACTCCTTCCTGTTGATATGGCCAAATACCTTGCATTCATTCTTATAGTCCTATGTGGAATGTAATATCTGAAATATATACCTATCATGACTAATGCACTCCTTTTTGTCAAGATTATTATTCAATATTTAGAATAATTAGATAAATGTATCTTTATGATATTTAAGCACTGATGTATACACAACATATATGTGATTGCCATGATATAGAGGTGATTAATACATTTTGGGAAAAACAGGGATTGAGTCCTTATGGAGGTGCGCACATGTGACAAACAGAGCACAAAAAAAGGGAAACAGTCTCGGGGGAGGCAGGGTAATTCCCCACCACAGGTAACCCGATCTGACGGCAGCACTCCCGGGGAGAGGATGATGGCAGATATCTGTAGGAGCAGAAGAAAAAGAGAGGCGCCTTATGGGACAGTATCGTGGTGTCGCTAAGGTGCAGGAAAGAACGGACAGCACACACAGATGGCAAGGTACTCACAAGTGAGATGGCATATGCGTATGCCAAACTAGACAAGACGGAACCTTAGTCGTCCGCCAGATGGTCCAATGGGAAGATGGCTCTAGCACTCCAACGGTCCAATCCGCAACGGCGGAAATACACAAACGTCAGAGACCCACAGCGTCTAACACATATGAGTTCATGCTGATAACAGGCTCCAATGTCTGTGCTCAGGAAGAAGGTTCCCTTATTCACTCCAGTTACATCAATACCTGATATCTCTCAGTGCTCTGGCCGTGTCCAGCAGCAGCTGCACATGAAGTAAATGGGAGGCTCCCATTTACTTCATGTGCAGCTGCTGCTGGACACGGCCAGAGCACTGAGAGATATCAGGTGTTAGACGCTGTGGGTCTCTGACGTTTGTGTATTTCCGCCGTTGCGGATTGGACCGTTGGAGTGCTAGAGCCATCTTCCCATTGGACCGTCTGGCGGACGACTAAGGTTCCGTCTTGTCTAGTTTGGCATACGCATATGCCATCTCACTTGTGAGTACCTTGCCATCTGTGTGTGCTGTCCGTTCTTTCCTGCACCTTAGCGACACCACGATACTGTCCCATAAGGCGCCTCTCTTTTTCTTCTGCTCCTACAGATATCTGCCATTAATACATTTTAATTGACATCATATGAACAGACACAGACTCTCCCTGGGACCAATGCACAATGCACTTTTAAAATGTTTCCATAACTCCATGTTAAAGACAATACTTCATATCTCTTGAAGTATGTAATATTAAGCACTTATGTATTTTGGTTAATAGTCTAAATATTGCAAATGTATTATCTGCTTTAGCAGACATGACATTACATATATTTTATAAATATTAGTACTATGACACATAACTTTAATGTGTCATCGTTTTGTATTGAATAAATATGATTTTCACATTGAAAATTACATTTGAATGAGGGTAAATCTGTAATAATAAAACTCATCTTCATGATAAACAACTTATTTCCTTTGAATTATTTTTCTATATGTATTGAGATTATATATAGCATCCCTGGGCAAAGGTTTCATTTTGAATAGGTAGATATTTTATTTATTTTTATAATATTTTACCAGGAAAGATACATTGAGATTTCTATAGTTTTCAAGTATGTCCTGGGTCCACAAAACATTGCATTGATACAATGGGTACAATAAAATAAAAAACAATAATAATACATATGCCCAAAAATTTAACATAGAACAGGTAGGAAATATATAATCAACAATGACAGGTGCATTCTGTTTTGAGATATGTAGAGAGGGATCTCTTAAAGGATATTAGGCATGGGGAAGGCTTGAAAGTGTGCGGGAGGTCGCTCCATAATTGTGGTGCTTGCATATATTTTTATATATACATACATATTGATATTTCTATAACAACATGGGTGCAAATATTCCTATACATAGGACCAATAAATGTAGCATATATAATGTTATTTGTACATTGAAACATTCATAATTGTTTTGTGATTTGCAATTTCAATGAGAAACAGGCCTCAAAAAAGCTATTTTTCCTCCTTTACACCTAGTTGAGCTGGGGGTAATATGTCTCAATGTATCGACAGCCTCCGACAGTGTATTAACGGTTAGCGCTTTCATTGGAAACCTGGTATAATTTATTGATTAACGGCTTCTATTACTTTCTATGGGACGCGAAGATCTTTTCGGCAGCCGAAGTCCGGCTGCCGATATTGAGGTATAACGAGCCATTGGAAACAGTCGTTAAACGATATTGCTTTCGACAGCATATTTAACTGTTTGCGAGTGCACGCAAACTGAATTACAACTCAATGGAAGCGAGGCCTTATTTGGTTATCTAAAGGATACTACAGCATTTATTGTACAAATCGAAGATGTGACTTGGTGTGATTTTTTCTTATAGATTTGTCACTTTAGATGTAACTTCCCTTTATACCTCCATTCCCCATGATTTGGGTTTGGAGGCATTACATTTTATTCTAACTAATCACACCACATATGATTTTTTTCACTAATCAATTTCTTTACACAGCGGTTGAGTATCTTCTTTCACATAATTTTTGTTCTTTATTTATTTTTATTTTATTGAGGTTTTTAGCAGAAATTACATTACAAATAAAATTTGCCACAATTCAATACAAACAGGTATAATAACAATTTTTGTACCATATTGAGAAAATATACAACATAGTGACAAATTGGTGAGAATATAGTCACCATGTATAGTAATATAGGTACTACAATACAAACATATTCAGATAATAACCTGTAAACCAAGGAATGATAGGCAAATACACCCTAAACCTCCTTTTATATATTTAGAGGAACCTCCTATGCTATTAAAAGGCCACCCTTGGACCCACACGTAATATCCAGTATTGACAGAGGTAAACTAGAATGATATATAATTTTATGAACCTCCCAAGTAGTGTATGGGCTACTAATGAACCAATGCAATAGATCTTGAATGGCTGGAGGTGAAAAAACTAGAGTGATATATATGGTCTATTTTGGACCATGACACATAATGTATAATCTGTAAATAGCTAATTATAGCGGACGAAAGCCGCTAGGTATAAAGTACAGAAAAAAACTGGGAAGGGTTTATTTTTCCCCCCTGAAATTAATGTACCTTCCCAACCTCAGGAGGCCCCTCATAGACCTATGAAATCAGTATGGTTTAGGGGAGGAGCTTTAAAGCTAAATATGGGCACTCTTAGACCTTGTAATATAATTGGAAGGGGGGCGCATCCAGGAAACTAGCGATATACCAATATTATAATTGTGAGACTCATCAGGAAAAGAATCTCTCTTGGGCTCAATAAAAGACAAATGGGAGGTAAAATTGGAGGGCCAACAAACATTTAGTAGACCACATATAAGCCTAGGATCATAGGGGGTTTAAAGAACCATCCACAATTATTCATATTATAAGATATAACAACAATACATAAACTGTCAGTTGGTAAAATGTGTAGGAACATGTGAGAAAGTACATAGTAGTGAATGAGCTAAGAACACTAGTGTAACAATAGAACACTGTGATACCTGTAGATTTAGATCCATGTTTTAGCTATATTAGTAGTCATCTGTTAGTCTTCCCTAGGCTACATATAGGTCATATGGCATACATTTAAACAAGGAGGCTTGCTCTCTTATGAATAAAGCAAGTTATTTAGGGATAGTACAGTATCCAGTATGTATGTATGTTGTGGTTGGGGTTATGTATATCTATATAAACCTTGAAACCAGATTATGCTAACATATTTAAACAAAGATGAGCATCAGGTGTTAGATGACTTTGTACAATTGTCTAAAAATTACAGATTTTCTGATGTAATATAAAATAAAGGAGTTAAGCAACACCGCAATGATAACAGCCAATCTCTCTAGACATAAAACTAAAATAGATATACAGGAGGTAGCTAGGCATATCTTTTGTTTACTTATTGTTAATTACTCTTAACTTCTCTATGATTCATTCTTGAGTCCCAGTGAATTAATATTATTCATAGAGTAAATTTAATGATATGGACCATTGTTTAAGGACCATGTGAAAACACAAAGATAAAGTATTGTGGTATATATAAACATCAGATAGGTTAATTAAAAAATATATGAACCATGAACTTGCTATATAAAACAAAGTAATGTAGTGAACACTATCATAATATCCTGGGGGAGGACAACCATGGTATGCATAGTTAGGTGTTTTAGCGATAAATCGGAGATGATAGTGCCAGGTTCCTGGTTTTTAGTAATATATTGGTTAAACAATATACCATTGAAAATAAGCAAGTGATTGTGTGCCTAGGACCATAATGACTCCTTCCATTCCACAGTCTCGGCCGCTAACCAAGGAACAGGAATTAGCATTGGTAATCATAACAGAAGTGAACAATAGTGTAACATTAATATTACCAGCCTCACTGCTTACGATGGTTAGCGAGAACCTGTTGAATCAATTTGGTATTAAGCAATATGCCAACTCACCTAGTAATATCCCAGCTTAAAATAGATTCTGCACCACCAGCTATTCTAGCACACATAATGGTAATTCTTTATATGTCCAAAACAATTAGCGAAATACTACTTTATACCACTTAACTTGGTGCTTAAAGGCACCTGAGCAGGCATATATGTAAAAATATGTTAAATTAAACAGTTACAACTCCTAAAACATATATTACACCTAACTTATATAGATGGAGGTTAAAGTTCTTCCATATTCCACAAGCACATGTCCTCATTGTTCTTGAGTATTTGGTAGGGTTAGACTGTCTAGCTGGTGGGGAATCGAGCACACCTGAAGTACACTTTATCCCAAAGTTTAAAGAGTTACAGTTAGTTGTGGTAGGTGGCGCAAACCAAGTTGCTATTCCCAGTGGGTCTTACTGTAAATATGTGTGATATTTTGTGGCCTCAGTATATTGTAAATGTTTTAATGGGTCCTAGTTTTATATTCTCTTTTGGAAAAATTGGATGTCGAAACTTGTTTAGAAAATAAATAAATATGATCCTTTATTTGAATATGGTAAATTTACCCAATATAAGTGATGCTAAAAGTACAATTAAACAAAAATTATTACGTATTTCTTTAAAGTTTATAAATGACACTGGTGTCTCTATGTATAAAAATGTACACAATATGTAAAAAATATATAAAAACTTTTTTAAAATAATATTGTTGAAATCGTGCAATTTACACAGTTTTATGTTTATCACAAGTTATTATTTCTAAAAAAATATTTGATACTTTAGTGAATACAATTTTATAGTTGATAAAACAATAGTAGCTGTATAGTTCATATAGGATACTTTGTTTCAAGTTCAGCTATGCAATTGAGATCTTATCTTAGGCACCAATATATCAAATGTAGAGGTATGTTGGTGCGATTTCTATCACACTGTGATATAAGTATACGAATTAGTACCTTGAAGTGTATCTGTTTGATACCACTTGTGTGAGAAAATTGCGGTTAAGTAAACGCCGCTATGCCAATGATTTTTCTTTTCTTGCTTAGGTTTCAAGATCAAGCTGGGGGCAGTCTTATATGGGCCGCTGGTGGTTAAATAAATGCCACTTTGGTTTCCTCTTATTAGGTGGGCTTATCTGTTTGCTGGGAGGAAATTCACTTTTATATAAGTGCTTGTGTGGTTCCCGTGGTCGCTCTGTTATCTTTTCCTTTGCCGGTCAGTGACCGATCGCGCTCCTTAGGGTTTCTTGGTAAGATCTTCGGTGCGGTTAAGTGCTAACCGTTTGCTGGTGTTTCTTAAGCTTCTCCGGTTTTTCTATTCTGTGGCCTGTCAGTCGGTCAGTGACCGATCACAATGTTATGGTTGTTATGGTTGTGGGATAACCAACATACCTCTACATTTGATATATTGATGCCTAAGATAAGATCTCAATTGCATAGCTGAACTTGAAACAAAGGGGGGTAGTTATCAAGCCGTCAACCTCAAATACGCTGGAATTCCGCAGCGTATTTGTGGCGAGGCTGATTCGCCTTAGTTATCAAAGGCCAAAGACCGGCAAAAGTAGAATTTTGTGACGTAAACTTCGATCCGCCGGACTCAGTCCGACACAGATCGATTCTTACGTCACTACAGATGTTCTGCACACAAGTGCGGTACAATCTGACTACTTTTGCTCGTTATCAAAAAACTAGCAGGTACGCTCGGCACTTTTCCGGCCCAGCGTACCTGGTTTTCAAACCGCCACCCTGGAGGCGGCAGATCTCATAGGAATCAATGGGAGTCTGACCATAGCGAAAGTACAAGTTCGCTGCTGACAGACATCCCATTGATTTCTATGGGAGATGTCTGCACCTAACACCCTAACATGTACCCCGAGTCTAAACACCACTAATCTGTCCCCCCTACACCGCCACAACTAAATAAAGTTATTACCCCCTAAACCACCGCTCCCGGAGCCCACCGCAAGCTACTCTATACATATTAACCCCTAAACCGCCGCTCCCGGAGCCCACCGCAACTATAATATATGTATTAACCCCTAAACCTCCGCTCCCTGACCCTGCCGCAACCTATATTAAATTTATTAACCCCTAATCTGCCCCCCCTACACCGTCGCCACCTATAATAAATTTATTAACCCCTATCCTGCCCCCCACTACACCGCCGCCACTGTAATAAATTTATTAACCCCTAAACCTAAGTCTAACACTAACTCTAACACCCCCCTAACTTAAATATTAATTAAATAAATCTAAATAATATTTCTATTATGAACTAAGTTAATCCTATTTAAAACTAAATACTTACCTTTAAAATGAACCCTAATATAGCTACAATATAAATAATAATTATATTGTAGCTATCTTAGGATTTATTTTTATTTTACAGGTAACTTTCAATTTATTTTAACTAGGTACAATAGCTATTAAATAGTTATTAACTATTTAATAGCTTACCTAGCTAAAATAAAGAGAAATTTACCTGTAAAATAAATCCTAACCTAAGTTACAATTACACCTAACACTACACTATGCTTTAATAAATTATTCCTATTTAAAACTAAATACTTACCTGTAAAATAAACCCTAAGATAGCTACAATGTAATTAATAATTACATTATAGCTATTTTAGGATTTATATTTATTTTACAGGTAACTTTGTATTTATTTTAGCTAGTTAGAATAGTTATTAAATAGTTATTAACTATTTAATAACTACCTAGCTAAAAGAAATACAAAATGACCTGTAAAATAAATCCTAACCTAAGTTACAATTAAACCTAACACTACACTATCATTAAATTAATTAAATAAATTACCTACAAATAACTACAATTAAATACAATTACATAAACTAACTAAAGTACAAAAAATAAAAAAGCTAAGTTACAAAAAATAAAAAAAAAACCTTACCAGCCCTTAAAAGGGCCTTTTGTGGGGGCATGCCCCAAAGAGTTTAGCTCTTTTGCCTGTAAAAGAAAATTACAACCCCCCCCAACATTAAAACCCACCACCCACATACCCCTAATCTAACCCAACCCCCCCTTAAAAAATCCTAACACTACCCCCCTGAAGATCATCCTACCTTGAGTCGTCTTCACTCAACCGAGCAGCGATGGAACCTAAGAGGACATCTGGAGCGGCAGAAGTGATCATCCAAGGGGCGCTGAAGAAATCTTCCATCCGGGCGAGGTCATCTTCCAAGAGGCGCTGAAGAAGTCTTCTATCCGGGCGAGGTCATCTTCGAAGCCGGGTCTTGAATCTTCATAGCGCCGACGCGGAACATCCTTCTTTCCCGATGGACTACCGACGAATGAAGGCTCCTTTAAGGGACGTCATCCAAGATGGCGTCCCTTCAATTCCGATTGGCTGATAGGATTCTATCAGCCAATCGGAATTAAGGTAGGAAAAATCTGATTGGCTGATTGAATCAGCCAATCAGATTCAAGTTCAATCCGATTGGCTGATCCAGTCAGCCAATCAGATTGAGCTTGCATTCTATTGGCTGTTCCGATCAGCCAATCCTATCAGCCAATCGGAATTGAAGGGACGCCATCTTGGATGACGTCCCTTAAAGGAGCCTTCATTCGTTGGTAGTCCGGCGGGAAAGAAGGATGTTCCGCGTCGGCGGGATGAAGATTCAAGACCCGGCTTCGAAGATGACCTCGCCCGGATAGAAGACTTCTTCAGCGCCTCTTGGAAGATGACCTCGCCCGGATGGAAGATTTCTTCAGCGCCCCTTGGATGATCACTTCTGCCGCTCCGGATGTCCTCTTCGGTTCCATCGCTGCTCGGTTGAGTGAAGATGACTCAAGGTAGGATGATCTTCAGGGGGGTAGTGTTAGGTTTTTTTAAGGGGGGTTTGGGTTAGATTAGGGGTATGTGGGTGGTGGGTTTTAATGTTGGGGGGGGTTGTATTTTTCTTTTACAGGCAAAAGAGCTGAACTCTTTGGGGCATGCCCCTACAATAGGCCCTTTTAAGGGCTGGTATGGTAAAAGAGCTTTGAACTTTTTTAATTTAGAATAGGGTAGGGCATTTTTTATTTTGGGGGGGTTTGTTATTTTATTAGGGGGCTTAGATTAGGTGTAAGTAGCTTAAAATTGTTGTAATATTTTTAAAATGTTTGTAACCTATTTTTTTTATTTTTTGTAACTTAGCTTTTTTATTTTTTGTACTTTATTTAGTTTATGTAATTGTATTTAATTGTAGTTATTTGTAGGTAATTTATTTAATTAATTTAATGATAGTGTAGTGTTAGGTTTAATTGTAACTTAGGTTAGGATTTATTTTACAGGTAATTTTGTATTTTTTTTAGCTAGGTAGTTATTAAATAGTTAATAACTATTTAATAACTATTCTAACTAGCTAAAATAAATTGAAAGTTACCTGTAAAATAAATATAAATCCTAAGATAGCTACAATGTAATTATTAATTATATTGTAGCTATCTTAGGGTTTATTTTACAGGTAAGTATTTAGTTTTAAATAGGAATAATTTATTAAAGTATAGTGTAGTGTTAGGTGTAATTGTAACTTAGGTTAGGATTTAGTTTACAGGTACATTTCTCTTTATTTTAGCTAGGTAAGCTATTAAATAGTTAATAACTATTTAATAGCTATTGTACCTAGTTAAAATAAATTGAAAGTTACCTGTAAAATAAAAATAAATCCTAAGATAGCTACAATATAATTATTATTTATATTGTAGCTATATTAGGGTTTATTTTAAAGGTAATTATTTAGTTTTAAATAGTATTAACTTAGTTAATAATAGAAATATTATTTAGATTTATTTAATTAATATTTAAGTTAGGGGGGTGTTAGGGTTAGTGTTAGACTTAGGTTTAGGGGTTAATAATTTTATTACAGTGGCGGCGGTGTAGTGGGGGGCAGGATAGGGGTTAATAAATTTATTATAGGTGCGACGGTGTGGGGGGGCAGGATAGGGGTTAATAAATTTATTATAGGTGGCGACGGTGTAGGGGGGGCAGGATAGGGGTTAATAAATTTAATATAGGTTGCGGCGGGTTCAGGGAGCGGCGGTTTAGGGGTTAAACTATTTATTTATTTGCGGCGAGGTGCGGGATCAGCAGGATAGGGGTTAATAACGTTATTATAGAGGGCGACGGTATAGGGGGGGCAGGATAGGGGTTACTAGGTATAATGTAGGTGGCAGCGGTGTCCGGGAGCGGCGGTTTAGGGGTTAATACATTTATAAGACTTGCGGCAGGGTCTAGGAGCGGCGGTTTAGGGGTTAATACATTTATAAGACTTGCGGCAGGGTCTAGGAGCGGCGGTTTAGGGGTTAATACATTTATAAGACTTGCGGCAGGGTCTAGGAGCGGCGGTTTAGGGGTTAGTAACTTTATTTAGTTGCGGGGGGCTCCGGGGCGCCGGTATAGGGGGTAGAACAGTGTAGTTTAGTGTGAGTGCTTATTGACAGGTTAGCAAGAAAGCTGTCAAACAGCCGAAGAGCAGCGAGATCGGATGAGTGATAACTCTCACAGTCCGCTGCTCATCGCCCCATGGCTTTTTGACAGCTTTATTTGATAACTTAGGCAAATTTTTTCAGGTCCGCGGCTGCGAAGGTAGGCGAGCTTAGGCGGGCGTATTGGGCCGGCGAAGGCAGGAAAGTTGACACGATGATAACTACCCCCCAAAGTATCCTATATGAACTATACAGCTACTATTGTTTTATCAACTATAAAATTGTATTCACTAAAGTATCAAATATTTTGTTAGAAATAATAACTTGTGATAAACATAAAACTGTGTAAATTGCACGATTTAAACGATATTATTTTAAAAAAGTTTTTATATATTTTTTACATTTTGTGTACATTTTTATACATAGAGACACCGGTGTCATTTATAAACTTTAAAGAAATACGTAATAATTTTTGTTTAATTGTACTTTTAGCATCACTTATATTGGGTAAATTTACCATATTCAAATAAAGGATCATATTTATTTATTTTCTAAACAAGTTTCGACATCCAATTTTTCCAAAAGAGAATATAAAACTAGGACCCATTTAAACATTTACAATATACTGTCCTCATTGTTCTTAGCTTAACAATATATGGATTATAATTTAGGGGAGATGGAGCACATATTGTCAGCTTGTCAGGTAAGAATAGGAAACATGAACCCCCTCACTTTGCTGCTAGCTGTTTCTCAACATACTCTAGTAAGTGTCCGGAGTCTGCTTGCTCTGTTAGAGCAATATTGCCACAAGGCACAGCATTCTGGCTATTGTTGAAATCACTGTAGACCCTCCAGGAATAGGGCACCTTTCAATACCACATATCCTGCACTTCAATCTCTGTTATTCGTGTGATCGATGCTTGCAATTTAAATTGGAAAGCAGCTTCTTCCAGGAGAGCCTTTTGCAAGCCATATTATATAACTCATGGACCTCTGATAAAGCAGGACACCTAGTACTAAAGAAGTAGCTTACCAATATTATTATCTGCAGTCATTCAATATTTTTGAGACAGTAATCTTAAGAGAGTGGATGGTTTTGATCTGTCCTCCATGTCCCAGAGAGAGACTTCCACTAACCCACGCCACTTTTAGCGAGGTTATTATTATTATTATTATCGGTTGTTTGTAGAGCGCCAACAGATTCCACAGCGCTATAAACAGAGGCGGAGTACAACAAAACAATTATAGGGATCAAATGGGTAGAGGGCCCTGCCAAGAGTTGCACTGTTGTAGTCAGCTCTTAAGAAGGTGATATACAAACAGCTGGACTCTTAGGCTTACATGCTAAGGGGGTTCAGGGGATAGCAATGGAGGAGAGGAACTGGTATAAAGAAAGGTTAGCATAGGTTGTATGCATCCCTGAACAGTAGAATCTTTAGGGAGCACTTGAAGATTTTAAAACTAGAAGAGAGTCTTGTGGAGTGAGGCAGAGAGTTCCACAAGATGGGAGACAGTTTGGAGAAGTCCTGTAAACGGGAGTGTGATGAGGTGACAAGAGAGGAGGAGAGTAGGAGGTTGTGAGCAGAGCGAAGGGGACAGGAGGGAGAGTATCTGGAGACAAGGTCTGAGATATAGGGGGAGCAGTGAAGTTGAGGGCTTTGTATGTCAGAATGAGAATTTTGTGTTTGATCCTAGAGGCAAGAGGAAGCCAGTGAAGGGATTGGCAGAGAGGTGCAGCAGATGAAGAGCGACGTGTAAGGAAGATAAGTCTGGCAGAGGCATTCATTATGGATTGTAAAGGAGCTAGGCGGCAGGTGGGGATACAAGAGAGGACAGAGTTGCAGTAATCAAGGTGGGAAAGAATGAGAGAGTGGATTAAAATCTTAGTTGTGTCCTGTGTAAGGAAGTGTCTAATTTTAGAGATGTTTTAAAGGTGGAAGCGGCAGGCTTTAGCCAATGACTGAATGTGAGGAGTGAAAGAAAGATCTGAGTCAAATGTGACCCTGAGACATCGGGCGTGCGGGATAGGGGTAATGATGGAGTTGTCGACAGTTATAAAGAGATTGGGGTGGAGAGTTTAGAAGAAGGGGGTAAAATAAGGATCTCAGTTTTGGAGAGATTTAGCTTGAGGTAGTGAGAGGACATCCAGTTAGAGATGTGAGAGAGACAGTTAGTGACACGGGTTAGCAAGGAAGGAGATAGGTCTGGTGCAGAAAAGTAGATTTGGGTGTCGTCGGCATACAAATGATATTGTAAACCATGGGACTTTATTAGGGAACCTAGTGATGACGTGTAGATTTAGAAGAGAAGGGGACTGAGGACAGAGCCTTGCGGTACTCTGACAGAAAGTGGTGACGGGGCAGAGGAGGCCCCAGAGAAGGCTACACTAAAGGTACGGTTTGACAGGTAGGAAGAGAGCCATGAGAGGGCTGTGTCACAGATGCCAAAGGATTGGAGGGTTTGGAGCAAAAGAGGGTGGTCAACAGTGTCAAAGGCTGCGGACAGATCAAGGAGGATAAGCAGAGAGAAGTGGCCTTTTGATTTTGCTGTAAGTAGGTCGTTGGTAACCTTAACAATTGCTGTCTCTGTGGAGTGATGGGGACGAAATCCAGATTGCAATGGGTCAAGGAGGGAGTTTATTGTAAGGAAATGGGATAGGCATGCATAAGCTAGTTTTTCAAGAAGCTTTGATGCAAGAGGGAGGAGGGAAATAGGGCGGTAGTTGGATGGGGAGGTAGGATCAAGGGAAGGTTTTTTGAGGATAGGTGTGACCAGTGCATGTTTCAGCGATGAGGGAAATATACCGGTACTGAGGGAGAGGTTGAAAGTGTGTGTGAGTATAGGGGTAAGGGTGGCAGAGAGGGAGGGGAGTAGCTGTGAGGGGATCGGGTCAAGGGGACAGGTAGTGAGGTGAGAGCGCAGTATAAGTGCCGAAACTTCTTCCTCAGGAACAGGAGAGAATGAGCTAAGGTTATGTGGGTTGTGGTTGATTGAGAACATTTGAGGGGGTGAGAGAATGGAATAATGTTGAGAGCTGATTTCATTTTTGATGGAGTCGATTTTGTTATTGAAGTGGTTGGCAAAGTCTTGAGCTGACAGAGAAGTTGTATTAGGAGGTGGCAGAGGGTGGAGAAGAGTATTGAAAGTGAAGAACAAACATTTTGGGTTTGAAGAAAGATTAGAGATAAGAGTAGAGAAGTAGTGTTGCTTATGGAAATTAAGGGCAGAGTAGTAGGAGTTCAAGATAAATTTGTAATGTTGAAAATCAGCTGAACTCCTAGATTTTCTTAGGGGGTGTTAGGGTTAGGGTTAGACTTAGATTTAGGGGTTAATACATTTAATATAGTAGCGGCGATGTTGGGGGCGGCAGATTAGGGGTTAATAAATGTAGGTAGGTGTTGGCTATGTTAGGGACGGCAGATTAGGGGTTAATAAAATTTAACTAGTGTTTGCGAGGCAGGAGTGTGGCGGTTTAGGGGTTAATATATTTAAATGAAGGCGATGTCCGGTCGGTAGATTAGGGGTTAAAAAATGTATTTAAGTGTTTGCGATGTGGGGGGGGGGCTCGGTTTAGGGGTTAATAAGTGGTTAATGGGTGTTAGTGTACTTTTTAGCACTTTAGTTAAGAGTTTTATGTTATGGCGTTAGCCCATAAAACTCTTAAATACTGACTTTTAAATGCGGTAGGAGTCTTGAAAGGAGAGGCTGTACCGCTCACTTTTTCCAAGACTCGTAATACTGGTGTTAGGAAAATCCCATTGGAAAGATAGGATACGCAATTGACGTAAAGGGATTTGCGGTATGCTCGAGTCGCAGAAAAAAAGTGAGCGGTACACCTGTACCTGCAAGACTCGTAATACCAGCGGGCGTTAAAAAGCAGCGTTGGGACCCCTCAACGCTGCTTTTTAAGGCTAACGCAAAACTCGTAATCTAGGTGATTGTTTTTTTCTATTACTTTAAAACATTTTTATTTATCCCTTTTCTTTTTATTTCATTACTTAGGTATTACCTTTATTTGAGTATCAGCCATTACAATTCGGTGTATACGCATCCTTTGGACGGCTATTTCAAAATGTAAGTACTTTATTTTTAGGAGATGGCTTGTACAAACATATGTAAAGGAGAACCACAGACTTTTTAGAATGTATAATTTCATCATCAAACCATTACTCATACTATGCACGTCTGTAAAATGTGTCAAGATGTAATCCATGGAACAAAGAAATGTCTCCTAACTGTTATCGCTCATAACGCTGCTTTTTCACTAACGCCCGTATTACAGGTGTTGTAGTTATAACTGTACTGCACACCTTTTTGGCCGTCACGCAATGTCAGTACCGCATTTTTAAAAAAGCCCTTTTTCAGTGGAACTTCCATAGTGCTAAAATTACGAGTTTGTTTGGGAGGCCAAAAAGTGAGCTGTACAGCCTATAACTACAAGATCCCGTACCGCCATCTGAAGTCAGTAGTTATGAGTTTTACGCTACAAAGCTGTACCATAAAACCCATAACTAAAGTGTTAAAAAGTACACTAACACCCATAAACTACCTATTAATCCCCAAACCAAGGCCCTCCCACACCATAAACACTGAAATAAAATTATTAACCCCTAATCTCCTGCTCCGGACATCGCCGCCACTTAAAAAATGTATTAACCCCTATTACGCCGCTCCCCGACATCGTCACCACTATAATACATCTATTAACCCCTAAACCGCCGCCCTCCCGCATCGCAAGCAGTATTTAAATATTATTAACCCCTAATCTGCCATCCACCTACACCACAGCTATAATAAACCTATTAACCACTAAACCGCGAGCCCCCACAATGAAATATACTATAATAAATTATTAACCCCTAAACCTCTGGCCTCCCACATCACTAGCTCTACATAAACATATTAACCCCTAAACCTAACCCTAAAGTAACCCTAATCCTAAGCATAACCCTAACGTAAACCTAAGTTTAACCCCTTACACCCCCTAACTTAAATATAATTAAATTAAAGCTAAATAAAGCTTACAATTATTACCTAAATAATTCCTATTTAAAACTAAATACATACGTACCTGTAAAATAAAACCTAAGCTAGCTACAATATAATTAATATTTATATTGGAGCTATCTTAGGTTTTTTTTTATTTCACAAATAAGTTTGTATTTATTTTAACTAGGTAGACTAGTTAGTAAATAGTTATTAACTAGTTAAAATAAATACAAACTAACCTGTAAAATAAAACCTAACCTGCCTTACACTAAAACCTAACATTACAATAAAATTAAATAAATTAAATTAATAAACTACAATTATCTAAATTAAAAAAAAAACACTAAATTACACAAAAAAAGAAATGATCAAAAATAAAAATGAATTACTCCTAATCTAATAGCCCTATCAAAATAAAAAGCCTCCCAAAATAAAAAAAACCCTAGCCTACACTAAACTGCCAATAGAATGCGACCTCAATCCTATTGGCTGATTGGATCAGCCAATAGGGTTTTTTCACCCTTAATTCCTATTGACTGATAGAATTCTATCAGCCAATAGGAATTCAAGGGATGCCATCTTTGATGATGTCCCTTAAAGGGAACCTTCAGTGTACGGCGGCTACCGTATGAAGCGGATGCTCCGCACCGGATGTCTTAAAGATGGACCTGGTCCATGCCGGATGGATGAAGATAGAAGATGCCGTCTGGATGAAAGCTTCTGGCCGTTTGGATGAGGACTTCGCCAGCTGGATGAAGATCGAAGAGGCCGACCTAGATGAAGACTTCTTGCTGCTTGGATGAGGACTTCGCCGGCTGGATGAGGATGGATGCCCGGACTTCCAAAACTCTAAGTGGATCGTCGGGGGTTAGTACTAGGTTTTTTTAAGTTTTTTTGGGTGGGTTTTATTTTTAGCTTAGGGTTTGGGCACTTGGTAAAAGAGCTGAATGCCCATTTAAGGTAAAAGCAAAAGAGCTAAATGCCCTTTTAAGGGCAATGCCCATCCAAATGCCCTTTTCATGGCAATGGTTAGATTAGGTTTATTTAGACAGAATTTTATTTGGGGGGTTTGGTTGTGTGGGTGGGGGGTTTTACTGTTGGGGGGTTGTTTTATTTTTATTGCTAGGTAAAAGAGCTGTTATCTTTGGGGCAATGCCCCGCAAAAGGCCCTTTTACGGACTATTGACAGTTTAGTATAGGCTAGGGTTTTTTATTTGGGGGGGGCTTTTTTATTTTGATAGGGCTATTAGATTAGGAGTAATTCATTTTTATTTTTGATCATTTCTTTTGTTTGTGTAATATAGTGTTTATTTTTTTGCAATTTAGATAATTGTATTTTATTAATTTAATTAATTTTATTTTATTGTAATGTTAGGTTTTAGTGTAAGGCAGGTTAGGTTTTATTTTACAGATATCTTTGTATTTATTTTAACTAGGTAGCTACTCTTTTAGGTCGGAAATCTGCAAGCAGTTTTTCAGAGTGACTGATTCCCCTGAGCCACATACCATGCCAGGTCTGCAGGGCCATGCAATCAGCATACACCATACGGCTCCTGTTTCCCAGCTGCTCAGCTTAGACTGTGAACATTGTGTGATTGCGTTATGCAGATTCCAGGGCTGGAGAAGGGAGGCGTGCAGGATGGGAGGTCAGTGTTATGTTTAGTGATGTCGCGAACTTAAAATTTTCCGTTCGTGAACAGCGAACGCAAACGTCCGCAAATGTTCGCGAACGGGCGAACCGGGCGAACCCCCATAGACTTCAATAGGCAGGCGAACTTTAAAACCCACAGGGACTCTTTCTGGCCACAATAGTGATGGAAAAGTTGTTTCAAGGGTACTAACACCTGGACTGTGGCATGCCGGAGGGGGATTTATGGCAAAACTCCCACGGAAAATTACATAGTTGATGTAGAGTCTGGTTTTAATCCATAAAGGGCATAAATCACCTAACATTCTTAAATTGTTTGGAATAACGTGCTTTAAAACATCAGGTATGCTGTTGTATCGATCAGGTAGTGTAAGGGTTACGCCCGCTTCACAGTGACAGACCAAACTTCCCGTTTAACGCACCTCAAACAACCGCAAACAGTTGATTTGCACAACCACAAACTCCCCATTTGCACAAGGTTGGATACCAAGCTAGCCATGTCCCGTTCCTTGTCCTCACTGATGTCATTGAAGGTCTCTTCCTCCACCCAGCCACGTACAACACCAAGGGTCCCCGAAAGGTGACAACAAGCCCCCTGGGACGCCTGCTGTGTTTGGTCTTCCGCCTCCTCAAAGCCACCTTCCTCCTCTGACTCCTCTTCTTCAGACTCCTATCTCCGCATTGCCTCTCTCTGCGTTATTATAAGGTGTGTCAAGTAGTACTATTCCTATCAGTTTAATCCCTGTTACGTCCCCTATCAGGGGACGTGTATATGGCATTGATTTTAGGAACCGGGAGATGGAAAAAGATGCTTGGTCGGTCCTCCTACTTCAAATTTGGGGCACTGCGCATGCAATCTACTGTGCCACCAGATATGAGTGGTGTGTTAAGTAATACTATTCTTATAACTTTAATCCCTGTTACGTCCTCTATCAGGGGACGTGTATTATATGGCATGGATTTTAGGAACTGGGAGATGGAAAAAGATGCTTGGTCGGTCCGGCCACGAGGTAGATAGATTTGATAGATAGATACATAGATTAGATAGATAGATCAATAGATGCAATAGCTACATTTGATAGATACGATAGATAGGTAGACAGTTTTGATAGATAGATAAATAGATAGATTTGATAGATAATTTCCCAGACAGAGAATTACAAGACGTGCGGTCTGAGACCCATGGTAAGGTTCCCAGAGGCAGTTGCGGCGCCAGGGGACGTGTATATGGCATGGATTTTAGGAACCGGGAGATGGAAAAATATGCTTGGTCGGTCCTCCTACTTCAAATTTGGGGCACTGCGTGTGCAATCTAATGTGCCACCAGATAGGAGTGGTGTGTTAAGTAATACTATTCCTATCAGTTTAATCCCTGTTACGTGCCTTTTTTTTGGTTTGGTTTTTGAAGCCACAGTGCAGCACCAGAGGCCAGAAAAATTTGGCATGTACACATGCCTGAAAAATTAGGTATTGTTGCAGCCACTGCTGTAGCAGCGACCAGAAAATTGATGTTTGTTTCAAAAGGCAGAAAGTGCCCTAAAACATTGCGGCTTGAACCCTAGTTGGTGGCGGATAAGTCATGCAAATCATCCGGCATTCAAAGATAAAATACAGCAGCATGTGGACCATTTTTAGCCCAAGGCAGCTCATCTCATCAGGCCTTTTTACTCGAATGTATCGCCCAATGTCAGTCTCTTTGGGATCCATCCCTCATTCATCTTAATAAAGGCGAGGTAATCTAGACTTTTTTTACCTAGGCGACTTCTCTTCTCAGTGACAATACCTCCTGCTGCACTGAAGGTCCTTTCTGACAGGACACTTGAAGCGGGGCAGGCCAGAAGTTCTATTGCAAATTGGGATAGCTCAGACCACAGGTCAAGCCTGCACACCCAGTAGTCAAGGGGTTCATCGCTCCTCAGGGTGTCGAGATCTGCAGTTAAGGCGAGGTAGTCTGCTACCTGTCGGTCGAGTCATTCTCTGAGGGTGGACCCTGAAGGGCTGTGGCGATGCATAGGAGTTAAAAAGCTCTGCATATCCTCCATCAACAACACATCTGTAAAGCGTCCTGTCCTTGCCAAAGTGGTCGTGGGAGTCGGAGGATTACTTTCACCTCTTCTCCTGTTAGATTCCCGTTGTGCTGTGACATCACCCTTATATGCTGTGTAAAGCATACTTTTTAATTTATTTTGGAACTGCTGCATCCTTTCCGGTAATTCAGTAACATTTCAGGCACTTTATGCATATACCGGGGTGTAGTAGCGTGGACACCCAGTACAGGTCGTTCTCCTTCAGCTTTTTTATACGAGGGTCACTCAACAGGCACGACATCATGAAAGACCCCATTTGCACAAGGTTGGATGCTGAGCTACTTATGTCCCGTTCCTCGTCCTCAGTGATCTCACTGAAGGTATCTTCTTCCCCCCAGCCACGTACAACACCACGGGTACCAGACCACCCTGGGATGCCTGTTGTGGTTGGTCTTCCTCCTCCTCCTCATAGCCACATTCCTCCTCTGACTCCTCTTCCTCACAATCCTCTTTCAGGGTTGCCGCTGGTCCAGCAAGCGATGCTGATAAGGCTGTTTCTGGTGGTGATGGTGACCACAACTCTTCCTCTTCACGCTCATCTATGGCCTGATCCAGCACTCTACGCAGGGCACGCTCCAGGAAAAAAACAAATGGTATGATGTCGCTGATGGTGCCTTCGGTGCGACTGACTAGATTTGTCACCTCCTCAAAAGGACGCATGAGCCTACAGGCATTGCGCATGAGCGCCCAGTAATGTGGCAAAAAAATTCCCAGCTCCGCAGAGGCTATCCTAGCACCCTGGTCATACAAATACTCGTTAACGGCTTTTTCTTGTTGGAGCAGGCGGTCGAACATTAGGAGTGTTGAATTTCAACGTGTAGGGCTGTCGCAAATCAAGCGCCTCACTGGCATGTTGTTTCGCCGCTGGATATCGGAAAAGTGCACCATGGCCGTGTAGGAACGCCTCAAATGGCCACACACCTTCCTGGCCTGCTTCAGGATGTCCTGTAAGCCTGGGTACTTATGCACAAAGCGTTGTACAATAAGATTACACACATGTGCCATGCACGGCACATGTGTCAACTTGCCCAATTTCAATGCCGCCATCAAATTACTTCCGTTGTCAGAAACCACTGCCGATCTCCAGTTGGTGCGGAGTCAGCCACTGATCCACCTATGCGTTCAGGGCGGACAGGAGTGCTGGTCAGGTGTGACTCTCTGCTTTCAGGCAAGTCAACCCCAAGACGGCGTGACACTGCCGTATCTGAGATGTGGAATAGTACCTGCGGAGCTCGGGGGGTGCCATTGATGTGGAGCAAGACGCAGCAGCAGAAGAGGACTCAGCCGAGGAGGTTATGGAAGAGGATGGAGTAGGAGGAGTAGAGGAGGTGGCAGCAGGCCTGCCTGCAAGTCGTGGCGGTGTCACCAACTCCTCCTCTGCAGAGCCACGCATTCAATGCTTGGCAGCCGTCAGCAGGTTTACCCAATGCGCAGTGTAGGTGATATACCTGCCCTGACCATGCTTTGCAGAACAGCTATCAGTGGTCATATGGACGCTTGCCCCAACACTGTGTGCCAGACATGCTATTACTTCCTTTCACACAATCGAGTACAGGTTGGGGATTGCCTTTTGTGCAAAGAAATTTCGGCCGGGTACCTTCCACTGCGGTGTCCCACTAGTTACAAATTTTTTGAATGCCTCAGACTCCACCAGCTTGTATGGTGAAAGCTGGCAGGCAAAGAGTTCAGACAAGCCAGCTGTCAGACGCCGGGCAAGGGGGTGACTTTGTGACATTGGTTTCTTATGCTCAAACATGTCCTTGACAGACACCTGACTGTGGGTAGATGAGCAGGAACTGCTCCAGAAGAGAGACGGAGTGGCGGATGGTTGAGAGGGGGCAAGGAGGGCAGCAGTGGTTGATGTGGCTGAAGATGCTGGATCAGGAGGAGGATGGCGGCTTTGAGTTTGTGTGCTGCTTCTACTCATGTGTTGATCCCATAGGCGTTTGTGATGTGCGATCATGTGCCTTTGCAAAGCTGTTGTGCCTAGGTGGGTGTTAGACTTCCCACGACTCAGTTTCTTTTGGCACAGGTTGCAAATGGCATCGCTGTTGTCAGAGGCAGACACACAAAAAAAATGCCACACTGCTGAGCTCTGCGATGATGGCATTTTGGTGGTGGCAACAGCATGTATTGATTGGCGTGCTGTCTGGCTGACCCCGGGTGCCGATGCATGCTGTCTGACTGTGCCACTAGCTCCTTGCGAAAACCTCCCCCTGCTTCCAACTCGTCTCCTCCTCCTCCTCTCTGTCTCCCCATCTGAACTTTCCCCCTGTTCTTCTTCTCTTCTAGCGGGCACCCACGTGACATCCACGGATGCATCGTCATCATCAACCGCTTCACTTTTATCTGAAAAATCAACAAAGGAAGCAGCAGCGGGTACAACATCATCATCACACCGTACGTACATGTCTTTAATGCTGCCTGACTGAGACATATCACTGTTATCTCCTCTGTCAATGATGGTTGCGCATCACTCATTTATTCCAATTGATGTGTAAAAAACTCCTCTGACAGATCAAATTAAGTGGCTGTGGTGCTAGTGTTGGTGGTGGCGGCAGGCGGGCGAGTGGTAACTTGAGAGGTGCCCGAAGATAAGCTGGAGGAGGATGGTGAGTCAAGGTTGGGAGCGGAAGCTATAGAATATTGGGTGTCCTGTGATATAAAGTCAAATATTTCCTTAGAACTTTTCGAGTTCATGGGACATGGCCTCTGAATACTGGCCATTATTCTAGGGCCAAAGGGAATCACAGCACCACGACCACGACGGCACCTGCGGGGTTGCCTGCCTCTGCCTGTCATTTTTTTTTTTAAACGTACACTTACACTACTATTAAACAAGATATGAGTGGTGCCAGTGGGCAAGTTGGCCCAGTATAAGCTGTGAGCCTGACACAAAAAAGCAGACTGATGTTTCACAGTCCAAAAAGTTTTTATTTTTTTTAAATTTACACTTACACTACTATTAAACAAGATATGAGTGGTGGCACTTGGCAAGTGGGACCAGTATAAGCTGTGAGCTTGACACAAAAAAGCAGACTGATGTTTCACAGTCCAAAAAGTTTTTTTTATTTTTAAATGTACACTTATACTACTATTAAACAAGATATGAGTGGTGGCACTGGGCAAATGGGCACAGTATACGCTGTGAGCCTGACACAAAAAAGCAGACTGATGTTTCACAGTCCAAAAAGTTTTTATTTTTTTAAATGTAAACTTACACTACTATGAAACAAGATATGAGTGGTGGCACTGGGCAAGTGGGCTCAGTATAAGCTGTGAGCCTGAAACAAAAAAGCAGACTGATGTTTCACAGTCCAAAAAGTTTTTTTTGTTTTTAAATGTACACTTACACTACTATTAAACAAGATATGAGTGGTAGCACTGGGCAAGTGGGCACAGTATACGCTGTGAGCCTGACACAAAAAAGCAGACTGATGTTTCACAGTCCAAAAAGTTTTTATTTTTTTAAATGTACACTTACACTACTATTGAACAAGATATTTTTTTAAGATTTTTTTCTAAATTGACACTACTGTTACACCAGATATGAGTGGTGGCACTGGGCAAGTGGGCCTGGCACACACGCTGGCAGGCAGGCAACTGCAATTAGATTACACAAGCAGACGGATGTTTCACAGTCAAAAAAAGGTTGTTTTTTTTTAATTTACACTACTGTTACACCAGATATGAGAGGTGGCACTGGGCAAGTGGGCCTGGCACACACGCTGGCAGGCAGGCAACTGCAATTAGATTACCCTAGCAGACTGATGTTTCACAGTCGAAAAAGGTTTTTTTTTTAAATTTACACTACTGTTACACCAGATATGAGTGGTGTGGCACTGGGCAAGTGGGTCTGGCACACACGCTGGCAGACAGGCAACTGCAATTAGATTACACTAGCAGACTGATGTTTCACAGTCAAAATTTACACTACTGTTACACCAGATATGAGTGGTGGCACTGGGCAAGTGGGCCTGGCAGGCAGGCAACTGCAATTAGATTACACAGGGGAAAAAAATGATGTTCTAGCCCTAAAAAGGGCTTTTTGGGGTGCTGTCCTTACAGCAGAGATCAGATGAGTCCTTCAGGACTGTAGTGGACACTGAATACACTAGCCTAGCTATCAATTTCCCTATTAAATCACCAGCAACTACACTGTCCCGCCTCTCACTAACAATGCAGCTTCCGAATTAATCTAAAATGGCTGCTGTTCAGGAGCTGGGAGGGTCTGGGAGGGAGGGTCTGCTGCTGATTGGCTGGAATGTGTCTGCAGACTGTGAGATACAGGGTCAAAGTTTACTCAATGATGATGAATAGGGGGCGGATCAAACATCGCATATGTTCGCCCGCCGCAGCGAACGTAAATATGCTATGTTCGCTGGGAACTATTCGCCGGTGAACTATTCGCAACATCACTACTAGGGAGATGTTGCTGAACACATATTAGGGTGTTTTTTTGGCATTAACACATAACTGAGAATCCATGCCTAATGTACAATGTGTGTGACGAAATAACACAACAAAATGACTACCAAAAAGTTTGACAAAGACTGGTGGTTGAATTAGTGCATTGAAAGTGTTAAAGTACAAGCATTTCAAATACCCTAGGGTAACTACTTTTCAATAAATATATGGTTTGATGGGTGTAAATTTCATTGGCCGGCATATATGCCCCAAATAGGACAGAGGTGCATGGAATGTGAAAATTCCAACTTGGAAAAATGGAATGCTTCACCATAAAATAGGGCCTTTTAGCCCCTAGAGCACCTGACACACCTATACATGTGTGGTATCACTGTACTCGGGAGGTGTTGCTGAACACATATTGGGTGTTCTTTGGCAGTAACACATAACAGGAACTGAAAATCCATGCCTAAAGTACAATGTGTGGGAAGAAATAACACAAAGAATTTACTACCAAAAAGTTTGGCAAAGACTGGTGGTTTAATTAGTGCATGGAAAGTGTTAAAATACCAGCATTTCAAATACCCTAGGGTATCTACTTTTCAAAAATATATGATTTGATGGGTGTAAAATACATTAGCTGGCTTAAAAAGTGTCACAAATAGGACAGTTGGAAAACTGGAATGCACCCCCTAAAAATAGGGCCTTTTAGCCCCCAGAGAACCCGATACACATATACATGTGTGGTATCATTGTATGAAGAAGATGTTGCTGAATACATGTTCTTTGGCAGTAACCCTTAAAGTTTTCAGTACATGTATTCTTAAATTGCTAATTGTGTCAAAAAATCACCACTTCCTTTTATTCTTTCAAACTTTGGCATAGATTGTTGGTAAAATGGTTGTATGAAAAGAGTCAAAATACCCCAAGTTTAATATCTTAAGTTGACTTCTTTTAAAAAATATATACATTTGAAGGGTTATTCAGGGATTCCTGGCAGATATCAGTGTTACAATGTAACTTTTGCTAATTTTGAAAAAAATGGTTTGGAAATAGCTAAGTGCTACTTGTACTTATTGCCTTCTAACTTGCAAAAAAGCAAAGAACATTTACTGTAAACATTGGGTATTTCTAAGCTCAAATTTTAGAAACTATTTAGCATGGATGTTTTTGGTGGTTATAGATGTGTAATAGATTTGGGGGGTCAAATTTAGAAAAAAATAATTTTTTTCAATGTTTTCATCATATTTTATACTTGTTTTTATAGTAAATTATATGATATGATGAAAATAATGGAATCTTTAGAAATTCCATTAAATAATATAGTATATAATATGTGTGGGTACAGTAATTCAGTAAGAGGAAAATTACAGCTAGTTGTGTGTACAGATGTATTTATGAATTTATATGTGTATATATTTATTTACAGACATATACACACATAGAGGGGCCCATTTATCAAGCTCCGCTGCTCCATAACCTGTCCCCCGGCTCTGAGGAGACGGACAGACATCACCACAAATCAACCCAATCAAATACGATCTGGTTGTTTGACACCCCCTGCTAGCGGCCAATTGGCCGCAAATCTGCAGGGGGTGATGTTGCACCAGCAGTTCACAAGAGCTGCTGGTGCAATGCTGAATGCGGAGAGCGTATTGCTCTCCGCATTCAGCGATGTCTGTCGGACATGATCCGCTGATCGGATCATGTCGGACTGACATATAGTAAATAGGCCCCATAAACTCATAAATATATATATATATATATATATATATATGCAGTTGAGTAGATGAAAACATGTAAAAGTATATTTATGCAATATTCATATTTATTATATAATAATGTATGTATGTATATATATATATATATATTGGTATAGATATATATTGTACCAAAATACCATCATATATATAGAAATATGTATGTATGAATAAATAGAACATAGAAAAAGAACATAGGAATGTGAAATATTCATATTTTTATGTTGGAGTACCCCATTCGAGAATATACGATTGTGTATGCGAGCAAGTAGGGTGTTAGTTTTTCCCCCCACTTTTTTTGCTCCATTGACTTCTATGAGGGTATACATTATCTTGTGCGCAATATCCTAAATTTCCACTTCTTACGCGCATCAGGATATCTTAAAAGGGAAAGCAGTTTACTTTCAACTTGTAATACGAGCGCTACCCAACACGCAAAAAGCTTACTTCTAACGTGAGATTTAAATACTGCTTCCCTTGTAATCTGACCCTTAATTAGCAGCTAACATCATATACAGTATATATCTGTTTCTGGTCATACAGGTGCCTTGCATCAGCTGCATTTCTGTTATGTTTCATTTCCCAAGCAGCTGAATAAATTAGGCTGTTTAATAAAAATAATACTTTAGACTGACCAAGATTTAACAACGTACAGCTTCATTTTCCTCCTTGTCATTCCCTGTCAACCAAGTTGTTCATTTGTTGTGCTCAAAGAATTTTAACCCCTCCAGGACAGAGGCAATTGTCCAATTTCTGAATGTAAACACAACTTAGAATTTTCGCTAAATGTCTGCTCTCGACATTTATGCCATCCTATGTCAGAGATACAAGCGAGGTTCTGAAAAGGCTATATAGTGTGAATGTAAGTGAGAATACCCTTCTAGTGACCCTGTATGTGGAGTCCCTTTATTCATCCACTCCCCATAGTGCTGGACTGAGGGTTGCTAGGCACTTTCTTGATATCAGAGGTGAAAGCTATGAGAAACATTCCTCATTTGTTATTAAACTTTTGGAATTTGTTTTAACAAACAATATTTTTACTTTTGATGGAAAACTTTTTCTTCAACAGAGAGGTACAGCCATTGGAGTGCAACATTTGCCCCAACCTATGCATGTCTGCATTTAGACCTCTGGGAGCAACAGGTGTTTGGCAGACTGAGTGAGTGGGTGGAGGAACATGTGGCACTGTGGCTCAGATATGTGGATGATGTCTTCATATTGTGGGAAGGCAATGTTGAGGAGGTCACTATGTTTGTAGATCTCTTAAATACAAATTCCCTCAATATTTTTCTCACATATGAGGTTAATAAAGTAGAAACTTCATTTTTGGATTTATTAATAAGAAAACATAAAACAGGCCTAAGTATACAAGTCTATAGGAAAGCTACAGCAACAAATAATTTGCTACATGCATAGTTGCCAACAGTCCCTGATTTCCAGGGACAGTCCCTGGATTTTGTTGTATGTCCCTGGATTTTTTTTGTCCCTGGAAATGTCCCTGAAAATCTCTTTGCACAACATTTGTTGTTTGTGTGTATATATATATATATATATATATATATATATATATATATATATACACACACACATATATATATAGATAGATAGATGATAAATAGATATAGTGTATTATTTAAATATAATTCATTCCTAATGGAATATTATTATTATTGAATGGGTTCACATATTATTTGTCTTTCTAATTTTGATGCTGTGTTGTAAAAATAACCATATGCCCAGAATGTGTTCCAGGGACTGGGTAGGTGTAAGAGCTTGGTGCTGTAATCTGTATAATAAACTATGGATAAGTCTAAATTATACCCCCTTAATGACCACAATGTACCCTGTATGTCACTGGTCGTTAAGGTTTTTTTCAGGACATAATAGCACAAGTCTAGCAAGAACACGCTATTAATGCCCTCCCTCCAGCAGGCTTTGTGGAATAGATCAGTCTCAACGCTGGTGGCAAGACCGCGCTATAAAACAATCAATTCCCAAAAAAGGGCCAGCGACATACAGGGTACGTCGCTGGTCCTTAAGGGGATACTATTACTTTCAAATGGGTGTGTTTTGATTGCAGAACTGAGTGGGTGGAGCAGTTGAACAGTAGGTCGTCAATACTCCAGTAACCCGCTTGCTTGCCCTGCTGCAAAGTGTCCCTGGAATTTTTTTTGAAATGTTGGCAACTATGTACATGCCAATAGCCACCATCTGCAAGCATTAAAGAATGGCATCCCTACAGGACAGTTTCTGAGACTTAAAAGGAACTGTTATACGGATGAATCCTTTGAAAAACAAGCTGAGGAGATGGCAAATAGATTTAAAGCAAGAGGATACTCAAATAGGCAGATAAAGCGTGCATGGATAAGAGCAAGGAAGAGCTCTAGACAGGATCTTCTGTTTACAAAAAACAAAAACAAAAAGCTGAAGATAGTCCGATAAGCCACTGGGATAAGATTAAAACTATCCTTATGAAAAATTGGCATATTCTTCAGGCAGATAGCTCCTTGGATGGAATTATTTCAGACTGTCCTTTACTGACTGCCAGAAGGGCGCTAAGTTTGAAAGACAGTCTAGTCCATAGTGAGTATGAGAAGGCAACTCCATTGAAGAATTGGTTAACAGCGGTGCAGCCTAGAGTGGGATGCCACCTTTGTGTAAAATGTGTATATTGCAGTAGTTTAATCAAAACAAAAACATTCTTTACGGATGTAAATCATATGTTTAAAATTAAACAGTGCATTACATGCAATACCATGGGGTGATCTATCTTCTTTACTGCTCATGCCCCCATTTCTACGTAGGAAAGACCACAAGAGAGATAAAAGATAGAATTAGGGAGCATAGAAACAATATAAAAAATGGGAACATTGATAGCCCCATAGGAAGGTATTTTCTTGAGAAACTTGGATCAAGTGTGGATGACCTATCAGTGATTGGTATTGAACATGTGAAAAGTAGAAGACGAAAATTTTGACAGGGTAATACTCCAGAAAGAAGCAAAGGGGATATATGTTTTGAATACTCTAAAACCTGGAGGTCTGAACGATAAAATTTAATATGCAAGTTTTCTTTAAATGCCCTGTCATAATATTCAAAAAAGACCTCTCTCCTATCTTTCCTTGCAACCATTTAAAGATATATTTTGATTGGAAAAGTGAATCATCAAAATTATGTTCAATTTTAAAAGTATTATTGATAAAATATCTTCGGTTTGTCAGTGTCATAAAAGAAAATGTTTAGGAATTTATATAATTTTTAAGTTTATCTAATGAGAAAGCCATGGCCATTAACTAAGCAAAAGATACTATCACAGAGATTACTGAGTTTTGCGGTAACAGGGGTGCGGTGCTAACGAGCCTTTTTTTTTAATGCTCCCTTAAGACAATGCTGGTATTACAGATTTTTTTAAACCTGGCGTTAGCCGCAAAAAGGTGAGCATAGAGCAAAATTGAGTTCCACATCTCACCTCAATACCAGCGTTGCTTACGGTAGCGGTAAGCTGGCTAAACGTGCTCGTGCACTATTTCCCCATAGGAAACAATGGGGCAGATTCAGCTTGAAAAAAACCTAACACCTGCAAAAAAGCAGCGTTCAGCTTCTAACGCAGCCCCATTGATTCCTATGGGGATTTACTTTTTATGTCTACACCTAACACCCTAACATGAACCCCGAGTCTAAACACCCCTAATCTTACACTTATTAACCCCTAATCTGCCACCCCCGACATTGCCTACACCTGCATTATATTATTAACCCCTAATCTGCTGCTCCGGACACTGCCGCTACCTACATTATCCCTATGAACCACTAATCTGCTGCCCCCAACATCACCGCCACCTACATTATATGTATTAACCCTTAATCTGCCCCCCCAACGTTGCCTCAACCTAACTACACTTATTAATCGCTAATCTGCCACCCCCAATGTTGCCGCCACTATATTAAATTTATTAACCCCTAAATCTAAGTCTAACCCTAACACCCCCTAACTTAAATATAATTTAAATAAATCTAAATAAAATAACTACAATTAAATAAATTATTCCTATTTAAAACTAAATACTTACCTATAAAATAAACCCTAATGGCTAGATTTAGAGTTTTGTCGGTAACGACCCGCGTAGCTAACGCTGGCTTTTTTCTGGCCGCACCTTTTAAATAACTCTGGTATTGAGAGTCCACAGAATGGCTGCGTTAGGCTCCAAAAAAGGAGTGTAGAGCATATTTAACGCAACTTCAACTCTCGATACCAGAGTTGCTTACGGAAGCGGCCAGCTTCCAAAACGTGCTTGTGCACGATTCCCCCATAGGAAACACTTCCTACGTCTGCACCTAACACTCTAACATGTACCCCGAGTCTAAACACCCCTAACCTTACACTTATTAACCCCTAATCTGTCGCCCCCGCTATTGCTGACCCCTGCATATTATTTTTAACCCCTAATCTGCCGCTCCGTACACCCTCGCCACCTACATTATACCTATGTACCCCTAATCTGCTGTCCCTAACACCGCCGACCCCTATATTATATTTATTAACCCCTAATCTACCCCCCACAACGTCGCCTCCACCTGCCTACACTTATTAACCCCTAATCTGCCGACCGGACCGCACCGCTATTATAATAAAGTTATTAACCCCTAATCCGCCTCACTAACCCTATAATAAATAGTATTAACCCCTAATCTGCCCTCCCTAACATCGCCGACACCTAACTTCAAACATTAACCCCTAATCTGCCGACTGGAGCTCACCGCTATTCTAATAAATGTATTAACCCCTAAAGCTAAGTCTAACCCTAACACTAACACCCCCCTAACTTAAATATAATTTAAATCTAACGAAATAAATTAACTCTTATTATATAAATTATTCCTATTTAAAGCTAAATACTTACCTGTAAAATAAATCCTAATATAGCTACAATATAAATTATAATTATAATATAGCTATTTTAGGATTAATATTTATTTTACAGGTAACTTTGTATTTATTTTAACCAGGTACAATAGCTATTAAATAGTTAAGAACTATTTAATAGCTAAAATAGTTAAAATAATTACAAAATTACCTGTAAAATAAATCCTAACCTAAGTTACAATTAAACCTAACACTACACTATCAATAAATTAATTAAATAAAATACCTACAATTACCTACAATTAAACCTAACACTACACTATCAATAAATTAATTAAATACAATATCTACAAATAAATACAATGAAATAAACTAACTAAAGTACAAAAAATAAAAAAGAACTAAGTTACAAAAAATAAAAAAATATTTACAAACATCAGAAAAATATTACAACAATTTTAAACTAATTACACCTACTCTAAGCCCCCTAATAAAATAACAAAGACTCCCAAAATAAAAAAATGCCCTACCCTATTCTAAATTACTAAAGTTCAAAGCTCTTTTACCTTACCAGCCCTGAACAGGGCCCTTTGCGGGGCATGCCCCAAAGAATTCAGCTCTTTTGCCTGTAAAAAAAAAATACAATACCCCCCCCCAACATTACAACCCACCACCCACATACCCCTAATCTAACCCAAACCCCCCTTAAATAAACCTAACACTAAGCCCCTGAAGATCTTCCTACCTTGTCTTCACCATGCCAGGTATCACCGATCTTTCCAGGCTCCGAAATCTTCATCTAAGCCCAAGCGAGGGGCTAGACATCCATCATCCGATGGCTGAAGAAGTCCAGAAGAGGCTCCAAAGTCTTCATCCTATCCGGGAAGAAGAGTAGATCCGGACCGGCAACCATCTTCTTCCAAGCGGCATCTTCTATCTTCATCCGATGAGGACCGGCTCCATCTTGAAGACCTCCACCGCGGACCCATCTTCTTCCGACGATGACTTCCCGACAAATGACGGTTCCTTTAAGGGACGTCATCCAAGATGGCGTCCCTCGAATTCCGATTGGCTGATAGGATTCTATCAGCCAATCGGAATTAAGGTAGGAAAATTCTGATTGGCTGATGGAATCAGCCAATCAGAATCAAGTTCAATCTGATTGGCTGATTCAATCAGCCAATCAGATTGAGCTCGCATTCTATTGGCTGGTGGGTTGTAATGTTGGGGGGGGTATTGTATGTTTTTTTTTTTACAGGCAAAAGAGCTGAATTCTTTGGGGCATGCCCCGCAAAGGGCCCTGTTCAGGGCTGGTAAGGTAAAAGAGCTTTGAACTTTAGTAATTTAGAATAGGGTAGGGCATTTTTTTATTTTGGGGGTCTATTTTATTAGGGGGCTTAGAGTAGGTGTAATTAGTTTAAAATTGTTGTAATATTTTTCTGATGTTTGTAAATATTTTTTTTATTTTTTGTAACTTAGTTCTTTTTTATTTTTTGCACTTTAGATAGTTTATTTCATTGTATTTATTTTTAGATATTGTATTTAATTGATTTATTGATAGTGTAGTGTTAGGTTTAATTGTAGGTAATTGTAGGTATTTTATTTAATTCATTTATTGATAGTGTAGTATTAGGTTTAATTGTAACTTAGGTTAGGATTTATTTTACAGGTAATTTTGTAATTATTTTAACTATTTTAGCTATTAAATAGTTCTTAACTATTTAATAGCTATTGTACCTGGTTAAAATAAATACAAAGTTACCTGTAAAATAAATATTAATCCTAAAATAGCTATAATATAATTATAATTTATATTGTAGCTATATTAGGATTTATTTTACAGGTAAGTATTTAGCTTTAAATAGGAATAATTTATTTAATAAGAGTTAATTTATTTCGTTAGATTTAAATTATATTTAACTTAGGGGGGTGTTAGTGTTAGGGTTAGATTTAGCAGATTAGGGATTAATACTATTTATTATAGTGTTATTGAGGCGGGAGTGAGGCGGATTAGGGGTTAATAACTTTATTATAGTAGCGGTGAGATCCGCTCGGCAGATTAGGGGTTAATAAGTGTAGGCAGGTGGAAGCGACGTTGAGGGGGGCAGATTAGGGGTTAATAAATATAATATAGGGGTCGGCGGTGTTAGGGGCAGCAGATTAGGGGTACATAGCTATAATGTAGGTGGCGGCTCTTTGCGGTCGGCAGATTAGGGGTTAATTATTGTAGTGCGCTGGCGGCGACGTTGTGGGGGGCAGGTTAGGGGTTAATAAATATAATGTAGGGGTCGGCGGTGTTAGGGGCAGCAGATTAGGGGTACATAAGTATAACGTAGGTGGCGGTCGGCAGATTAGGGGTTAAAAAAATGTAATCGAGTGGAGGCGATGTGGGGGGACCTCGGTTTAGGGGTACATAGGTAGTTTATGGGTGTTAGTGTACTTTAGAGCACAGTAGTTAAGAGCTTTATGAACCGGCATTAGCACAGAAAGCTCTTAACTACTGACTTTTTTCTGCGGCTGGAGTTTTGTCGTTAGATTTCTAACGCTCACTTCAGACACGACTCTAAATACCGGAGTTAGAAAGATCCCATTGAAAAGATAGGATACGCAATTTACGTAAGGGGATCTGCGGTATGGAAAAGTTGCGGCTGGAAAGTGAGCGTTAGACCCTTTCCTGACTGACTCCAAATACCGGCGTTAGCCTAAAACCAGCATTAGGAGCCTCTAACGCTGGTTTTCACGGCTACTGCCAAACTCTAAATCTAGGCCTAAGATAGCTACAATATAACTAATTACAGTTACATTGTAGATAGCTTAGGGTTTAATTTTATTTTACAGGCAACGTTGTATTTATTTTAATTAGGTAGAATAGTTATTAAATAGTTATTAACTATTTAATAACCTCCTAGTTAAAATAAAGACACATTTACCTGTAAAATAAATCCTAACCTAAGTTACAATTAAACCTAACACTACACTATCATTAAATTAATTACCTAAACTACCTACAATTAATTACAATTAAATTAAATAAACTAAAGTACAAAAAACAACAAACACTAAATTACAGAAAATAAAAAAATAATTACAACTTTTTAAAACTAATTACATCTACTCTAATCCCCCTAATAAAATAAAAAAGCCCCCCAAAGTAATAAAAATCCCTACCCTATACTAAATTACAAATAGCCCTAAAAGGGCCTTTTGCTGGGCATTGCCCCAAAGTAATCAGCTCTTTTAACTGTAAAAAAAAAATACAATACCCCCCCCACATTAAAACCCACCACCCACACACCCAACCCTACTCTAAAACCCACCCAATCCCCCCTTAATAAAACCTAACACTACCCCCTTGAAGATCACCCTACCTGGGTTTTAATGTGTGGGGGGGTATTGTATTTTTTTTTTACAGGTAAAAGAGCTGATTACTTTGGGGCAATGCCCCGCAAAAGGCCCTTTTAAGCGCTATTTGTAATTTAGTTTAGGGTAGGGATTTTTATTATTTTGGGGGGCTTTTTTATTTTATTAGGAGGATTAGAATAGGTGTAATTAGTTTAAAAAAATGTTAATTATTTTTTTATTTTCTGTAATTTAGTGTTTGTTGTTTTTTGTACTTTAGTTTATTTTATTTAATTGTATTTAATTGTAGGTAATTTAGTAAATTAATTTAATGATAGTGTAGTGTTAGGTGTAATTGTAACTTAGTTTAGGATTTATTTTACAGGTAAATTTGTACTTATTTTTTACTAGGTAGTTAGTATATAGTTAATAACTATTTAAAAACTATTGTACCTAGTTAAAATAAATACAACGTTGCCTGTAAAATAAATATAAACCCTAAGATAGATATATCTTAGATATTGTAGCTATCTTATGGTTTATTTTATAGGTAAGTTTTAAATAGGATTAATTTATTTAATTGTAGTAATTTTATTTTGTTTTATTTAAATTATATTTAGGTTAGGGGGGTGTTAGGGTTAGGGTTAGACTTAGGTTTAGGGGGTTAATAAATTTAATATAGTAGCGGCGACATTGGGGGTGGCAGATTAGGGGTTAATAAATGTAGATAGGTGTTGGCAGTTAGGGATGGCAGATTAGGGGTTAATACAATTTAAATAGTGTTTGCGAGGCGGGAGTGAGGCGGTTTAGGGGTTAATATATTTATTACAGTGGCGGCGAAGTCCGGCCGGCAGATTAGTGGTTAAAAACTTTTTTTAAGTGTTTGTGATGTGGGGGGGGGGGGGCTTGGTTTAGGGGTTAATAGGTAGTTTAATAGGTAGTTTATGGGTGTTAGTGTACTTTGTAGCACTTTAGTTAAGATTTTTATGTTACGGCGTTAGCCCATAAAACTATTAACTACTGACTTTTAAATACGGTAGGAGTCTTGACAGGAGAGGGTGTACCGCTCACTTCTTCCAAGACTAATAATACCAAAGTTAGGCAAATCCCATTAAAAAGATAGGATACGCAATTTACGTAAGGGGATTTACTGTAAGCTCGAGTCGCAGAAGAAAAGTGAGCGGTAAACCCTATCCTACCAGACTCGTAATACCAGCGGGTGTTAAAAAGCAGTGTTGGGACCTCTCCACGCTGCTTTTTAAGGCTAATGCAAGATTCGTAATCTATCCGTATGTAATTTGCAACATTGTTTTGTATTATTGCAAAAATGTATACTTTGCCTTTAAATTAAGTTGGTTCTCTGGGACCAAATGACACGCTACTTAGGGAAGGTAGTGGTATCTGATGAAGCCCTGTGTATACGCAAGAGGGTAGGGGCGAAACACGTCATCAGACCGCAGTGAGCAGCAGTTGGTTTGCTTTGTACAGAGAGCTTTCCAAACAAAGTACAGATGGTATTGATACTCAATTGCTATAATCAACATAGTGCAGTCGACACTTCTACTGGAAAAGGAGCTAAACGCAGAGCAAATCCAACATGACAGGAAGGGTCATGTCTGCATGAACCACTTTGTTCCATTATAAAGCCCTGGACCCATAAGTAAATTGAGCATGCGGTTGCACTATGTGCTCAGTAAAGCCGTAGGAAAATAACTTTGTAGGGCGTGCGTTAGCACTAAGTGCCCTCCTAACATTGAGAGACTCTGGTATCTATCTTTTCCGAAGCTGCATCCAGGTGAATTCCGAAAATGGCAGGGTTTTGATCTTTCATCACCCTGCCATTTTCGGAATCTACCGGGATGCAGTGTAAACTGCATCCCGGTGGATGCAGTGAAGGCAAATGGAGCATTACAAAAGCAACAACTAATCGCCCACATTAAAGTATTTTTTTTAAAAACAAATAACCGCTTGTATCAAGTATTAAAAATAAATAAATAACCGTGCGCATCGAGTATTAAAAAAATACAACTAACCGCCCGCATTAAGTATTAAAAAAAAATCACCGCCCGCATGAAATATAACAAAAAAAAAATACACAAAGTATTAACCCCTAAACTGCAAAACCCCTACATCGCAATAAACCTATTTACCCTATTAACCCCTAAACTGCAAAACTCCCACATCGCAATAAACCTAATTAACTTATTAACCCATTAAACCGCCAAAACTTACAACGCAAATAACTATTTAAATAACTAACGGCTAGATTTAGAGTTTTGCGGCCAAAGGGGTGCGTTAGCTACTCGTGTTTTTTTCCCCCCACACCTTTTAAATAATGCTGGTATTGAGAGTTCTCTGAAGGGCTGCGTTAGGCTCCAAAAAGGGAGCGTACAGGCATTCAACTCTCAATACCAGCGTTTCTTACAGTAGCGGCTAGCTGGAAAAATGTGCTTGTGCACGATATCCCCATAGGAAACAATGGGGCAGTTTGGGCTGAAAAAAAACCTAACACCTGCAAAAAAGCAGCGTTCAGCTCCTAACGCAGCCCCATTGTTTCCTATGGGGAAACACTTTCTAAGTCTAAGTCTGCACCTAACACCCTAACATGTACCCCGAGTCTAAACACCCCTAACCTTACATTTATTAACCCCTAATCTGCCGCCCCCCGCTATTGCTGACCCCTGCATTTTATTATTAACCCCTAATCTGCCGCTCCAGACACCGCCGGAACCTACATTATACCTATGTACCCCTAATATGCTGCCCCTAACATCGTCGACCCCTATATTATATTTATTAACCCCTAAACCGCCGCACTCCCGCCTCGCAAACCCTATAATAAATAGTATTAACCCCTAATCTGCCGACCGGACCTCACCGCTACTATAATAAATGTATTAACCCCTAAAGCTACGTCTAACCCTAACCCTAACACCCCCCATAAGTTAAATATAATTTTTATCTAACGAAATAAATTAAATATTATTAACCAAAGTCTTACTATTTAAAACGAAATACTTACCTGTAAAATAAACCCTAATATAGCTACAATATAATGAATAATTAGCTATTTTAGGATTTATATTTATTTTACAGGCAACTTTGTATTTATTTTAACTAGGTACAATAGCTATTAAATAGTTATTTACTATTTAATAGCTACCTAGTTAAAATAATTACAAAATTACCTGTAAAATAAATCCAAACCTAAGTTACAATTAAACCTTACACTACACTATCAATAAATTAATTAAATAAATTACCTACAATTACCTACAATTAAATAAACTAAACTAAACTACAAAAACAAACAAACACTAAATTACAAAAAATAAAAAAAGATTACAAGAATTTTAAGCTAATTACACCTACTCTAAGCCCCCTAATAAAATAACAAAGCCCCCCAAAATAAAAAATTCCCTACCCTAATCTAAATTAAAATAGTTAACAGCTCTATTACCTCAGCTCTTTTGCCTGTAAAAAAAACACAATACCACACCCCAACATTACAACCCACCACCCACATACCCCTACTCTAACCCAAACCCCCCTTAAATAAACCTAACACTACCCCCCTGAAGATCTCCCTACCTTGAGTTGTCTTCACTCAGCCGAGCAGCAGTGGACCAAAAGAAGACATCCGGAGCGGCAGAAGTCTTCATCCTATCCGGGCAGAAGAGGACATCCGGACCGGCAAACATCTTCATCCAAGTTAAATACAAGGGTTTATGTAATGCTAGAGCACAAGTGGATATAACACTTATTTGGTTGTGTAGCACTAATGTTGAGCCATAACTGTGGTGATGGAACTATAAATATGTGAACAAAATTTGAGATAAGTGTGTAGCACAAACAACTCTAGATTGTTTACACAGAAGTATCACAAAAGTTTAATACATATTACATGAGTAGACATGGATCCATGTTGACATTAAAAACAGATGTTATAATAAAACGATTACCAATATAACTGGTTAAAACAAATAATAAATAGGGCTGGTTAAAACAAATTATGAAATATTACGCATATACATTAGCCTCACATGTGAACTGGATACTGAGGTGTATCATAGATACATAGATGACATCCTCATGATATGGAAAGGTTCCAAGGAGGACTTGGAATATACCATTAGTGTCATGAATAACAACACCCATAACCTAAGATTTACTCATGAGATCAGTAACACTGAGATCACTTTTCTGGACCTAAGAATAACAATCGAAAATGGGGAACTCAAGACCTCTACATAATTTGAACCTGTGGACTGTAACAACTATGTCCACAGTGAGAGTTGTCATCACTCCAGATGGAAGGAGAATATACCCAAAGGGCAGTTATTGAGATTAAAAAAGAACTACTCAGATTACAACCTATGGGAAACCCAGGTGGAAGAACTAAAAACGAATTTCCTAGAGAGAGGATACGACGAATAGAAACTCAACAAAGACATAGAGGAGGTCAGAAGAAGAGACCGCAAAGAGCTTCTCAAATATAATGACAAGAAAAGCATTGGCACCTACTGAAGAATGATGACATCATAGGAGAAACGCTCATTGGAAGACCGAGATTTGTTTACAGAAAATCGGACAACCTTAAGAACATTCTATCCCCCAGCATCCCACGTTTGAGAACAACACAAGTGAAAGATGTATCAGGGAAACATATCAAAGGATTCTTTTCGTGCCCCAGCTGCAAGGCCTGTAAGAGAGGTCTGAAAATAAAGAACTTCCTCTCCCACAACTGCAACACCAAATATGAGATAAAGAACTTGATAAGATGTAGCAGCAAGGGCGTGATTTACATAGTGCAATGCAGTTGCGGACTTCAATATGTCAGACAGACCTCAAGGTGTTTGAAAGATAGAATACGGGAACACCTGTTACAGATTGAACATGGCATATTTATAGTGCCATCACCACAGTTATGGCTCAACATTAGTGCTACACAACCAAATAAGTGTTATATCCACTTGTGGTCTAGCATTACATAAACCCTTGCCTTTAACTTTCATCCATATTCAGACCTTGCCTATCTTGGCGCTCCTATCTAGTCAGTTCTTAACTATTTTCCCACTCTGTGGGCAGTAGGGGACCCATTTTGGACAGGAGCTATAGGTTCTATCCATAGCACTGTAAGATAACACCAGTTTTTTTAAACATCTTCCTCCAAGCGGCATCTTCTATCTTCATCCATCCGACGAGGAGCGGCTCCATCTTCAAGACCTCCAGCGCGGAACATCCTCTTCTCCTGATGACTAGACAATGAATGAATGTTCCTTTAAGTGACGTCATCCAAGATGGCGTACCTCGAATTCAGAATGGCTGATAGGATTCTATCAGCCAATCGGAATTAAGGTAGGAAAAATCTGATTGGCTGATTGAATTAGCCAATCAGATTCAAGTTCAATCCGATTGGCTGATCCAATCAGCCAATCAGATTGAGCTCGCATTCTATTGGCTGATCAGAACAGCCAATAAAATGCAAGCTCAATCTGATTGGCTGATTGGATCTTGTGTCAAGATAATCAGCTCTTTTACAAAAAATATACAAAGTCCCACCTAACATTAACCCCCCCAACCCCCCAAAATAAAAGAACCTAACATTAAAAAAACTAGAGTGGAGCTGAAGACTGAAGACCGCAAAGCTGAAGACTGAAGACCACAGAGCTAAAGACCAGCGACCCTGGAACTGAAGACCGGGGAGCCATGGAGCATGTAGTATCCTCTTCGTACGATCTCCACCGTACACTGAATAGTAAATTCAAGGTACGCAATTAAAGATGGCGTCCCTTGAATTCCTATTGGCTGATTTGATTCTTCCAATTCAAATCAGCCAATAGGATGAAAACTACTCAAATCCTATTGGCTGTTTAACTTAGCCAATAGGATGAGAGCAAGTGAAATTGTATTGGCTATTCAAAACAGCCAATAGAATTTCACTTGCTCTCCGCGGTCTTCAGTCTTCAGCTCCACTCCACGCAGGATGTTCCTGGAAGAAGAAGAGGTTGCGCTTGGAAGAAGACTTCACCGCCTGGAACAGGACCTTCTCTGCCGGACTTCAGCAACCGTGAGTACCAACCTGGGGGTTAGACTTAGGATTTTTTAAGGGTTTTTTGGGGGGGTTTGTTTTATTTAGATTAGGGATGGGCAGTAAAAGAGCTAAATGCTTAAGGGCAATGCCCAAACAAATGCCCTTTTCATGGCAATGGGTAGTTTAGTTTTTTTTAGTGTTAGGTTCTTTTATTTTGGGGGGTGGGGGTGTTTAATGTTAGGTGGGACTTTGTAGATTATTTGTAAAAGAGCTGATTATCTTGGGGTGATGCCCTGCAAAAAGCCCTTTTAAGGGCTACTGGTAGTTTATTATTAGAGTAGGGGGTCTTTTTATTTTGGGGGGTCTTTTTTATTTTCATAGGGATTAGGTTTAATTTTGTTAAATTTGGTAATTTTATTTTTTTATTTTCTATAATGTTAGCCTTTTTTATTTTTGTAAACTTAGTTTTTTTATTTTTTGTAACTTTAGAATGTATAAGTTTAAGTAATATGGGTTTATTTAATGAGATGTTAAGTTAGGGGTTGTTATGTTAGAGGTTGTTAGGTTAGGGGGTGTTAGGTTAAGGGTTGTTAGGTTAGGGGGTGTTTGGTTAGTGTACTGTACTTTGTTATTTAAATAGTTGCAATGTGGTTTTTGGCGGTTTAAAGGATTAATAAGTTAAATAGGTTTATTGCGATGTAGGGGTTTTGCGGTTTAGGGGTTAATAGGGTAAATAGGTTGTTACGGTTGCCTCCAGGCTGGCTGGACGTTGGACCGTAGAAAAGGATGCTCCTAGCACTCACCAAAGAAGCAGCAGCACCATAGACACTCTAACTGCTGCGTAGCCACCATAAGTAATGCAGACTCTATGAACCACCGCTGCTGGGCTGGTATCTCGCCGTCTGTTCTGCGCCCTGGACCTACGACCAGGCTCCAGTAGGTGAACCTCTTCCTTCTGTAGCAATCCCTGTAGCTAAGGGAGTATGAAAAACATAGCAATCCCTGTAGTGATATAAGCTGTATCCTACAAACATGAGTCAAAGCTTCAAGTTAGAGGGTCAACATAGGTCTGAAGTGCTGGAGCACACAGCCTGCTTTTTATTGAGGTTACATGCAAACAGGACACTCTCAGGGGGAGGCATAAAATCCCCCATCACACATTTGATATTAGATAGAGAGACACTCCCTTTGACAGGCCACAACATTACTTCAGCAGATAACATTTTACACACAATAAAACAATGCAGTCCACCTTATCACTACTAGAAGTCTGATTAGACAATGGGAATGTTTTATCACTAAACTTAATTAGAGCTGATCCCAGCAAACTTGTATTTAGAATGCTTCTTGAAGCTGAACAAAGTTATCTCTGTAGTTCTGACTGAAGGGTCTGTCACATAGCACTTAATGGCACACAATGAAACTGAACCAAGTGGGAGAAAGCCAGGGACAAGTCATTTCACAGGTCTGGGACATAGTCTTAAAGGGGCATTGTTCACCAAAGTCACAATATGTCCCCAGACGGTTCTTAAAGGGCCATACACACCCAATAAAAGTTAATATGTTTTCAGGGGCACAATCTTCCAGGGGCCATAGTCATGTGGAAGGAGGCTGGCAAATAGGCTTCTCCAAAATCCAGGGAAGCAGGGCAATTTTCCATTTAAAGGGCCAGTTACAAATAGCAGTTTGTAACATAGGTTTATTGCGATGTAGGTGTTTTGCGGTTTAGGGGTTAATAGGGTAAATAGGTTTATTGCGATGTAGGGGTTTTGCGGTTAGGGTTTAATAAAGTAAATAGGTTTATTAATTTGCGATGTGGGGGTTTTGCTGTTTAGGGGTTAATAGGGTAATTAGGTGTATTGTGATGTGGGTGGTTGACAGTTAAGTGGATATTAATTTTAGTTTAAATTGCGATTTTTTGGGAAAGGCGGAAATATAGGTTAAGAAATGTTAGGTTTAATTTTGGGAGGCAACTCAGTCTAAACATTATCTATATAGTTACAATGCATAGTGATTGTATAAATAATGTAGACACTGACATTTTTATTAATGCTTATTTTTTCTGTGTCAGTATCTACATTATTGATACAGTAACTATGCATTGATATAGTATAAATTATGGGTGGGCAGAGTTACGGAAATTGCCGATCTCAACTTCCGAAAATATTTTAAGGTTATAGGAATTTACATATACATCAGTGTCAATCAAACACTGCACGTTTGTGTAAAGCCACGCCTCTCGCTCACAGGAAATTGCGTGTGTCACTCGCGACTAACCACGCCCTTTCCTCGTGCCGGTTAGTCAATTTAAATAATATGTTAAAACAGTATTAGAGTGTGGCAATATGTGTAGTTTATTATATAGAAAATATTTTTGATATATTTAAGATAGTAGTTCCTGTAAATTACAAAATAACATAGTCTGAGAAAGGAGTCTTGAGAAAGGCCTATTAAAGAGGCCGAAACGCGTTGACAAATTGGTGAGCATTATTTCAGTATTGTTTATATTTTGAGATGTTATTGCGTAACATTGCATGTTATTTTGTAATTTACAGGAACTACTAAGGATATAATTGAAAGGAAAAGTACAGTTATCTAACTAAAAGGATAAACTACCAGCATTCACATGGATACACACACGAAAATTCACTCACAAGGAAACACTCACAAGGAGGATCACTTACTAACATTCAGTAACTGACATCCCATTTGGATTACATATATCTCTAACCCCATCGAATTTATTCACTGAACTTTATTGGACACATTTAGGCTTGCTGTATTGATTCTCTGTTAAAGTAACATTGTCTGTTTAAGTATAATAGCTAACCAAGCTATTTTCTAAATTATTTTCTTTGCAAGGGTTGCATTTTTATTTTTAAAAAAGGAAATAACTAAATAACTTTATTTCTAGCATTCCATTTTTTTTTGTTTTTCTGTCTGTGTGGGTAATTAGGGGTGGGATTATTTTCACCTGTTTGGGCCTTGGAAGCCTATAAATTTAGCACATTTACTCTGTGAGCTTGCTCTTTTAGGCTTGCTGTATTGATTCTCTGTTAAAGTAACATTGTCTGTTTAAGTATAATAGCTAACCAAGCTATTTTCTAAATTATTTTCTTTGCAAGGGTTGCATTTTTATTTTTAAAAAAGGAAATAACTAAATAACTTTATTTCTAGCATTCCATTTTTTTTTGTTTTTCTGTCTGTGTGGGTAATTAGGGGTGGGATTATTTTCACCTGTTTGGGCCTTGGAAGCCTATAAATTTAGCACATTTACTCTGTGAGCTTGCTCTTTTAGGCTTGCTGTATTGATTCTCTGTTAAAGTAACATTGTCTGTTTAAGTATAATAGCTAACCAAGCTATTTTCTAAATTATTTGCTTTGCAAGGGTTGCATTTTTATTTTTAAAAAAGGAAATAACTAAATAACTTTATTTCTAGCATTCCATTTTTTGTTTGTTTTTCTGTCTGTGTGGGTAATTAGGGGTGGGATTATTTTCACCTGTTTGGGCCTTGGAAGCCTATAAATTTAGCACATTTACTCTGTGAGCTTGCTCTTTTAGGCTTGCTGTATTGATTCTCTGTTAAAGTAACATTGTCTGTTTAAGTATAATAGCTAACCAAGCTATTTTCTAAATTATTTGCTTTGCAAGGGTTGCATTTTTATTTTTAAAAAAGGAAATAACTAAATAACTTTATTTCTAGCATTCCATTTTTTTTTGTTTTTCTGTCTGTGTGGGTAATTAGGGGTGGGATTATTTTCACCTGTTTGGGCCTTGGAAGCCTATAAATTTAGCACATTTACTCTGTGAGCTTGCTCTTTTAGGCTTGGTGTATTGATTCTCTGTTAAAGTAACATTGTCTGTTTAAGTATAATAGCTAACCAAGCTATTTTCTAAATTATTTGCTTTGCAAGGGTTGCATTTTTATTTTTAAAAAAGGAAATAACTAAATAACTTTATTTCTAGCATTCCATTTTTTGTTTGTTTTTCTGTCTGTGTGGGTAATTAGGGGTGGGATTATTTTCACCTGTTTGGGCCTTGGAAGCCTATAAATTTAGCACATTTACTCTGTGAGCTTGCTCTTTTAGGCTTGCTGTATTGATTCTCTGTTAAAGTAACATTGTCTGTTTAAGTATAATAGCTAACCAAGCTATTTTCTAAATTATTTGCTTTGCAAGGGTTGCATTTTTATTTTTAAAAAAGGAAATAACTAAATAACTTTATTTCTAGCATTCCATTTTTTTTTTGTTTTTCTGTCTGTGTGGGTAATTAGGGGTGGGATTATTTTCACCTGTTTGGGCCTTGGAAGCCTATAAATTTAGCACATTAACTCTGTGAGCTTGCTCTTTTAGGCTTGCTGTATTGATTCTCTGTTAAAGTAACATTGTCTGTTTAAGTATAATAGCTAACCAAGCTATTTTCTAAATTATTTGCTTTGCAAGGGTTGCATTTTTATTTTTAAAAAAGGAAATAACTAAATAACTTTATTTCTAGCATTCCATTTTTTGTTTGTTTTTCTGTCTGTGTGGGTAATTAGGGGTGGGATTATTTTCACCTGTTTGGGCCTTGGAAGCCTATAAATTTAGCACATTTACTCTGTGAGCTTGCTCTTTTAGGCTTGCTGTATTGATTCTCTGTTAAAGTAACATTGTCTGTTTAAGTATAATAGCTAACCAAGCTATTTTCTAAATTATTTGCTTTGCAAGGGTTGCATTTTTATTTTTAAAAAAGGAAATAACTAAATAACTTTATTTCTAGCATTCCATTTTTTTTTTGTTTTTCTGTCTGTGTGGGTAATTAGGGGTGGGATTATTTTCACCTGTTTGGGCCTTGGAAGCCTATAAATTTAGCACATTTACTCTGTGAGCTTGCTCTTTTAGGCTTGCTGTATTGATTCTCTGTTAAAGTAACATTGTCTGTTTAAGTATAATAGCTAACCAAGCTATTTTCTAAATTATTTGCTTTGCAAGGGTTGCATTTTTATTTTTAAAAAAGGAAATAACTAAATAACTTTATTTCTAGCATTCCATTTTTTGTTTGTTTTTCTGTCTGTGTGGGTAATTAGGGGTGGGATTATTTTCACCTGTTTGGGCCTTGGAAGCCTATAAATTTAGCACATTTACTCTGTGAGCTTGCTCTTTTAGGCTTGCTGTATTGATTCTCTGTTAAAGTAACATTGTCTGTTTAAGTATAATAGCTAACCAAGCTATTTTCTAAATTATTTGCTTTGCAAGGGTTGCATTTTTATTTTTAAAAAAGGAAATAACTAAATAACTTTATTTCTAGCATTCCATTTTTTGTTTGTTTTTCTGTCTGTGTGGGTAATTAGGGGTGGGATTATTTTCACCTGTTTGGGCCTTGGAAGCCTATAAATTTAGCACATTTACTCTGTGAGCTTGCTCTTTTAGGCTTGCTGTATTGATTCTCTGTTAAAGTAACATTGTCTGTTTAAGTATAATAGCTAACCAAGCTATTTTCTAAATTATTTGCTTTGCAAGGGTTGCATTTTTATTTTTAAAAAAGGAAATAACTAAATAACTTTATTTCTAGCATTCCATTTTTTGTTTGTTTTTCTGTCTGTGTGGGTAATTAGGGGTGGGATTATTTTCACCTGTTTGGGCCTTGGAAGCCTATAAATTTAGCACATTTACTCTGTGAGCTTGCTCTTTTAGGCTTGCTGTATTGATTCTCTGTTAAAGTAACATTGTCTGTTTAAGTATAATAGCTAACCAAGCTATTTTCTAAATTATTTGCTTTGCAAGGGTTGCATTTTTATTTTTAAAAAAGGAAATAACTAAATAACTTTATTTCTAGCATTCCATTTTTTGTTTGTTTTTCTGTCTGTGTGGGTAATTAGGGGTGGGATTATTTTCACCTGTTTGGGCCTTGGAAGCCTATAAATTTAGCACATTTACTCTGTGAGCTTGCTCTTTTAGGCTTGCTGTATTGATTCTCTGTTAAAGTAACATTGTCTGTTTAAGTATAATAGCTAACCAAGGTAGTTAGGCAAACAAGGTTTTGGGGTAACCAAGGGGAAATATATTTATTTTATACTTTTAAGTTAAACCTTTTATTAAGAATGTGTGAGAATCTCATTCAGTGTACAGCTTGCCACATGTTTGCATCACTGGAGCAGCCGCTTCTGGGATTATATGTTTGTGGCAAGTGCGAGCATATTGTCTCTTTAGAAACTCGTATTGGGGATCTGGAGGAACGAATTGCAACACTACATGAAATTCAGACACTTGAAAGGGAAATGGATAGGACTGAGCTGGTTGTTAATGGTTCCAGCAGTGGGAATGGGGAGGATTCAGATGAGGAGACTCCAGGATGTAGCTGGGTCACAGTTAGAGGGCGAAGTAAGCGGAAGAGACAGGCCAGTTCTGAGCTGGTACACCCCAATAGATTTGCAAGATTAAGTGAAGATGTTGGGGATATCAGTTCAGGGGTGGCAGTGTCAGAGAGGGCCGTGTTGCCTAGTATAGTGAACAGTCCTTTAGCTGTGGAAGAGGAGCATACTATGGTGGGCAGTCCTTCAGTCATGGAAGAGGGGCATACAAGTCAGGGCCAGAGGCAGATGTTGGTGGTAGGAGACTCTATTATAAGGAAGGTTGATAGGGTAATTTGTCATCCAGACCCTTTACATAGAACAGTTTGCTGTCTTCCAGGGGCTCGTGTTAGGCATATTGTGGAGCGTATTGATAGATTGTTAGAGGGATGCGGGTCTGATCCTGCAGTCATGGTGCATATTGGTACTAATGAAGAAATCAGTGGGAGATGGAGAGTCCTAAAAAATGACTTCAGGGAGTTAGGTAGCAAGCTTAAAGCAAGGACATCCAAAGTAATATTTTCTGAGATATTACCAGTGCCGTGTGTTAACTCAGTAAGGCAGAAGGAGCTAAGGTCTGTTAATTCATGGCTAAAAACATGGTGTAAAAATGAGGGGTTTGACTTTTTAGAACACTGGGCTGATTTTTCACTAGGGTACAAATTGTACAGTAAGGATGGATTGCACCTGAATGACATGGGTGCAGGTGTGTTGGGGGAAAGGATGGTAGCACGTTTAGAGAACCTTTTAAACTAGGCAAAGGGGGGGAGGGTCAATTTGAACAAAATAGAACAGAGAGATCAGTGTCTGAATATGTCACTCCATTAATATCTCAAGGAAGGGATGACTTAAGAAATGTCACATTAGAAAGTATAGAGGAAAGTACACCAAGTAGCAGCAGAAAGCACATGAAAATTAAATGTATGACAACAAATGCAAGAAGCATGACAGGTAAAATGGGGGAGCTGACGCTCTTAGTTGCAGAAGAGGACTATGATGTTATCAGTATAACTGAAACTTGGTGGGATGATTCACATGACTGGGCAGTTAACTTAGAGGGGTATACATTATTTAGGAGGGACAGGAATAATAAAAGGTGTGGAGGAATCTGCATGTATATTAAACCTGACCTTAAACCTACAATAAGGGAAGATATTTATGATACAAGTGACAATGTAGAGACCCTGTGGGTTGAAATAAAGAGTGGGGGGAAAAATCCTAAAAAAATATTACTAGGAACATGCTACAAGCCTCCCAACATTAGTGACCCGGAGGAAACTCAACTACTTATCCAAATAGGTAAGGCTGCTAATAACAGTGCTGTAATTATGGGAGATTTTAACTACCCTGATATAAACTGGGCCAATGAAACTAGTAATTCAGCTAAGGGGGATAGATTTTTAAATGTTCTCAGGGATAACTTCTTGTCACAATTAATAGAGGAGCCAACTAGGAGTAAAGCTATATTGGATTTAGTGCTATCAAACAATACAGATATAATATCAAACATAGAAGTTAAAGAACATTTGGGTAACAGTGATCATAATATGGTCACATTTGAAATCTCTTTTCATATGCAGTGTTTTAAAGGCTTAACTAAGACTTTTAATTTCAAGAAAGCAAAATTCAACGATTTAAGGAAATCATTAAATAATATAAATTGGGACAATGTATTTTCTAATAAAAATACAGAGGATAAATGGATAATATTTAAAAATTTGTTAAATAAATATACATATCAATACATACCATATGGTTATAAAAATAAAAATAAAAAAAAATAAGCCGTTATGGCTAAATAAAAATGTGTTAAAAGAAATTAGGAAAAAACGTAGGGCATTTAAATTATTAAAAGAAAATAGTACAGACTCAGCATACAATATTTATAAGGAATGTAACAAAGCATGCAAAAAAGCAATCAAATTAGCCAAAATTGAAAATGAAAAATTAATTGCCAAGGATTCTAAGTCTAACCCTAAAAGGTTCTTTAAGTACATAAATAGCAAAAAATCTAAGAAGGATAATATAGGTACATTAAAATGTGTGGAGGGTAGCATGATAAATAATGACAGGGAAAAGGCTGAGGTACTAAACCAGTTTTTTTCTTCAGTATACACAAGAGAGGAACCATTGAATGATACTTTGGAACAGAATAGAACATGCCAGTCCATACCACTAACTGGGTTTTTTTTAGAGGATATCAGGAAAAAACTAAAAAATATTAAGGTAAATAAAACTCCAGGCCCAGATGGAATACACCCAAGGGTGTTAAGTGAACTTAGCACTGTTATAGACAAACCTTTACTCTTAATTTTTCAAGACTCATTATCCTCAGGCATGGTATCCCAGGATTGGCGTAAAGCTGATGTGGTGCCACTCTTCAAAAAGGGAAGCAGGGATGATCCAGGAAGCTATAGACCAGTTAGTCTGACATCAATAGTGGGGAAGATATTTGAAGGGATTATAAGGGATTATATTGATGAGCATATTCGTGTAAACAAGATTATGAGTTCTAATCAGCATGGCTTTAGGAGAAATAGATCATGTCAAACTAATCTAATTAGATTCTACGAGGAAGTAAGTAAAAATATAGATAAAGGGGAATCAGTTGATGTGATATACTTAGATTTTGCAAAGGCATTTGATACAGTGCCACATGAGAGATTAATGCACAAAATTAAGGGACTGGGAATAGCTGAAAATGTTAGCTCATGGATAAATAACTGGATAAAAGATAGGGAGCAACGAGTAGCAGTAAATGGATCATACTCAGATTGGACAAAGGTAATCAGTGGCGTCCCCCAGGGATCAGTACTGGGCCCTGTTCTTTTTAATATTTTTATAAATGACTTGGAGCAAGGATTAAATAGCGACATCTCTATTTTTGCAGATGATACTAAGTTAAGTAAGGTCATTAGGTCAGAGCAGGATGAGCTCTCTTTGCAAAGGGATTTGCTAAAATTAGAACTATGGGCAAGTGAATGGAAAATGAGATTTAATACGGAAAAATGTAAGGTTCTACATTTTGGAAGTAAAAATAAGCAGGCTATGTATTTTTTAAATGGGACAAGACTTAGCCAAACACAGGAGGAAAGGGATTTGGGAGTAGTAATAGATAACAAGCTAAAGATGAGTGCACAATGCAGAGCAGCGGCTTCAAAGGCTAATAAGATACTAGCATGTATTAAAAGAGGCATTGATTCAAGGGAGGAAAGCATAATTCTGTCATTATATAAAGCCCTGGTAAGACCTCACCTTGAGTTTGGAGTGCAGTTCTGGGGACCGATTGCTAAAAAAGATATTGCAGAACTAGAAAAAGTTCAGAGAAGGGCCACAAAGCTAATAAGGGGATTGGAGAAATTAACCTATGAGGAGAGGCTAGCCAAACTGGGTCTGTTCTCTTTAGAAAAAAGGCGCTTGAGAGGTGACATGATTACTTTATATAAATATATTCAAGGCCCATATACAGAGATGGCAGAAGCTCTTTTTATTCCAAGAAAATTGGTTCTGACAAGAGGTCATAATTTAAGGTTGGAGGAAAGGAGATTTAATCTCCTGCAACAGAAACGTTTTTTCACTGTAAGAGCAATAAAATTGTGGAACTCATTACCAAAGGAGGTAGTGAATGCCAATACCATAGATACATTTAAAAATAGTCTGGATAAATTTCTGTATATAAACAAAATTCATGGATATGATTGCTAGTATTAAATGGGTCACATTTTAATGGGGTTATTTAAGCTTAACTGGAGCTTTTTGTAAGTATTTTAGATTTGTATAGGTTGAACTCGATGGACTTCAGTCTTTTTTCAACCGTATCTACTATGTTACTATGTTACATTCTTTTTTTCGCTTTATTGGACACATCCATTTTTTCACTTTTTCACTTTTTTCATTTTTTATTTTTCATTTTTTATTTTTTAACCTTTGGTTTTTACATCATCCATTTTTAATATTACATACTTTTCACTTTTTGGGGTCCCCCAAATATATATACACATTTTTGTCACACAATTTTTTCACATAATTGTTCCCCTTTATTTATTTATTTTTTATATATTTTGTCCTAGATTTTTATCCCAGGATTTATATTTGTTTTAGTATCACAGTTATTTCACTGGATATTTTCTAACCGATTTTTTTCATTGTAAATCTCACTATTAGAACACATTTCATTGGACGCAACATTGTCATTATTCAAGATCCTTTTAAGGTCTTATACGAATCCCATTTGTTTATCTCCCTAATTGGAGAGACTTGATAGGAATAACTCACTCATTGTCATGCTTGGCAACCGCTTTTTATGATTGGCAACTGCTTTTTATGATTGGCAACTGCTTTTAAATTGTTTTTATATTTTGATTGTTTTTATATAAATATAAAAATACATTTATTTAGTTTTTATATGTATGTTCAGTATACATGATCCATGTTATTAATGTTTATGATTTGTTAATAAATGTTTGATCATTTTAATTTAAGATTCTTCCTTCGCCTCTCTATAGGCGCTCTTGGACTATTTTTGTATTTGTATGTTAAATTAGGGTAAGCTAGATACCCTACTATCCAGGAGCTTTAAGGAAGGAGGTTGAGCGCTGTTAGACATCTTAATGATACCATTTCCCACTTTGGCAACTAATGGCTTAATCTAATCCATAGTATTAACCTTCACTCTAGCCTACTGATAAGCTATAACATTACTGTTTTAATGTGGAAATTACTCAATAAATAAATCTGCCATGGTTTTCTAAGGAGGTAAAACCTGTCACCACCCCAGCAGTATTCTCACTTACCGGCAAGCAAGCCTGATATATCTGATTGAAATAACAATTAAAAAGCAGAAATCCTCCGTCTTGCGCTGGCATCTGTGGTGGGATCTGAGGAGCCGAGTCATGTGTGACCAAGCAGCTTCTCCAAAATGGTGTGCAGTTGGAAGTCAGCACACGGAATCAGTAAATCCTGTTTTACATTTCCCTCTGGATTTCACAGGAGAATATTCTGTGTGCCCCCATGCTCTAAAAGTTCCACTGTGTGTTACTGTAACTGCAAATACTTTTATTTAAAGGAATCTTCACTAGGTCTACAGATGATTAAGTTTAATCCCATGGGGACATGCGAGTCAGAGGGGCAGAAGCAATGACATTTTGGGCAGAGCAATGCAGTACCAACAAGTTCCATTATTCACCACCTCTCCTGGGGGAGGAGGAGGGAGCCAGCAGCGAGTGGGAAGCGATGTGCAAGATGGGAAAAGGATTCAAGACACACGGTTGTAGCATTCACTTTCTAATGTCTTCCTGGCAGTTTAAAACAGTCACTCAGTCGGCTCTGGGATGCACATAGGTGCGCTGACGCTCTGCTTACTGTAATCCCACACTGACACAGTGCAGGCTCATGAGAGTGAACAAGTGGAAATCCAATGAGAGCATATAAGCCACATGACACTCATGCTTTCAACCAATCAGTGATTAAAATACCTTCTGTGCTTAGGCGTCCATATGGAAAGTAAATTGGTCAAGTGACAAACGTCTAAAAGGGGCAGACAAAGTATGCACAAAGTGCTCAAAAAACAGGGTACATGTAAAAAATGTCATGATTCTGGTTTGAGTCTAACAGTGCTTTTATGATAATAAAGCTTTTTATAAGTATTATTATTTTAATTTACCCCACTACCCAACTCACCACCCCCAAAAAAAAACAACTTACATGTCCCACTGACTTCACAATGGCATTTTATTTATTTTTTCACAAAAGGTATTTTATTTATTTTATTTTTGTCTTTGCCAAAAAAAATGAAGTGCGTTGCCCCTGGTGTCCTTATAGAGGAGCCTCCACTGCTGTCATGCAAGCGGTTGTTTCTGGGGGACACTGGGCAATAGCATTAAAATTAAGAAACCACAGCATCCCTGGGAAGAGAGGCTAGCCAGGATGGAGTTCTGGTTCCAATAGGAATGCAGACTTCCCAAATCTCCCGGAAGTTCTAGGAGTCTCCAGCTTTGAAATAGCGGCTCTGACACCTGCAAATTAACCAAAATATCCTGGAAACCCCAACTGTCACGATTTTTATTGGGAGGGGCGAAGCTTAGAACTAGCACGGCAGGATTCAAAACAGTGCACAGTCTGTAAATAGCAGAGTAGTGGACAGATTGAGTTTGATTTTTGTCCTCAGAAGACAGGGATGCCTGCAGGTTCCTATTCTAGTAGAGCAGCAGGTATTTTAATCTGAGGACTGACTGGGCATGGTCATTGTGACAATTGCCACTGTTAGTGGGAGGATTAGTGGCAAGAGTGCACCATGAAGGCTGGAGAACTTGAATCGTGCAGTGAACTTGGGTGGCTTACTAGCCACGCTGTATTGCAATGTTTAGAATTCCTCTCCTCCCTAGTCCCTGTGCTGAAGTTCCTTCCAGCCTGCTGTTCTCTATGATACAGGAGTGGAAGTAAAAGAGCAGAGACAGAATGTACGGTGATCTTGGGGGCAAAAATATGCTGTTCTGCTGTTGTCTAATTGTCAGGCATGGACAGATTTGAGGGACAGCATATCAGTTTTCTCATAGCTGCAATTAGTACTTTAATCTGGATTCCTGACAGAACACCGGCTCTCCATTGAGAAAACTGTTATTTATTTTATCTGGAAGCCCTTTACGTCAGTGAGCTGAACTCCCCCTTCAAAATCCTCACTTAATTCCTGCATAAAATAAATCACTAGGTTGACAACTGCAGGAATACAGCTCAACTACAATCATGGAGTAAGAAGTAATTATTGAAAAACTTCTACCTTAACCCTTACACTGCTGCATTAACACATATTATCTTGCTTCCCTGAAGAGGCTAGTGTGACATGAAATTCAAAGGGGCTTTAGTTTAGAATGAGATATTTGATAGGGGGATTGCTAAAACATACAGGTGCATGGAAACAAATGGTTAAATTAACTTTGCTATTATAATTTAATTTTCATGTATGTGTTAAATGCATCTTTTTTCTATTGTGTGCTTACTACTTAGAGTTTTACTTATTAATGTATTGTTTGTGTGTAATTGCACAATAAAAAATCTAAACAAATGATTTGCATGGTTTCTGTAGATCATTTCTATATTTATTAAATAACAGATTTAAGGTGTGGGGGGTACCTCCCCAAAATGAGATTTTATAGGTTGGGATGTCTGGGAATGTACCAGGAGATAATGCAAGACAGAATAAGAACAAATTATCTTGCAAAATACTTTCATTCAATGGTTTCACTTTCACTATTACACAGCCAAACAACTACTGTTCTGTGTTCCTGTAAGTCAGTGTTTCTAACGGCTAGATTTAGAGTTCTGCGGCCAAAGGGGTGCATTAGCTATGCTTGCTTTTTTTCTCCCGCACCTTTTAAATACCGCTGGTATTTAGAGTTCACAGAATGGCTGGGTTTTCAGTGCGTTAGGCTCCAAAAAGGGAGCGTATAGCATAATTTAACGCCGCTGCAACTCTCGATACCAGTGGTGCTTACGGACGCGGCCAGCTTCAAAAACGTGCTTGTGCACGATTCCCCCATAGAAAACAATGGGGCCATTTGAGCTGAAGAAAAACCTAACACCTGCAAAAAAGCAGCGTTCAGCTCCTAACGCAGCCCCATTGTTTTCTATGGGGAAACACTTCCTACGTCTGCACCTAACACTCTAACATGTACCCCGAGTCTAAACACACCTAACCTTACATTTATTAACCCCTAATCTGCCGCTCCCGCTATCGCTGACACCTACATATTTTTTTAACCCCTAATCTGCCGCTCCGAACACCGCCGCTACCTACATTATCCCTATGTACCCCTAATCTGCTGCCCCTAACACCGCCGACCCCTATATTATATTTATTAACCCCTAATCTGCCCCCCACAATGTCGCCTCCACCTACCTACAATAATTAACCCCTAATCTGCCGACCGAACCGCACCGCTACTATAATAAATGTATTAACCCCTAATCTGCCTCACTCCCGCCTCAATAACCCTATAATAAATAGTATTAACCCCTAATCTGCCCTCCCTAACATCGCCGACACCTAACTTCAAACATTAACCCCTAATCTGCTGACTAGAGCTCACCGCTATACTAATAAATGTATTAACCCCTAAAGCTAAGTCTAACCCTAACCCTAACACCCCCCTAAGTTAAATATAATTTTTATCTAACGAAATAAATTAACTCTTATTAAATAAATTAATCCTATTTAAAACTAAATACTTACCTGTAAAATAAACCCTAATATAGCTGCAATATAAATTATAATTATATTGTAGCTATTTTAGGATTAATATTTATTTTACAGGCAACTTTGTATTTATTTTAACCAGGTACAATAGCTATTAAATAGTTAATAAGTATTTAATAGTTACCTAGTTAAAATAATTACAAAATTACCTGTAAAATAAATCCTAACCTAAGTTACAATTAAACCTAACACTACACTATCAATAAATAAATTAGATAAAATACCTACAATTAAACCTAACACTACACTATCAATAAATTAATTAAATACAATACCTACAAATAAATACAATGAAATAAACTAACTAAAGTACAAAAAATAAAAAAGAACTAAGTTACAAAAAATAAAAAAATATTTACAAACATTAGAAAAATATTACAACAATTTTAAACTAATTACACCTACTCTAAGCCCCCTAATAAAATAACAAAGACCCCCAAAATAAAAAAATGCCCTACCCTATTCTAAATTAAAAAAGTTCAAAGCTCTTTTACCTTACCAGCCCTTAAAAGGACCTTTTGTGGGGCATGCCCCAAATAATTCAGCTCTTTTGCCTGTAAAAAAAAACATACAATACCCCCCCCCAACATTACAACCCACCACCCACATACCCCTAATCTAACCCAAACCCCCCTTAAATAAACCTAACACTAAGCCCCTGAATATCTTCCTACCTTATCTTCACCTCGCCGGGTATCACACCAATCCGTCCTGGCTCCGAAATCTTCATCCAAGCCCAAGCGGGGGCTGGCGATCCATAATCTGGTGACTGAAGAGGTCCAGACCTCCAGCGCGGAGGTTCCAATCAGCCAATAGAATGCGAGCTCAATCTGATTGGCTGATCAGATCAGCCAATCGGATTGAACTTGATTCTGATTGGCTGATTCCATCAGCCAATCAGAATTTTCCTACCTTAATTCCGATTGGCTGATAGAATCCTATCAGCCAATCGGAATTTGACAGACGCCATTTTGGATGACGTCCTTTAAAGGAACCTTCATTCTTCAGTTGGACGTCGGAAGAAGAAGATTGATCCGCGCTGGAGGTCTTCACGATGGAGCCGTTCCTCATCGGATGAAGATAGAAGATGCCGCTTGGATCAAGATGGTTGCCGGTCCGGATCGCCTCTTCTGCCCGGATAGGATGAAGACTTTGGAGCCTCTTCTGGACCTCTTCAGCCACCGGATTATGGATCGCCAGTTCCCGCTTGGGCTTGGATGAAGATTTCGGAGCCAGGACGGATCGGTGTGATACCCGGCGAGGTGAAGATAAGGTAGGAAGATCTTCAGGGGCTTAGTGTTAGATTTATTTAAGGGGGGTTTGGGTTAGATTAGGGGTATGTGGGTGGTGGGTTTTAATGTTGGGGGGGGTATTGTATGTGTTTTTTTTCCAGGCAAAAGAGCTGAATTTTTTGGGGCATGCCCCACAAAATGTCCTTTTAAGGGCTGGTAAGGTAAAAGAGCTTTGAACTTTTTTAATTTAGAATAGGGTAGGGCATTTTTTTATTTTGGGGGGCTTTGTTATTATATTAGGGGGCTTAGAGTAGGTGTAATTAGTTTAAAATTGTTGTAATATTTTTCTTATGTTTGTAAATATTTTTTTATTTTTTGTAACTTAGTTCTTTTTTATTTTTTGTACTTTAGTTAGTTTATTTAAATGTATTTATTTGTAGGTATTGTATTTAATTAATTTATTGATAGTGTAGTGTTAGGTTTAATTGTAATTTAGGTTAGGATTTATTTTACAGGTAATTTTGTAATTATTTTAACTAGGTAACTATTAAATAGTTATTAACTATTTAATAGCTATTGTACCTGGTTAAAATAATTACAAAGTTACCTGTAAAATAAATATTAATCCTAAAAAAGCTACAATATAATTATAATTTATATTGTAGCTATATTAGGGTTTATTTTACAGGTAAGTATTTAGCTTTAAATAGGAATAATTTATTTAATAATAGTTAATTTATTTCGTTAGATTTAAATTACAGTTAAGTTAGGGGGGTGTTAGTGTTAGGGTTAGACTTAGCTTTAGGGGTTAATACATTTATTATAGTAGCGGTGAGCTCCGGTCGGCAGATTAGGGGTTAATGCTTGAAATTAGGTGTCGGCGATGTTAGGGAGGGCAGATTAGGGGTTAATACTATTTATTATAGGGTTATTGAGGCGGGAGTGAGGCGGATTAGGGGTTAATAACTTTATTATAGTAGCGGTGCGGTCCGCTCGGCAGATTAGGGGTTAATAAGTGTAAGTAGGTGTCGGAGACGTTGGGGGGGCAGATTAGGGGTTAATAAATATAATATAGGTGTAGGTGGTATTAGGGGCAGCAGATTAGGGGTACATAGGGATAATTTAGCTGGCGGCGGTGTACGGAGCGGCAGATTAGGGGTTAAAAAATTTAATAGAGTGGCGGCGATGTGGGTGGACCTCGGTTTAGGGGTACATAGGTAGTTTATGGGTGTTAGTGTACTTTAGAGCACAGTAGTTAAGAGCTTTATAAATCGGCGTTAGCCCAGAAAGCTCTTAACTCCGGGTTTTTTCTGCGGCTGGAGTTTTGTCCTTAGAATTCTAACGCTCACTTCAGCCATGACTCTAAATACTGGCGTTAGAAAGATCCCATTGAAAAGATAGGATAAGCAAATGGCTTAGGGGGATCTGCGGTATGGAAAAGTCGCGGCTGTAAAGTGAGCGTTAGACCCTTTCCTGACTGACTCCAAATACCAGAGGGCGGTAAAAACCAGCGTTAGGAGCCTCTAACGCTGGTTTTGACGGCTACCGTCCAACTCTAAATCTAGCCGGTAACCTTTTAAGGAGAAATACCCCTGCATCTCTAAAAAAATCCTAAGTACCCCTATCTTGAGAGTCATTTCTACTGTTTTAAATTCCAGACATATAATTTAGAATGAGTAGACACTAATATTTAAATCAATACCATATTGGATAATTTATTATTACTATTAAAGGTTATTTGTAGAGCGCCAAAAGATTCTGCAGCGCTAGAAAAATCCTGATTAAAATTAGTAATGGATATTTTTTAAATAACTATGAAATGATGTAGGGAGGAGGAGTTTATAAACTATTAATATGTAGTATAAAAGACACAATAGAAATATTATACACACAAACTGTCAAAGGCATGCAAATATATATAGCCAAGAATGAGCATACACAAAGGTAAAGTGGGGTCTTCATCTTTTAATTATATTTATATTTTTTCTTCCTTTTAATCATATTACACCAAAAAGTATATTGCAACCTACATTATTAAAACAAAAAAGAATGCATTTTTAATCATAGAACTGATACTCTAACAACTATCAGTAATTAAAACAAAACTTTTTCACAAACCTAAAACCTAAGCATGAATATAAAACGTAGGCTTATAAAATATGGTTTGATGACATAATCATATCAAACCTTGGGTTTAAGCTACTTCTAGCTACAATTGGATTGTTTTCAGGACACAAACGATTTCTTGCTTTACTTTTTAGCTGCAACATAAGCGAAAAACTGGTTTTACATAAGTAGATTAAGGCAAAAGGAAGTAGTTCTGTGAGCGCACTCTTCCTCAGCTCTGAGTATTCAGTTTTCAGTTTCTGCCAAAACACTGAGATTTCACTCAGCAGGTTAAATCATTAATCTCCTCATTACCTCCCTTACTCTCAAGCACATATTTGGCATAAGAATACCATTACAGCAAGTACTAAAAAAAGCAAGCAAGAGTTAAATTATTAACTCTTTATCATCTGTATCATCACATAATTATAAGGTAAACATGTAGTAATAAAAAAAGTGCATTGCTCGCAAGATCATGCAAATTATCTCTCACACACACACGATCACAGGCACACACTTTCACATACACATTATCACAGGCACTTACTCTTGCATACACACACAAAAGCACACACTCACATTTACTATGTATATCTGACAAAAAAGATGCCCGATGTTCAGTCACAAAAGAGATTTTTAAATAAGAGATCAAAGAAAAAAATCCTTTTTTTAATCCCACTACTTGACTGAAAATTCTGTTAGAAATGTGTCCTGAATTTCTAATTATACTGGGATTCTATTATTATTATTTTTTATTTATAAAGCGCCAACAGATTCTACATGGAAATCCCCGAAACTAAATGGTAGAAATATATATATTAAAATTTTTCATTATTCAGCAATCTTATATATACAGTACACACAGTTCAAGTGTCTATACAAGTGGTATAAACATACGGCTAGATTACGAGTTTTGCCTTATGAGGGGTGCAGTACTAACTTGCACGTTATTGTCACCACTCACTTACCTACAGTGCTGGTATTACAGGTTTTTTAAACCCGGCGTTAAAAGGCAAGAAGTGAGCGTGAACATGAACCCCGAGTCTAAACACCCCTTATCTTACACTTATTAAGCCCTAATCTGCCTCCCCAACATCGCCGGCAGCTACATTATACTTAGTAACCCCTAATTTGCCGTTCCAGATATCGCCACCACTATAATAATCATATTAACCCCTGAAAGAGCACTTCTCCTGGCTTGGATGATGACTTCTCCCGGCTTCGTTGAGGACTTCTTGCCGCTTCACTGAGGACTTCTCCCGGCTTTGTTGAGGATGGATGTCGAGTCTTCAAAACTGTAAGTGGATATTCAGGGGTTAGTGTTAGGTTTTTTAAGGGTTTATTGGGTGGGTTTTAGTTTTAGGTTAGGGCTTTGGGCTGCAATAGAGCTAAATACAATTTAAGGGCAATGCCCATCCAAATGCCCTTTTCAGGGCAATGGGGAGCTTAGGTTTTTTTAGTTAGGGTTTTATTTGGGGGGGTTTGGTTGTATGGGTGGTGGGTTTTACTGTTGGGGGGGGGGTTGTATTTTTTTAGAGGTAAAAGGGTGTGTGGCAATGCCCTATCAAAATAGGCTATTAGTTTAGGAGTAATTAGTTTAAATATCTTTTTTATTTTTTATTTTGTGCAATTTTGTGTTGTGTTTTGTAATTTAGGTAATTTTATTTAATTTAGGCAATTGTATTTATTTTAGGTAATTTATTTATTTGTAGTGTAAGGTTAGGTGTTAGTGTAAGTCAGGTTAGGTTTTTTTTACAGGTAAATGTGTACTTATTTTAGCTAGGTAGTTAGTAAATAGTTAATAACTATTTGGTAACTATTCTACCTAGTTAAAATAAATACAAACTTGCCAGTAAAATAAAAATAAACCCTAAGCTAGATACAATGGCCTCTAGTTATCAAGCCGTCAACCTCAAATACGCTGGAATTCTGCAGCGTATTTGTGGCGAGGCTGATTCACCTAAGTTATCAAGCCCTACACACTGGCAAAAGTAGAATATAGTGACGTAAGCTTCGATCCGCCGGACTCAGTCTGACACAGATCGATTCTAATGTCACTCCAGATGTTCCGAATGCAAGTTCGGCACAATCTGACTACTTTTGGAAGTTATCAAATGACTACCAGGTACGCACGGCACTTTTCCAGCCCAGCATATCTGGCTTTCAATCCGCCGCCCTGGAGGCGGCAGATCCCATAGGAATCAATGGGAGTCTGACCATAGCGAAAGCTCATGTTCGCTGCTGCCCCACATCCCATTGATTCCTATGGGAGCTGTCTACACCTAACACCCTAACATGCCCCCCTACACCGCCGCCACCTATATTAAACATGGTAACCCCTAAACCGCCACTCTAATAAACTTATTAACGCCTAAACCGCCGCTCCCGGACCCCGCCGCAACTATAATAATTATATTAACCCCTAAAACCGCCGCTCCCGGACCCCGCCGCCACCTACATAATACCTATTAATCACTATCCTGCCGCCCCTATACCACCGCCACCTATAATAAATGTATTAACCCCTATCCTGATGATCCCGTACCCCTCCGCAACTAAATAAATTGTTTAACCCCTAAACCGCCGCTCCCGGACCCCGCCGCCACCTATATTAAACTTATTAACCTCTAATCTGCACCCCCTACACCGTCGCCACCTATAATAAATGTATTAACCCCTATCCTGCCCCCCCTATACCACCGCCATCTATATTAAACTAATTAACCCCTAAACCTAAGTCTAACACTAACCCTAACACCCCCTAACTTAAATATTATTTTAATAAATCTAAATAAAAATTACTCTTATTAACATACGCCTAGATTTAGAGTTTTGCGTTAGAAGGGGTGCGTTAGCTACACGTCTTTTTTTTTCTAACGCACAGTGTTTTTAACGCTGGTATTTAGAGTTTAAAAACAACCTTCTAACGTGACTCCTAACGCGTCTATGTTATATGCGTAATAACGCCCGCGTTAGACAGTCTCCCTTAGAGATCAATGGCAAATCAAACAAACACGCTTTTTTCATCTAACACTCGATCTCGTGAGAAATACGCACTGCTCGGTCATATGACGTATACCACATAATGCACAACAATAACACACTGCAAATGTCATAACAACAATCACAAAACATAGCACACACGCATTACACATTCAGAAGCGGGGGGGGGAAATATAACTAAACGGGGAATACGCATATACTTGACGATACGGAAATACGGAAAATAACAAAAAGGAAAAATAAATGCACACTCATACACAAGCAAAATACTCGCATTCAACATTACGAAATATTAGAACAAACATACATATACAACCCTCCACTAATACGACACCATCACCAATTAACATTTACACATAATACTATTGGAAAATGTTATAGAAAACGAGCACTATGATATCATCGCATTCTACACATTCCACAAATAGTAACTCAAAATGAGCATGCGCAAATTCACACAACTAAAACACATTGCACGCATACTAATTACTAACAAAGCACACCTGAACACAATTTACAAGGCAAACCGGTACATCATTATTCATTTACACAGGGTATATAAGCACGCCACAAGCATGGCTTCTTTGACTGTGTTGCTGGTGGGTTTTTGGAGATTTGAGATTTAGTGAGTTATTGTGAGAGTTAGTGTGAGAGAGTCAGCTAGTGTTATCGAGCGTGAGTTAGTGGGAGCGTGAGTTAGTGGGAGCGTGAGTTAGTGGGAGCGTGAGTTAGTGGGAGCGTGAGTTAGTGGGAGCGTGAGTTAGTGGGAGCGTGAGTTAGTGGGAGCGTGAGTTAGTGGGAGCGTGAGTTAGTGGGAGCGTGAGTTAGTGGGAGCGTGAGTTAGTGGGAGCGTGAGTTAGTGGGAGCGTGAGTTAGTGGGAGCGTGAGTTAGTGGGAGCGTGAGTTAGTGGGAGCGTGAGTTAGTGGGAGCGTGAGTTAGTGGGAGCGTGAGTTAGTGGGAGCGTGAGTTAGTGGGAGCGTGAGTTAGTGGGAGCGTGAGTTAGTGGGAGCGTGAGTTAGTGGGAGCGTGAGTTAGTGGGAGCGTGAGTTAGTGGGAGCGTGAGTTAGTGGGAGCGTGAGTTAGTGGGAGCGTGAGTTAGTGGGAGCGTGAGTTAGTGGGAGCGTGAGTTAGTGGGAGCGTGAGTTAGTGGGAGCGTGAGTTAGTGGGAGCGTGAGTTAGTGGGAGCGTGAGTTAGTGGGAGCGTGAGTTAGTGGGAGCGTGAGTTAGTGGGAGCGTGAGTTAGTGGGAGCGTGAGTTAGTGGGAGCGTGAGTTAGTGGGAGCGTGAGTTAGTGGGAGCGTGAGTTAGTGGGAGCGTGAGTTAGTGGGAGCGTGAGTTAGTGGGAGCGTGAGTTAGTGGGAGCGTGAGTTAGTGGGAGCGTGAGTTAGTGGGAGCGTGAGTTAGTGGGAGCGTGAGTTAGTGGGAGCGTGAGATAGTTGTAGTGTGAGATAGGAAGAGAGCGGTATTGAGCGACAGTTGGTTTGGGTGAGTGTGTGTGCTTTTTCTGTGTACGTAACATATTTACACGCAAACACATTCAATACATACATACAGTTATCAATAACACTACATACACTCCATACCCCATAACCTCTCATACTACACTTCATACCCCATTCCCTGTAATCCCATACCCCATTCCCTGTAATCCCATACTCAATTCCCTCTAATCTTATCCCCTAGTTACATTTAGTTTACATATCCTCCTTTTAGTCTTCTTATACATTTTGGTTGGTTAAATACTCCTTACCCTCTTTTATTTATATCCCATTCACACTTTGAGCACATGTTTTGTCTTTTTATTTATTTATTTTGACCCCCTTTCATTTGTGCACAGTCACTTTTTGTTGGAGTAGTTAGGGCTTAGTTTAGGGAAGAGATGGAAGAGGAGGACAGGCAGGAGATTAGTCAGGGGAGAGGGGGGAGAGGGGGGAGAGGAACAGGACAGGAAGGGGGTCAGGAAGCGGGGGAGGAAGCGGTGGGTGGACCCAGCCACTTGGTTCAAGATGAACAAGTGGCTGGGCCCAGTAGCAGAAAGAGTAGGGCTTCACAGTCCGGGAAACAGAGGGCACCATCACAGGGGAAGGCCAAGGCGACTAGGGAGGCGAGGTATACTTTGGAGGAGAAGGAGGTCCTCATAGAAGTGTATATGGGCAGGTATAAGAGGCTGCAGGCTCAGAAGACCACCCCGATTGACAATAGGAAGCTCTGGCGGGAGATAAGGGATGCAGTTAATGCAGTGGGGGACCATAACAGAGATATGGACTCTATTAAACATCTCTACGGGACTGCAAGATGGAGCTGAAAAAGAAAATAACCATGGAGTACCAACATGCCACAGGGACCGGTGGCGGGCCTGCACTGACCGTTGAGTACTCCCGATGGGAGGAAATATTGCGTCCCAGCATCTCCGAGGTGGCCATAGTCAGGATCGGAGGAATCGATACCGGGAACCTGCCACTCTCATGTGACGGTAAGCTCATTTAAGAGTCTATTAACATCCAAAATAAAAAATGTATTTAAGGATAAGATTAATGCTAATACGCTGTTTAACACATTATTACGTAAACACATTCACAATGACCTTGCGATTACATTACTATCTAGGCTACAGTTTAGGTGTGTATTTAAACAGACTGAAAACAAATGCAAAAACATTCAGATTGACCAGATAGATATCACAAATACGGTTTTGAAAATGCGGAAATCGCATTGATTGTTAGATTTCAAAGTGGATTAATGAGGCTGCATTTGTAATTCAATTGGAAGCAAAAGCATTTACATCTTTATTTGGAAATATGCTAATATATACATTTCTTTTTTTTTTAAATATACAGAGTCTGGGGAGGAGCCAGCACAGCAACCACAGGTTCCTCCTTTTTCCAGGTATGAGAGTGGTGGAGATGACTCGCCACCTCGGAGAGAAGAAGAGGCCCCCCTGCACAAGAAGAAGAGGCCCCCCCTGAAGCAGAGGAAGATGCCCCCCCTGAAGCAGAGGAAGATGCCCCCCCTGAAGCAGAGGAAGAGGCCCCCCCTGAAGCAGAGGAAGAGGCCCCCCCTGAAGCAGAAGAAGAGGCCCCTGTGCTTAGGCATCCGTATGGAAATTAAATTGGTCATGTGACAAACGTCTAAAAGGGGCAGACAAAGTATGCGCAAAGTGCACAAAAAACAGGGTACATGTAAAAAATGTCATGATTCTGGTTTATATGAGTCTAACAGTGCTTTGATGATAATAAAGCTTTTTATAAGTATTATTATTTTAATTTACCCCACTACCCAACCCCCCCTCCCAAAAAAAAAAGCAACTTACATGTCCCACTGACTTTACGATGGCATTTAATTTATTTTTTGGCAAAAGGTATTTTATTTATTTTATTTTTGTCTTTGCCAAAAAAAATGAAGTGCGTTGCCCCTGGTGTCCTCATAGAGGAGCCTCCACTGCTGTCATGCAAGCGGTTGTTTCTGGGGGGAACTGGGCAATAGCATTAAAATGAAGAAACCACAGCATCCCTGGGAAGAGAGGCTAGCCAGGATGGAGTTCTGGTTCCAATAGGAATGCAGACATCCCAAATATCCCGGAAGTTCTAGGAGTCTCCAGCTTTGAAATAGCGGCTTTGACACCTGCAAATTAACCAAAATATCCCGGAAACCCCAACTGTCACGATTTTTATTGGGAGGGGCGGAGCTTAGAACTAGCACGGCAGGATTCAAAACAGTGCACAGTCTGTAAATAGCAGAGTAGTGGACAGATTGAGTTTGATTTGTGTCCTCAGAAGACAGGGATGCCTGCAGGTTCCTATTCTAGTAGAGCAGCCGGTATTTTAATCTGGGGACTGACTGGGCATGGTCATTGTGACAATTGCCGCTGTCAGTGGGAGGATTAGTGGCAAGAGTGCACCATGAAGGCTGGAGAACTTGAATTGTGCAGTGAACTTGGGTGGCTTACTAGCCACGCTGTATTGCAATGTTTAGAATTCCTCTCCTCCCTAGTCCCCGTGCTGAAGTTCCTTCCAGCCTGCTGTTCTCTACGATACAGGAGTGGAAGTAAAAGAGCAGAGACAGAATGTACGGTGATCTGCTGTTGTCTAATTGTCAGGCATGGACAGATTTGAGGGACAGCATATCAGTTTTCTCATAGCTGCAATTAGTACTTTAATCTGGATTCCTGACAGAACACCGGCTCTACATTGAGAAAACTGTTATTTATTTTATCTGGAAGCCCTTTATGTCAGTGAGCTGAACTCCCCCCTCAAAATCCTCACTTAATTCCTGCATAAAATAAATCACTAGGTTGACAACTGCAGGAATACAGCTCAACTACAATCATGGAGTAAGAAGTAATTATTGAAAAACGTCTACCTTAACCCTTACACTGCTGCATTAACACATATTATCTTGCTTCCCTGAAGAGGCTAGTGTGACATGAAATTCAAAGGGGCTTTAGTTTAGAATGAGATATTTGATAGGGGGATTGCTAAAACATACAGGTGCATGGAAACAAATGGTTAAATTATCTTTGCTATTATAATTTAATTTTCATGTATGTGTTAAATGCAGCTTTTGTCTATTGTGTGCTTACTACTTAGAGTTTTACTTATTAATGTATTGTTTGTGTGTAATTGCACAATAAAAATCTAAACAAATTATTTGCATGGTTTCTGTGGATCATTTCTATATTTATTAAATAACAGATTTAAGGTGTGGGGGGTACCTCCTTAAAATGAGATTTTACAGGTTGGGATGTCTGGGAATGAACCAGGAGATAATGCAAGACAGAATAAGAATAAATTATCTTGCAAAATACTTTCATTCACTGGTTTCACTTTCACTATTACACAGCCAAACAACTAGTGTTCTGTGTTCCTGTAAGTCAGTGTTTCTAAACCTTTTAAGGAGAAATACCCCTGCATCTCTAAAAAAATCCTAAGTATCTTGAGAAAGTCATTTCTACTGTTTTAAATTCCAGACATATAATTTAGAATGAGTAGACACTAATATTTAAATCAATACCATATTGGATAATTTATCATTACTATTATCGGTTATTTGTAGAGCGCCAAAAGATTCTGCAGCGCTAGAAAAATCCTGATTAAAGTTAGTAATGGATATTTTTTAAATAACTATGAAATGATGTAGGGAGGAGGAGTATATAAACTATTAATATGTAGTATAAAAGACACAATAGAAATATTATACACACAAACTGTCAAAGGCATGCAAATATATATAGCCAAGAATGAGCATACACAAAGGTAAAGTGGGGTCTTTATCTTTTAATTATATTTATATTTTTTCTTCCTTTTAATCATATTACACCAAAAAGTATATTGCAACCTACATTAATAAAACAAAAAAGAATGCATACTCTCACAACTATCAGTAATTAAAACAAAACTTTTTCACAAACCTAAAACCTAAGCATGAATATAAAACGTAGGCTTATAAAATATGGTTTGATGACATAATCATATCAAACCTTGGGTTTAAGCTACTTATAGCTACAATTAGATTGTTTTCAGGACACAAACGATTTCTTGCTTTTCTTTTTAGTTGCAACATAAGCGAAAAACTGGTTTTACATAAGTAGATTAAGGCAAAAGGAAGTAGTTCTGTGAGCGCACTCTTCCTCAGCTCTGAGTATTCAGTTTTTAGTTTCTGCCAAAACACTGAGATTTCCCTCAGCAAGTTAAATCATTAATCTCCTCATTACCTCCCTTACTCCCAAGCACATATTTGGCATAATACAGCTCAACTACAATCATGGAGTAAGAAGTAATTATTGAAAAACGTCTACCTTAACCCTTACACTGCTGCATTAACACATATTATCTCGCTTCCCTGAAGAGGCTAGTGTGACATGAAATTCAAAGGGGCTTTAGTTTAGAATGAGATATTTGATAGGGGGATTGCTAAAACATACAGGTGCATGGAAACAAATGGTTAAATTATCTTTGCTATTATAATTTAATTTTCATGTATGTGTTAAATGCTGCTTTTGTCTATTGTGTGCTTACTACTTAGAGTTTTACTTATTAATGTATTGTTTGTGTGTAATTGCACAATAAAAAAATCTAAACAAATTATTTGCATGGTTTCTGTAGATCATTTCTATATTTATTAAATAACAGGTTTAAGGTGTGGGGGGTACCTCCCTAAAATGAGATTTTACAGGTTGGGATGTCTGGGAATGTACCAGGAGATAATGCAAGACAGAATAAGAACAAATTATCTTGCAAAATACTTTCATTCACTGGTTTCACTTTCACTATTACACAGCCAAACAACTACTGTTCTGTGTTCCTGTAATTCAGTGTTTCTAAACCTTTTAAGGAGAAATACCCCTGCATCTCTAAACAAAATCCTAAGTACCCCTATCTTGAGAAAGTCATTTCTACTGTTTTAAATTCCAGACATATAATTTAGAATGAGTAGACACTAATATTTAAATCAATACCATATTGGATAATTTATTATTGCTATTATCGATTATTTGTAGAGCACCAAAAGATTCTGCAGCGCTAGAAAAATCCTGATTAAAGTTAGTAATGGATATTTTTTAAATAACTATGAAATGATGTAGGGTGGAGGAGTATATAAACTATTAATATGTAGTATAAAAGACACAATAGAAATATTCTACACACAAACTGTGAATGAGCATACACAAAAGTAAAGTGGGGTCTTTATCTTTTAATTTAATATATAATTATATTTATATTTTTTCTTCCTTTTAATCATATTACACCAAAAAGTATATTGCAACCTACATTAATAAAACAAAAAAGAATGCATTTTTAATCATAGAACTGATACTCTAGCAACTATCAGTAATCAAAACAAAACTTTTTCACAAACCTAAAAAGCATGAATATAAAACGTAGGCTTATAAAATATGGTTTGATGACATAATCATATCAAACCTTGGGTGTAAGCTACTTATAGCTACAATTAGATTGTTTTCAGGACACAAACGATTTATTGCTTTACTTTTTAGTTGCAACATAAGCGAAAAACTGGTTTTACATAAGTAGATTAAGGCAAAAGGAAGTAGTTCTGTGAGCGCACTCTTTCTCAGTTCTGAGTATTCAGTTTTCAGTTTCTGCCAAAACACTGAGATTTCACTCAGCAGGTTAAATCATTAATCTCCTCATTACCTCCCTTACTCTCAAGCACATATTTGGCATAAGAAGAATACCATTACAGCAAGTACTAAAAAAAGCAAGCAAGAGTTAAATTATTAACTCCTTATCATCTGTATAGCAGGACACCACATAATTATAAGGTAAAAATGTAGTAATAAAAAAAGTGCATTGCTCGCAAGATCATGCAAATACTCTCTCACACACACACGATCACAGGCACACACTTTCTCTCACATACACATTATCACAGGCACTTAGTCTTGCATACACACACAAAAGCACACACTCACATTTATTATGTATATCGAACAAAAAAGATGCCCGATGTTCAGTCACAGAGATTTTTAAATAAGAGATCAAAGAAAAAAATCCTTTTTTAATCCCACTACTTGACTGAAAATTCCGTTAGAAATGTGTCCTGAATTTTTAATTATACTGGGATTCTATTATTATTATTATTTATTTATAAAGCGCCAACAGATTCTACATGGAAATCCCCGAAACTAAATGGTAGAAATATATATATTAAAATTTTTCATTATTCAGCAATCTTATATATACAGTACACACAGTTCAAATCAAGTTTCTATACAAGTGGTATAAACATACGGCTAGATTACGAGTTTTGCGTCATGAGGGGTGCAGTACTAACTTGCACGTTATTGTCACCGCTCACTTACCTACAGTGCTGGTATTACAGGTTTTTTAAACCCGCCGTTAAAAGGCAAGAAGTGAGCATGAACATGAACCCCGAGTCTAAACTCCCCTAATCTTACACTTATTAACCCCTAATCTGCCGCCCCCACATCGCCGGCAGCTACATTATACTTAGTAACCCCTAATCTGCCATTCCGGATATCGCCACCACTATAATAATCATAATAACTACTGAAAGACCACTTCTCCCGGCTTGGATGAAGACTTCTCCCGGCTTCGTTGAGGACTTCTTGCCGCTTCACTGAGCTTTGTTGAGGATGGATGTCGAGTCTTCAAAACTGTAAGTGGATATTCAGGGGTTAGTGGTTTTTTTAAGGGTTTATTGGGTGGGTTTAAGTTTTAGGTTAGGGCTTTGGGCTGCAATAGAGCTAAATTCCCTTTTAAGGGCAATGCCCATCCAAATGCCCTTTTTAGGGCAATGGGGAGCTTAGGTTTTTTTAGTTAGGGTTTTATTTGGAGGGTTTGGTTGTATGGGTGGTGGGTTTTAATGTTGGGGGGGAGTTTGTATTTTTTTTAGAGGTAAAAGGGTTTGTGGCAATGCCCTATCAAAATAGGCTATTAGATTTGGTGTTATTAGTTTAAATATCTTTTTTATTTTTTATTTTGTGTAATTTTGTGTTTTGTTTTGTAATTTAGGTAATTTTATTTAATTTAGGTAATTGTATTTAATTTAGGTAATTTTTTAATTTGTAGTGTAAGGTAAGGTGTTAGTGTAAGTCAGGTTAGGTTTTTTTTTACAGGTAAATGTGTACTTATTTTAGCTAGGTAGTTAGTAAATAGTTAATAACTATTTGGTAACTTTTCTACCTAGTTAAAATAAATACAAACTTGCCAGTAAAATAAAAATAAACCCTAAGCTAGATACAATGGCCTCTAGTTATCAAGCCGTCAACCTCAAATACGCTGGAATTCCACAGCGTATTTGTGGCGAGGCTGATTCGCCTAAGTTATCTAGTCCTACACACTGGCAAAAGTAGAATATAGTGACGTAAGCTTCGATCCGCCGGACTCAGTCCGACACAGATCGATTCTTATGTCACTCCAGATGTTCCGAACGCAAGTTCGGCACAATCTGACTACTTTTGGAAGTTATCAAATGACTACCAGGTACGCTCGGCACTTTTCCGGCCCAGCGTACCTGGTTTTCAATCCGCTGCCCTGGAGGCGGCGGATCCCATAGGAATCAATTGGAGTCTGACGATAGCGAAAGCTCATGTTCGCTGCTGCCCGACATCCCATTGATTCCTATGGGAGCTGTCTACACCTAACATGTACCCCGAGTCTAAACACCCCTAATCTGCCCCCCTACACCGCCGCCACCTATATTAAACATGGTAACCCCTAAACCGCCACTCTAATAAACTTATTAACTCTTAAACCTCCGCTCCCGGACTCCGCCGCCACCTACATAATACCGATTAACCCCTATCCTGACCCCCCTATACCGCCGCCACCTATAATAAATGTATTAACCCCTATCCTGCCGATCCCGTACCCCACCGCAACTAAATAAATAGTTTAACCCCTAAACCGCCGCTCCCGTACCCCGCCGCCACCTATATTAAACTTATTAACCCCTAATCTGCACCCCCTACACCATCGCCACCTATAATAAATGTATTAACCCCTATCCTGCCCCTCCTATCCCGCCGCCATCTATATTAAACTAATTAACCCCTAAACCTAAGTCTAACACTAACCCTAACAACCCCTAACTTAAATATTATTTTAATAAATCTAAATAAAAATTACTCTTATTAACATACGCCTAGATTTAGAGTTTTGCGTTAGAAGGGGTGCGTTAGCTACGCGTCTTTTTTTTCTAACGCACTGTGTTTTTAACGCTGGTATTTAGAGTTTAAAAACAACCTTCTAACGCGACTCTTAACGCGTCTATTTTATATGCGTAATAACACCCGCGTTAGACAGTCTCCCATAGAGATCAATGGCAAATCAAACAAACACGCTTTTTTCATCTAACACTCGATCTCGCGAGAAATACGCACTGCTCGGTCATGACGTATACCACATAATGCACAACAATAACACACTGCAAATGTCATAACAACAATCACAAAACATAGCACACACGCATTACACATTCAGAAGCAGGGGTAAAAAAATATAACTAAACGGGGAATACTCATATACTTGACGATACGGAAATACGGAAAATAACAAAAAGGAAAAATAAATGCACACTTATACACATGCAAAATACTCGCATTCAACATTATGAAATATTAGAACCAACATACATATACAACACTCCACTAATACGACACCATCACCAATTAACATTTACACATAATACTATTGGACAATGTTATAGAAAACGAGCACTATGACATCATCGCCCAATTGCTAACTCAAAATGAGCATGCGCAAATTCACACAACTAATACACATTGCATGCATACTAATTACTAACAAAGCACACCTGAACACAATTTACAAGGCAAACCGGTACATCATTATTCATTTACACAGGGTATATAAGCACGCCACAAGCATGGCTTCTTTGACTGTGTTGCTGGTGGGTTTTTGGAGATTTGAGATTTAGTGAGTTATTGTGAGAGTTAGTGCGAGAGAGTCAGTTAGTGTTATCGTGAGTGAGTTAGTGGTAGTGTGAGTTAGTGGTAGTGTGAGTTAGTGGTAGCGTGAGTTAGTGGTAGCGTGAGTTAGCGGTAGCGTGAGTTAGCGGTAGCGTGAGTTAGTGGGAGCGTGAGATAGTTGTAGTGTGAGATAGGAAGAGAGCGGTAGTGAGCGACAGTTGGTTTGGGTGAGTGTGTGAGTGCTTTTTCTGTATACGTAACATATTTACACGCAAACACATTCAATACATACATAAAGTTATCAATAACACTACATACACTCCATACCCCATAGCCTCTCATACTACACTCCATACCCCATTCCCTGTAATCCCATACCCCATTCCCTGTAATCCCATACTCAATTCCCTCTAATCCCATCCCCTAGTTACATTTAGTTTACATATCCTCATTTTAGTCTTCTTATACATTTTGGTTGGTTAAATACTCCTTACCCTCTTTTATTTATATCCCTTTCACACTTTGAGCACTTGTTTTGTCTTTTTATTTATTTATTTTGACCCCCTTTCATTTGTGCACAGTCACTTTTTGTTTGAGTAGTTAGGGCTTAGTTTAGGGAAGAGATGGAAGAGGAGGGCAGGCAGGAGATTAGTCAGGGGAGAGGGAAAGGGGGAGGAGAGGGAGAGGGGGGAGAGGAACAGGACAGGAAGGGGGGCAGGAAGCGGGGGAGGAAGCGGTGGGTGGACCCAGCCACTTGGTTCAAGATGAACAAGTGGCTGGGCCCAGTGGCGGACAGAGTAGGGCTTCACAATCTGGGAAACAGAGGGCACCATCACAGGGAAGGCCAAGGCGACTAGGGAGGCGAGGTATACTATGGAGGAGAAGGAGGTCCTCATAGAAGCGTATATGGGCAGGTATAAGAGGCTGCAGGCTCAGAAGACCACCCCGAGTGACAATAGGAAGCTCTGGTGGGAGATAAGGGATGCAGTTAATGCAGTGGGGGGCCATTAGAGAGATATGGACTATATTAAACATCGCTACCGGGACTGCAAAATGGAGCTGAAAAAGAAAATAACCATGGAGTACCAACATGCCACAGGGACCGGTGGCGGGCCTGCACTGACCGTTGAGTACTCCCGATGGGAGGAAATGTTGCGTCCCAGCATCTCCAAGGAGGCCATAGTCAGGATCGGAGGAATCGATACCAGGAACCTGCCACTCTCATCTGACGGTAAGCTCATTTAAGAGTCTATTAACATCCAAAATAAAAAATGTATTTAAGGATAAGATTAATGCTAATACGCTGTTTACCACATTATTACGTAAACACATTCACAATGACCTTGTGATTACATTACTATCTGTGAACTGTAAAATCCCAGAAGGGGATGTGAAGGCACGCTGTTTGATAAAGCAGGGGGATGTGTAAAAGACAATAAAACGAAAAAAAGAATATTATCAATGTTAATTGTATCAATATTGTAACGGTCAGATGATAAAGGGCCGTAATGGCCAAACTCCCTGGAAGGGTGATGTTCCTGGCGGTGAGGTCCCGGTAGGCAGCTCCTCTATGTCCCAGAGAGCAGGGGTATTGCTATAGATAGATAAAGAAAAGAGGGCGCCACATAGGGTGATAACGTTCGGTACAGCAAAGAAAAACAGACGTCTGTAAAGTATTGCGCTTACCAGAAGCTGTGGTACTGTTCTGTAACCAGTACTATCTCACCTGCTAGCACTTAAATCAGTGGCTAGTACACTGTCAGACAGTCACTTGTAGAATCTTCTCTTTTTGAGTGTCGGCTCAACTGTTAGAGCACATGCACAGATTGTTCAAATACTTGTGTGATAGTGCTGGATAAAAGGTAACGAACAACTTCCAAATATAAAAGGTACAGGCTTTATTTTATAACGCGTTTCTCGACCACCAAGGGTCATTTCATCAGATAAAAGCAAGTATACAAAGTAACAAAAATGGTAACGTTATATACACATTCATAAATTAAATACGGAAGTTGTCACATAGAATTTTCAACCAATAAAAATGTATCACATAGTTCTACTTGTTTAACCGGCATGAGAGGCACAGCTGCTCAATTAGGAACAAGTCTTAGTCAATGTTGTAAATGAAGGTGGATTTAAAATGTACAGCTGTACTAATCAGCATGCGAGCCAAAAGAGCACAGGCTTGCCGCTGTTACAAAACACATACATTCTGTACATAAACAACGATTTTGTTCTTTGAATACACATACAATTGTGACCTTTGTGTGCCATTCCCATAAGACCTTCTTACGTATGCTGTTTTTATCCCAATCTTTTGATGTAAGAAACAATACTTATATAGAAGATGTAGGGAAGAATAACAAATCACAACAGTGATAATATAATGGCATATGGTCAAATGTAGAGGATACTACATAAAAGATGAGGTGGTATATATCAACAGTGATAACAAAATAGTTTATGTCCATTGTAAATATCGATGATGAGATGGTGCATGTCAAACATATGAGACTATACTGCATAATAGTTGCAATCAAAAACGGCTTGAGTCAATCATAGGAGACAACATTATATCAAGAAAACAATGGTGTATATCAGTGCGTGAGCTGTATTCCAGCTCACCGCTGGAACAAAAAAAAACAATATAAGGAGTTGCATAATTATTCATAGTGCATAGCTTTGAAAAACAAAAGAAGATTTCATAATATGCATATACATAAAATTGATAGATGTAATTTAGACATAGATCATGCAGATATATAAAATGTGCATGTATACACAAAGAATGTGGATTTGTGTCTGATGAATATGGACATAAATACCCATTTTTTAGGCATATATGGTTCAGGTTTATTGTGGAGCTCTATATTAAAGAGATATGGTAGATATGCTAATATACCATTGGCTAGCTAATTATTTCTCACGTTTGTGACTAGGTAAAATATAAGTTTCTATTATTTAATTCATAAATCTTGTCAAAAGCTTCTCACATGAGTATGTACATTTCTATATTTTCTGGATATGTCGGTCTCAATGATGAGGGTATCGTGACGGTATATATCAATATGATATGTCTCTGTATAATAATGGACATATTATGAAAAAGATGAAAAAGAAATAGAAAAAAGTAGAAAATATATATATATATATATATATATATATATATATATATATATATATATATATATATATATATATATATATATCCAAAAGGAAAAAAGTTAATGGCTCCAGCACTGTTTCTTAAAAAAAGTGAAAAAACCTTTAATAAGTGACAAAATGAACAGACAGCAACGTTTCGAGTAACGCAGACCCTTAATCATGCTATGGATTGCTCTGCAGCACAGCTTTAAATAGGCCAGATGGCTTAATTACAAACATATTAACTCCATATTGGCTGAACTTTTTTTGACCATTGATAGAAATTACTACTGCCATCTATTGGGCCAATTCATGAATTACACGTGTAGAAAAACAGATTTTTTTTTTTTTTTTAAAGTCTAAACAAAAATGTTAAATACATAGGTAAAGTTAAACACATGAACAGTGATGCAAAGTTTAATCATGACATCCAAAATTAAAAATGCATATATATATATGAAGAAAGATAAAATTTATAAAAACAAATGGAGATCATAATCTCTATTCAGACCTACTGGATGTAGAGTTTTTAGTTGTTGAATCCACCATACCTCTCTCTTGAGTTCAAGTTCCCTATTCCCTCCTCTCCTAAGTTTAGGGATATGATCTATTATTTGGTACCTGAGTTGGCTGACGGTGTGTCCCATTTCAAGAAAATGGGAAGAAACTGGAAGGGTTTTATCTTGGCATCTAATTGAAGATTTATGCCCACTAATCATATCTCTAATGGGACGTGTAGTTTCCCCTACATAGCCCCTCCCACACAGGCATTTTAATAGGTAGACTACAAAGTCTGTGTCACAGGTATAGTACCCATTAATTTCCCGAATTTTTCGGTCATTGGTTTGTGCTATGTGTTTACCTTTTATCATAGCATTACATTGTGCACAATGGAGACAGGGGTATGAGCCCTTTTTGGGGGTAGTAAGATAGGTAATCCTACTGGTGTTTGTACTGCCAATGTCAGCCTTAACTAAGGTATCCCTAATATTTTTAACTCGTCTGTATGAGTGTATAGGGGGGGCTTGAAATTCAGATATATGAGGGTTAAACTTACCCAAAAGATACCAGTGTTTTTTTAATGATATTAGCAATATGATCACTATGTGTATTAAATTCTGAAGAAAAAAATATACGTTTATTGTTCTTCTTTGGTTTAACACTTTTCTCACGTAGAGCTTCATTTTTACATCTAGTGATCATAGATGGGGGATATCCTCTCTCTTTAAATTTGTTAGCCATTTCCTCAAGTCTAATTTCTTGCATATCCTTGTCCTGTACATTTCTAATAGTTCTTATAAATTGGCTTTTTGGAATGGAAGAAAAAACTCTCTTAGGGTGGTAACTATTATATTGTAGTAATGTATTACGATCAGTTGGCTTAACATAAAGATCTGTTTTAAGGACTGAATCTTTTTTGTATATGATCGTGTCAAGGTAATTTATAGAGGTGTCAGAAAAATTTAAAGTAAATCTCAAATTATCAGTGCACTTATTAAGCTCATCAACAAAGTCTATTAAGGATGAAATAGGGCCCCTCCATACGCCAAAGACATCATCTATATAGCGAAGCCATAGCCTACATTTAGTTTTAAAGTCTTGATTGGTATAAACATTTTTCTCCTCAAATTGGCTAACAAAGATGTTGGCGTATGAAGGGGCCATATTCAAACCCATCGCGGTTGCACGTTTTTGTAAATAGAATGTGTCCTGAAAAAGAAAATAATTGAGATATAACAATATATTGAGTAAATCCTCAATGAAATTACTTTGTTGCAAAGGGCTCATACCCCTGTCTCCATTGTGCACAATGAAATGCTATGATAAAAGGTAATCACATAGCACAAACCAATGACCGAAAAATTCGGGAAATTAATGGGTACTATAACTGTGACACAGACTTTGTAGTCTACCTATTAAAATGCCCGTGTGGGAGGGGCTATGTAGGGGAAACTACACGCCCCATTAGAGATAGGATTAGTGGGCATAAATCTTCAATTAGATGCCAAGATAAAATCCTTCCAGTTTCTTCCCATTTTCTTGAAATGGGACACACCATAAGCCAACTCAGGTACCAAATAATAGATCATATCCCTAAACTTAGGAGAGGAGGTAATAGGGAACTTGAACTCAAAAAGAGAGAGGTATGGTGGATTCAACAACTAAAAACTCTACATCCAGTAGGTCTGAATAGAGATTATGATCTCCATTTGTTTTTATAAATGTTATCTTTCTTCATATATATATATATGCATTTTTAATTTTGGATGTCATGATTAAACTTTGCATCACTGCTCATGTGTTTAACATTACCTATGTATTTAACATTTTTGTTTAGACTTAAAAAAAAAAAAAAGATTCTGTTTTTCTACACGTGTAATTCATGAATTGGCCCAATAGATGGCAGTAGTAATTTCTATCAATGGTCAAAAAAAGTTCAGCCAATATGGAGACACGCTCCGAAAACAACCGCAATGGGCAACTCACCTTCCAGTTCCTCTGAAGATTTTTTCAGCTCCGGTACAGAAAACGATACCGGAGGGGAGGAAAAAAACACCGATCCCAGTGGAGACACCCGCTCACAGCGGAGCAGCGTGAGGAGCAAACAGCCGCAAAGGGGAAAGAAAAAAGTGACTCACTAAATTCAAGGTACCAACAAAACCTCCCTGATCAAAATCCCTTTGAACTGTCTATATACACTCCGGCTGGACTGATCCAACAGGAGAATGGTAATCCTGATATGCCTAATGAAGTTCATAATAGTAATATTGTTGTGAACATTTCTAAATATGTTTTATCTAAAGATGAATATTCTGTGTTAGGCAAGGGGTTATCATTTTGTCCTACAAGTCATGTAAATGAATTTACTGTTGAAAAAGATTTATATAGATTCTTTCGCACTTTAAAATTAAAGGCACACTTTGGCAATGAAAATGATGGTATGGTTTGTGATACATCTATTGATAGTGATAATGCCATGTTTAATCTAAAGTCTATCGGCTAGATTTGGAGTTTGGCAGTAGATGGGGTGCGATAGCTACGCGTGTTTTATGTCTAACGCACAGCATTTTTTAACGCCGGTATTTAGAGTTGAAAAAAACCTTCTAACGATACTCCTAACGCGTGTATTTCACACGCGAAATCCTGCCCGCGTTAGACAGTCTCCCATAGAGATCAATGGAAAAGCAAACAAATACGCTTTTTCATCTAACACTTGATCTCGCGAGAAATACGCACAGCTCGGTCATATGACGCATACCACATAATGCACAACAATAACACGCCGCAAATGTCACAACAACAATCACTAAACAAAGCACATAAGCATTACACATTCAGAAGCGGGGGGAAATTTAATTAAATAAAATACAGGGAATACGCATATCATTTAAGATGCGGAAATACGGAAAATAACAACAAGGAAACAAAAATCACAATCATACACTAGCAAAATACTCGCATTCAATATTACTATATATTAGGACAAACATACATATACAACACTTCACTAAAACCACACCATCGCAAATTCACATTTAACCATAATACTATTGGTCAATGTTATAGAAAACGAGCACTATGACATCATCGCATTCTACACATTCCACAAATACTAACTCGAAATGAGCATGCGCAAATTCACACACCTAAAACACATTGCACAAATAATAAGTAAGAATAAAGCACACCTGAACACAATTTACAACGCAAACCGGTACATCATTAAACATTTACACAGGGTATATAAGCACCACACAAGCATGGCTTCTTTCACTGTGTTGCTGGTGGGTTTTTGGAGATTGGAGCTTAGAGATTTTGTGCATTATTGTGAGTCAGTTAGTGTTATCGTGAGTGAGTTAGTGGTAGTGTGAGTTAGAGAGTTAGTGGTAGTGTGAGTTAGAGAGTTAGTGGTAGTGTGAGTTAGAGAGGTAGTGGTAGTGTGAGTTAGAGAGGTAGTGGTAGTGTGAGTTAGAGAGTTAGTGGTAGTGTGAGTTAGAGAGTTAGTGCTAGTGTGAGTTAGAGAGTTAGTGCTAGTGTGAGTTAGAGAGTTAGTGGTAGTGTGAGTTAGAGAGTTAGTGGTAGTGTGAGTTAGTGAGCGACAGTTGGTTTGGGTGAGTGTGCAAGTGATTTTTCTGTACACTTAACACATTTACACGCAAACACATTCAATACATACATACACTTATCAATAACACTACATACACTCCGAGACTTCCGGTGGGCGGCGTTCCAAGATGGCCACAGACTCATGAGGCTCCGAGTAGCTAGCAGTTAAAAGTGGCTAGAACCTTCGCCATCCTTCTCTCTCTTGGCAGTGTTTGTGCCCGAGAACTTTACTGGATTGAGGCATACTATCCCTCGGCCCCCGAGAAGCAAGAAACCGTTTGGTGTAGTGGCGGGTGATCTCCCGCCACATTGTACATAGATTCTACATGATGGAGAGGCTCATCACCAAAGAAATGTGTACGGATACCCATGCCCTGGACGAAATAAAGGCCATTTTATTGCCCAAACTAGAACGGCTCCTCTTGTCCTGCTCTAACCTAAACACATTGGTGAGAGCAACAGTACAACCGCGCCGACAGGTGACATCTATCCCCGAACCTAACTTACAGAGCGTGAAGGGCAGCTTAGTATCATGCCCACAGGCGGACATCAGCTCTCTAGCCTCAACTCTCTCACGGAAGGGAGCGGCGGTGACAATCCTACCAGCCGGGGCATCACCTTCCCCCATGGAGCGTTGGAACTCTGCCATAGCACCAGCTGGGGATTCAAAAAACAACTCACTGCTACCCGCTATGCCTACTGCAGCTCCAGCCGCAGAGCCCAGACCAAGAAGCTTGGAAATAGAGATTGGTCACAGTACCGCTTACCGTGCTAACAATGCGGCTGGAGTTCCTGTCGCACCACCTACATCTCCTGACGTACATGGCGACCGGCACAACCATCGCGCATACGGACTTAAAAATATGCACGCACGGTCTATTAACAGGTCCAGTTCTGACAGGCCTTTTACTGGGACTTATGCGGATGGAGAGCAGGTAAATTCATGTGTCTGCCGACCCCATGAGAGGCGCGCCAAACCCCTACAGAGCACCTCTTCATTCTCAGTCCGAGTTGGCGTTGGCTGACATTGTGGGCTGGCAGTTGCTGGGTCACTCCATAGTAAGCACTCTCCTGAACATTGCTTGTTTGAAACTTTATTGTTGTTGCTTCCTCTCCCGTTTGCTATGGACTTTCATGCCGGTTAATGGCATAATGGCTGCTTCGGGCCAGTAATCTCAATGACATACTTCAAACTGTTGCTGAGTTAAATGGTGGCCACTTTACTTGTTGTCTTTCTGTTCTATTGTGATATTTATATGTTCTACCCTGAACTAGACTTTATGAGGAAACACTGCTTGATTCTGCATGATTCGGCAGGGAACATTATCTATTCTGATGACATTAAGGCACTAACTGTCCGCCTATCCACCTTCTTAGTATCTATATCCAGGATTTGAACCTACTTTATAATCATTGGTTTAGTCTCATACTTCTCATATATCAGATAATGCCATGTCTTATCTCACCTTGTTTTACTGCTTAATCAAATGTTAAAGGACAAGCTACTGTGTCTCAATTAGGAAAACCTTATAATACCCTATGTATCACGCTAATGTTTCTATATATTGCTGCAAAATGTGGTGTCTGTGGATTTTAATCTAGTTACATACGACTAATATAACTCTGTGTATATAGACAACTAGGCTGGAGGATCAAACTCATACCTGACACTAGAGTGACATCTCAATAATTGGCGGAGCCTTGCTTCGGGCAAATAACCTGTGGCTGCCCTGACAGATAATTAAAATTGTGCATAAATAGACACCCTACACTACTTCCATTACAAACGTAAACTGACATATATTACACCTTGCTATTACGCCATACCATATACGAACCAACCCCATCTATCCTATTGCATATTGTTTCCCTTATATATTAGCCCTGTTCCACTCCATCATGAGGGATCTAACTGTCAGTATCTTATGACATTGGGATTATAACTCCTACACATAAGTTCCGTGGCATTGGGCTCTAATCCGGACAACCAGAATTCTGATGTCTAATATAGGGGGGTGCCTCTTGGTTTCATTTGATCAAGATATCTTAATAAGTCTCCTCCATATAGTACTGCAAATATTCTTTCTAAGGGTGGACTTTTCTTGTTTTATAGCAGGAGGCTTACATCTCTAATGACTTCTATATATTTTTCTAGCCGCTCATAAAAGCCTCAAAAACAGGATCTGACAAATAGAGGCCATATATCTGAATTAGTCTGACTCACATTTCATAGTGGCTAGAGAAAAGCCTAGGAGCTGTAACTGTTAAGATTTTTAGTTCTGTTTGCTTATTTGTTTGTTTTGTTGTTGTTGTTTAAAATATATACCCATTACAATCCCCATTGTTGAGAATCTATAGTAGCACTCTAGCGACCCCTACTGATGGCTATGAAATGGAGAGGTAAAAGCTAAGCTAGAATTATTCTGCTAACAGATGATTGCGATCTCTCTTTGTTTTTAAGTTTGTTTTTTTTGTAACTACTAGAAAGAACCTTACACTTAGAATCAATTGTAATTCTCTACCACACTTTTATTGCCACACTATAAGGCTAGTCAACAAGATGTGGGTTTGGTTGATCTTCTCTTGTTTATGTTTTTGTTTTATATTGGTTTATTTGTTTGTGTGTTTGTTTATTGGAAAATTAAGGAGCTCAGGAGACTTCAACATGGGATGTCTCAATATTTTAATTTTCTTTTTATGCTACAATCATCATCCTCACTCATAAAGTGCTTATAACTATACATTGATAAAAGTTTGTCCCATAATTATGCAAATATTGCCTTAAGTGGAACTATATATGACTATTAGGTTTTAACACACTGTACAAGTAAGGGATCTACTGTTCTATATGCTGCATTAAATCTTGTGTAATGTTATCTGCTTACCAAAATGTAAATTTGTTTCAACTACTGTTTTATATTTCGCATCAACTATTTGGTGGCAATACTGGCTTCTGTCTTGTACCTGAGTTCCTTGAATAAAAAGAATTTAAAAAAAAAAACACTACATACACTCCATACCCCATACCCTCTCATACTACACTCCATACCCCATTCCCTGTAGTCCCATTCCCTTTCATCCCATTTACTCTTATCCCATACCCCATCCCCATCCCATCACCATCCCCTAGTTACATTTAGTTTACATATACTCCTTTTAGTCTTCTTCTTCATTTTGTTCATTTAAATACTCCTTACCCTCTTTTATTTATATCCCTTTCACACTTTCTGCACTTTTTTTGGTCTTTTTATTTCTTTATTTTGACCCCCTTTCATTTGATCACACTCACTTTTTGTTTGCTTATTTGGGGTTTAGTTTAGGGAAGAGATGGAGGGCAGGCAGGGGAGAGGTAGAGGGGGGAGGAGAGGGAGGGGGAGAGGAACAGGGCAGGAAGGGGGGCAGGAAGGGGGGCAGGAAGCGGGGGTGGAAGCGGTGGGTGGACCCAGCCACTTGGTTCAAGATGAACAAGTGGCTGGTCCCAGTGGTGGACAGAGTAGGGCTTCACAGTCCGGGAAACAGAGGGCATCGTCACAGGGGAAGGCCAAGGCGACTAGGGAGGCAAGTTTTTCGATGGAGGAGAAGTAGGCCCTCGTAGAAGCCTATATGGCCAGGTATAGGAGGCTGCAGCATCAGAAGACCACCCCGACTGAGAAGAGGAAGCTCTGGCAGGAGATAAAGAATGCAGTCAATGCAGTGGGTGGCCGGAACAGAGATATGGACTCTATTAAACATCGCTACTGGGACTGCAAGATGGATCTTAAGAAAAAGTTAAGCCGGGAGGCCCAACATGCCGCAGGAACCGGTGGTGGCCCTGCACTGGAAATCGATTACTGCAGATGGGAGGAAATGTTGCATCCCAGCATCTCCGAGGTGGATATAGTCGGTATCGGAGGAATTGATACCGGGAACCTGCCATTCTCATCTGACGGTAAGCTCATTTAAGAATAAATTAACATACGAATGTATTTCAAGGGACACTATACGCAAACCTTTGCTTTCATGATTAAGGTAGAGAATACAATTTGAAACAACATTCCAATTTACTTATATTACCTAATTTGATTCATTCTTTAGATATACTTTAATGAAGAAATAGCCATGCACACGGTGAACCAATCACAGGAGGCAGCTATATGCAGCTACCAATCAGCAGCTTCTAAGCATATCTAGATATGCTTTTCAGCAAAGAATATCCAGAGAATGAAGCAAATTAGATAAGAAAAGTACATTAGAAAGTTGATTATAATTGTATGCTTTTAAATCATGAAAGATAAAACATTGGGTTTCATGTCCCTTTAAGGATCAGATTAATGCTATTACGTTGTTTACACGCATTCACAATTACTTTGCGGTTACATTAGTATCTAGGCTATAGGTTAGGTGTGCATTTAAACAGACTGAAAACAAACGCTAAAACATTCAGATTGACCAGAGATATCACAAACACGGTTTAGAAAATGCGGAAATCGTATTGATTGTTAGATTTCAAAGTGGATTAATGAGGCTGCATTTGTAATTGTATCGTAAGCTAAGTAATTTAAAGCTTTATTTGGAAATATGCTAATATATACATTTATTTCTTTTTCAAATATACAGAGTCTGGGGAGGAGGCAGCACAGCAACTACCGGCTCCTCCTTTTCCCCGGGATGAGAGTGGTGGGGATGAATCTCCACCTCGGAGGGAAGAGGCCCCCCTTGACAAAGAGGCCCCCCCTTGACGAAGAGGCCCCGGAAGCAGAGGAAGAGGCCGCAGAAGCAGAGGCCCCTCAAGGAGCAGCAGGCCGCCGTGCACGGGCACCCCGCCGTGCACGGGCACCCCGCCGTGCACAACAAGAGGAAATAGTGGAGGTGCGGGTTCTACTAGACTAAATTGACCAGATGCGTAACTCCCGGATCCAAAATATAGAAGGCAGAAATAGAATTATTGAAGGACAAACCAAAATCATTGAAGGCCAAACCCAAATCATACACCTCCTTACTCGAATAGAAGAAGCCCAAAACAGAGCCTTTAGACTCCAACAAGAGATGTTTAATTTCTTCAGGGAGGCACATGCTGGTCTGCCTCCTGCTGGTCTGCCTCCTGCTCCTGGGCCGCCATCTGCTGGTCTGCCTCCTGCTCCTGGGCCGCCATCTGCTGGTCTGCCTCCTGCTCCTGGGCCACCATCTGCTGGTCTGCCTCCTGCTCCTGGGCCGCCATCTGCTGGTCTGCCTCCTGCTCCTGGGCCTCCTGCTGCTGGGCCTCCTGCTCCTGGGCCTCCTGCTTCTGGGCCTCCTGCTCCTGGGCCTCCTGCTGCTGGGCCTCCTGCTCCTGGGCCGCCATCTGCTGGGCCTCCTGCTCCTGGGCCGCCTGGGCCTCCTGCTGCTGGGCCTCCTGCCGGGCCATCTGCTCCTGCCGGGCCATCTTCTCCTGCCGGGCCATCTCCTCCTGCCGGACCATCTCCTCGGCCATCTCCTCCTCCTCACCTTGGTCGTCCCAGTACTCTTCCTTCCACTCTTCCCACAACATCTCCAATGAGAACTCGTCGGAGTCGGCAGTTGACCCTCCCAGAGCCTCAGCCCCGTGGGAAGAGGGGAAGGAAGAGGAAGTAAGTATTTGTTTTCATGTTTAATGTTTTTTTATTTAATGTGTAATGGATAGGTATGTGATTATGTGGTTTTCATACACTTGTGGACCACACTCTGTATATAATCTACTTCTATGGGACCGGGTCCATGGAGGTAGATTGTTTGCAGAGTGTGGGTTATAAGTGTGTGAAAACCACATCACATACCTATCCTTGTTCATGATATTGATTGGTTTCTGTGATGTGATGTCCAAACTGTTTCCCGAATCGCAAACAAAATTACCATTACAATTATCCATGATGGCATATTACTGTTTAAATGCCAATAACACAGCTTAAAGGGACAGTCAGAACATTATTGATTGCAAAGAAAACACTGTATTACGCATTATCAAGTTTGAAACAACAAAACATGGAGAAATACGTGTGACTTATCTGCTTACCCTTGTATCTATGCCTATGAAAAATGACCACTTATTTGTTGTTCTGACATAACAACATTTTACACAATCAATGATCAATACATGGTAAATATGCTGTATGAGCTCAAGGTTTTAGATATACAAATGCTATCCAAATGCCCTCTAGTGGTCAAATTACATTCTGATTACATGCACTCTTCAAGCTCTAAGAAATGAGCACACGAACCTCATAGGTTTAGCTAGCAAATTAAAATAAACACAGACAAATGATTAATTGGTGAGAAACCTTTGATATCATTGATATTACAAAATTGACTTTTTTAATAATGCAAAACATTATTTGTTTTCTAAACTGTCCCTTTAACAAAATTACATATGCTAACATATAATATTTGGTGATTGTTGGTATATCTACATGTACTTGTTCAAACAAGAAATATTTAAAAAAGATTTATTTTGACTTGTTCAATAAAGTCTATTTTCTTAAAGAGACATTACTGTGGGGTTTTTTTTAGAAAGACATTTGTTTTAACAATGAATATGGTTTAAAGTCCTTTTTTAGGAGTGGAAAAAAAAATATGCTAACAATAATATATTTGGAGATTAACCAATGTGGAACTCATACATGATACAAAAATCAACATTTGCATTAAAGGGACAGTATACTATCTTTTTAACAGAACTGCATGTAATAGACACTACTAGAAACAACAAGATTAACATATACTGATATCAAAATCAATATTAAAAAGCTTTAAACACTTTCAAATAAAATCGGATTATCTCTATTGAAAAGATAGATGAACCCCCATTACAACCGTAAAACAAGACAATACCCCATCATTAACATATGAAAAGACCCTTTACACAAACAGGAGAAAGCTGGAGATGGTACTCACATGAAACTTTGAGGCTTGGCGAGGAGTCTGAAAATTACTTCAATTTTATTTGAACAGAAGCAAAAGTAGACATGTATTTGGTAAACAATGGACTATATAACTAGAGACCAAATAAAATATTTTGGTTTTTAATGTGAGTGTCTAATGAACCTTTAATAAAATATACGACAAAATTACATTTAGAAGAAGTCGGCATCATATATTTAGCATATGATAAAGATAAATGCATATTGATTACTTTATTCTAATACAATTGCGCATATTTATGAATTCGATATCTTTAACATTAAACACAACAGTCATTTTTCATAAAAAGGAACATATTGTTGACAAACATATTAAACAAGATGGACTATAGAGATTTGCACTTGCCTCGAAATATCTTATGCATGAAAACATTTTGCTTTCGTTCGTTTATTCAACCAGACATCCAGCAAAAGAGAATGTGGTGGTCTTTATCAGCTATGGGTCAACAATGTAACATGATGCAAACAATCCATATTCGCCATGTTTTTAAACTTGTCTTCTCATTCACAAACGTGTGTAACGTGCACAAACAAATATTGCGGGACTACGTAATACAATCAGACGTTTTTTTACCTTTGCATGTGACGTCTTAATTAACTTGGCGCTTCCTTGATCACGTAAGAACGCAATCCAATAAAAGGCGCATTCTTGATCACGTAAGAACGCAATCCAAAAAAAGGCGCATCCTTGATCGCGTAAAAACGCCATCCAATAAAAGGTGCATCCTTGATCGCGTAAAAACATCAGTCAATACAAGGAATCATTGGACAGCCTGGCAGGTGACGTCTTAAGCAACATGGCGCATCCGAGATCGCTGAAAAACCGCAGCCAATACAATGACTCAGTTGACAGCTTGGCATATCAATAAGAAACGTATTTATATTTTAGTAACTAGTATGTGTCTATATTGCTATCTAGGAATGTCACGAAATCATGAATCATCTTTTCGGACTTGACTGTCCCTTTAACTATAGCTATGGTGTATATCTTTAACATTTAAAAGATACACATGAGAAATACATATGCCATTGATGTTTTAAGATATGTTTAGATTGTTTTGGAATAACAATAATTATACATGGATTGATTAAACGTGTCATTTATTCAAGTTTAAATATGGTCAGCCTACCTATAGCCATATATGGGAGGAGAAGTATTTTTTTCAAATATTTGGAAAAACATATTCCTCATCTAAAATATGCGCATTACACACAGAGATTGATTTGGTTACACTACTACAATAAGATAGAATTGAAAATGAAATACATGTGCTGTTAACATTACAATAAGATTGTTTATTAATAAGATTATATGTCCTTGTTCATGTAAAAAGGACAAAAACGCTTTAGAAATGGAAATCCATTCATTAACAATTGTGCTCAGCATCACTTAAAGGGACATGATTTTTATTTTTAAAAAGAGGATACACAGAGACAATACTATTTCAATAAAATGAACACTTTACAGGGATTATATCATTGTATCAATCCTCAGATCATTTGTTAAAGGTGCATCAATTCATGCAGAGTTTATAAATACACACATGGATGTGAAATTTGCAATATACATATATATACACACATAACAATCTATATATACATATATAAAAGAATTACTATGCTAATCATAATCATGCAATGATAAAGCTTTACAAAAAATATATAAAGACAAATAATAAAATTACATTGGAGATGTTAACCTTCAAGTCATTTACAATTGTATTACATATATGATTCAGGAAACACCATTATTTTTGCTAAGGTCCCTTTAAGGATCAACCAGATAAACTAGAGATTTCAATCAATGACATGAATAAAGAGGACAAAGAATCGTGCAATGACATGTCTTTTATTAGTATGTCAGAAAACATCAACAACGTTTATAAATAATCTTTTAAAGATCAGGAAAATTGGAGCCATATGACAAGGTAACAGAGTGCATCACAGTCCATGAAGAGAGTAGCCAAGGGCCAGCATAGCCCCATTGGAGCCATATGACAAGGTAACAGAGTGCATCACAGTCCATGAAGAGAGTTGCCAAGGGCCAGCATAGCCCCATTGGAGACATATGACAAGGTAACAGAGTGCATCACAGTCCATGAAGAGAGTAGCCAAGGGCCAGCATAGCCCCATTGGAGCTATATGACAAGGTAACAGAGTGCATCACAGTCCATGAAGAGAGTAGCCAAGGGCCAGCATAGCCCAATTGGAGCCATATGACAAGGTAACAGAGTGCATCACAGTCCATGAAGAGAGTTGCCAAGGGCCAGCATAGCCCCATTGGAGCTATATGAAAAGGTAACAGAGTGCATCACAGTCCATGAAGAGAGTAGCCAAGGGCCAGCATAGCCCCATTGGAGACATATGACAAGGTAACAGAGTGCATCACAGTCCATGAAGAGAGTAGCCAAGGGCCAGCATAGCCCCATTGGAGCTATATGACAAGGTAACAGAGTGCATCACAGTCCATGAAGAGAGTAGCCAAGGGCCAGCATAGCCCCATTGGAGCCATATGACAAGGTAACAGTGCATCACAGTCCATGAACAGAGTAGCCAAGGGCCAGCATAGCCCCATTGGAGCTATATGACAAGGTAACAGAGTGCATCACAGTCCATGAAGAGAGTAGCCAAGGGCCAGCATAGCCCCATTGGAGCCATATGACAAGGTAACAGAGTGCATCACAGTCCATGAAGAGAGTTGCCAAGGGCCAGCATAGCCCCATTGGAGACATATAACAAGGAAACAGAGTGCATCACAGTCCATGAAGAGAGTTGCCAAGGGCCAGCATAGCCCCATTGGAGACATATGACAAGGTAACAGAGTGCATCACAGTCCATGAAGAGAGTAGCCAAGGGCCAGAATAGCCCCATTGGAGCTATATGACAAGGTAACAGAGTGCATCACAGTCCATGAAGAGAGTAGCCAAGGGCCAGCATAGCCCCATTGGAGCCATATGACAAGGTAACAGAGTGCATCACAGTCCATGAAGAGAGTTGCCAAGGGCCAGCATAGCCCCACTGGAGACATATGACAAGGTAACAGAGTGCATCACAGTCCATGAAGAGAGTTTCCAAGGGCCAGCATAGCCCATTGGAGCCATATGACAAGGTAACAGAGTGCATCACAGTCCATGAAGAGAGTTGCCAATGGCCAGTATAGCCCCATTGTAGACATATGACAAGGTAACAGAGTGCATCACAGTCCATGAAGAGAGTTGCCAAGGGCCAGCATAGCCCCATTGGAGACATATGACAAGGTAACAGAGTGCATCACAGTCCATGAAGAGAGTTGCCAAGGGCCAGCATAGCCCCATTGGAGACATATGACAAGGTAACAGAGTGCATCACAGTCCATGAAGAGAGTTGCCAAGGGCCAGCATAGCCCCATTGGAGACATATGACAAGGTAACAGAGTGCATCACAGTCCATGAAGAGAGTAGCCAAGGGCCAGCATAGCCCCATTGGAGCTATATGACAAGGTAACAGAGTGCATCACAGCCCATGAAGAGAGTAGCCAAGGACCAGCATAGCCCCATTGGATCCATATGACAAGGTAACAGAGTGCATCACAGTCCATGAAGAGAGTAGCCAAGGGCCAGCATAGCCCCATTGGAGACATATGACAAGGTAACAGAGTGCATCACAGTCCATGAAGAGAGTAGCCAAGGGCCAGCATAGCCCCATTGGAGCCATATGACAAGGTAACAGAGTGCATCACAGTCCATGAAGAGAGTTGCCAAGGGCCAGCATAGCCCCATTGGAGACATATGACAAGGTAACAGAGTGCATCACAGTCCATGAAGAGAGTTGCCAAGGGCCAGCATAGCCCCATTGGAGCCATATGACAAGGTAACAGAGTGCATCACAGTCCATGAAGAGAGTAGCCAAGGGCCAGCATAGCCCCATTGGAGACATATGACAAGGTAACAGAGTGCATCACAGTCCATGAAGAGAGTAGCCAAGGGCCAGCATAGCCCCATTGGAGCCATATGACAAGGTAACAGAGTGCATCACAGTCCATGAAGAGAGTTGCCAAGGGCCAGCATAGCCCCATTGGAGACATATGACAAGGTAACAGATTGCATCACAGTCCATGAAGAGAGTTGCCAAGGGCCAGCATAGCCCCATTGGAGCCATATGACAAGGTAACAGAGTGCATCACAGTCCATGAAGAGAGTAGCCAAGGGCCAGCATAGCCCCATTGGAGCCATATGACAAGGTAACAGAGTGCATCACAGTCCATGAAGAGAGTTGCCAAGGGCCAGCAAAGCCCCATTGGAGACATATGACAAGGTAAAAGAGTGCAACAGGCACAACAATAACAAGAAAAAAAAAGCCAAATGGCAACCATAAAAACAAACATCAACACGTGGACGGAGGATTCTTATCTGCGCCCTTGGAGCATCTCCAGATCCTCCACTTACTGGTCATCCCCTTCATCGTCCTGTGCCTGTCTAGCTACAGATTCAAGCATTGAATTCCACCGCCTCATCTGACATAGAGTCAAATGCTGAACCTGTAGCTGGGCCTGCATGGTGTCGCTCATCCCTCTCAGGACAGCTGCATTCCTCAACACGGCCTGCTCTACGCGTGCTAGACCTTCTAGCGTGAGCCATGTTGAGTCACAGCCTAAAATAAATAAAAAAAAAAAAATAATTACACAACAGACAAAAAAATAAGCAAAGATACATTGTCATCATAAAGACAAATAATTCTTTAAATTAATTTGTTGACATTGATTATTTACACATGAAATATGTTATTCAGACAGACCTAAACCATTAAAGGGACATTTTACTCCAACATGTTGTCCCCTTTAATTGGTTTTTGATGATCCACTTTTACAGCTTGAGTGTCTAAAATCTTGTAAAATGATTTACATTGTACTTACATTAGCAATTTAAATATTTTAGTTATACTGTGGTAGGCACACCTATCCTTAAACATTTTGGCATTGAGGACAAGCTGTGTAAACATAGCAACCAGAAGAAATTACATTCCCACTGGGTTATACAAGAGATAATGTATGAACATTTGTACATAAATTGTTGGATCCAAGTAGTGGTGATTGGTATATGTAGTGATATCAAATTAAAGGGACACTAAACCTAAATATTTTAGTTACTGATTCAGATAGAGCATGACATTAAAAAGAATTATTAATTTACTCGTATTCTTTAAATGTTTGAATTCTCTAGCTATATTTTGAATGCAAGAATGTAAGTTTATAGGGCAGCTCATTTTTGGTTATCAACTTTAGCTGTCCCTGCTGATTGATGGATACATTCATCCAACAATAAAGAAATGATGTCCAGATTTTGTTTTAATAAAATATAATTAGAGGCATTTCTTTGTTAGTAAAAAAAGAGTAGTAAATTATAAATTTGATTAACATTGCATGCTCTATTTGAATCACATTAGAAACAATTTTCCTTCAGTGTACCTTTAAGTATCTTATAATGTTGATTTTGAATGATACTTACAGCTGTGCCTGGGAAGGACAATCCGACAGTCAGGACAATGAAGGTTGAGACAGGGGGGAGGGATGGGATTGGGTTGGGGAGGGATGGGCTGCTGCTCTGGGGTAGCCCGTACAGCTGGGGAGTGGTGAGTTGGGGGCTGGGCAGCTGGGGTAGCTGTACGGGCCAAAAGACGGGGAGAGCGGCGAAGGGGGAGGAAGGGGCGTTTTTTGGGAGGGACAGGATAGGAAAAATGGGAAGGGCCGGGAGGGTCTGTGGTCCGTGGAGGGGCAGGGGACTGGGCAGGGGATTGGGCAGGGGCGGAAAACTGATGACCAGAAGAGGAGGATCCATCTGAAATAAATATTAAAAATATATTAACATCTCATACATCATGAAATCAAATCAATGCATTTCAACTTGATTATGTTTGCAATATACTTAGAAGTGTGTTTGAATTTCTAAACAATGATGACATGAGGATATGGTATGCATATAGGCACTCAGATGAATAGCAATGACTGTCTGTACAATTATAAAATTATTATTGTGGTTTGGCCTGGAATATGCATGTGACACCATGATGGCATGAATTAGAAATCCAAATATTTAAACAAATCCAAGCATATCTTCATGCTGCCTGATATATAAAGGGGGCAGTAGTGTATTTGAACAGACAAATAATATTCCTTTTTAAAGTGCAAAAGCTGTAGACTTTGAATGCCTTCAATAAAATGATTTCCAATAAAGAAACATGTTGGATACATGTTAGATATATTTCACATACCATCAGACTTCAAGGGAGCCTCTTCCTCCTCCGTCCCACATGTTAAATCAATCTCTGTAATACATAACATGTTGTGTACACGTTAAGATCAGATATTATAACATATGTTACTGTTGCTCAAAGACACACATCAATGTTGCATTAAAGATATACACACCCAAAGTTATGATTTACATCATTTTGATGGAGCATACAAATGACATTAGATTTGTTATTCTCAATGATTCAAATTTTCGATTTATTGTTTGTATTAATTTTAAAATCATAAAAGCATAGTACATTGAACATTTAAGATTTCTCATGTGTGTATCACTTGATGATTGTTGTCAAAATTGAACATGGAAACAAACATATGCTATACATCTTCTGAATAACAAAGGTGTAGACTAAGAAAGTTTTAATTCTTAATCTTTCAATATTAAAATAAAATTAATATATAATCAGAGGAGTAAATTATATGTTTGTTTCAAATGTTATGCTTCATCAGAATCATGCTCATAATATTGATTACCAATACACCTCAATGACATATAAATGAGTCAATGGACTTACCAGAAGACCGCAAAGGCAGCTCTGTGTCGGTGCTGGATTCCTCTGGGCTCCCCACAACAACTCTCTCTATGAATGATATAGATATATATTAGTGAACACATTTGGGATAGCACTAAATCACATCTGTATCGATTTATAAGAATAATCAACTTGAAAATGTGAAGAATAGAGCAGTCATTAGAAAAATAAATGCTTGATTGAATCAAGGGGATTCTGTAAAAAATGATGTATTTAACATATGTTTAATTTCTGACTATATTAGACATCAAACTCATCTCATACGATGCTATTGAATATCTAAATATACCCATTGATTAATGTTCTTAAAAGAATACACACAAACCACATTTTGAATAACAGCTGTTGACAAATATAAACAAAGACATGTGGCACATCGAGCCATTTGTGCAATGTACAGTAATCTTGTTTAGGACACAACACATATAGATCACAATACCATACCAAATAGATTAGTACAAATATGTAATCATGGTGCTGTTAGAGTATGCTTATATCTATAAAGTAACTCCAACAGTGAATATGTGAATTATATATCAATATTGTCTAATCCAAAGAATGTAAGGATTAATGAATATATTGTTTATTAAAGGGACACTGACATGATTTCTTTCAATCATTGATTTCACTGTTCAAACTGTTCCAAAGGATTTAACATTGACTCCTATTATAATTTTGCTACATTTTAATCTTAAAGGCAGATAAGCAATATTGGATTCAATAAATATTGTTTGTTGAAGGTATCCACCAATCATCAATAAAAACCCAGGTTGGTCAACCAAAATGGAGCTGCAGATAAACGTACATTCTTGATTTTAAAATACATTTAGCAATAGAATATTTCAAATATGATTATAGTATTATTATTTAAATGTTGATTAATATTGCATGCTCTATCTGAATGACAACATTAATAATTTTAGCTCAGTGTCCCTTTAATATAAAAATATATTGATTTGACAATGTTGCTGTAATTGAATTCTCTACTCCATATGTTGATGTAATGAATGGGATGGAGCATGCAATTACAATCTAATATGTTAGTTAAGGATATCCTAAGAATTATTTAATTTTCCTCTATTAAAGGGACATGAAGCTCAAAATGTGTAATTGTATAATTTTTGAAACTATGTACTACTGTTATCTGAACACATGATTTTAACTTTTGACAAAATGCCAATTTATGCAGAAAAAAACAGCCGGATAATACCAGTAATGCATTGTTTAACCTAAACCAAAATCAATATGTTTTTAGAAGAACTAAAACAATAGACTGAACCAATGTAGCTCATAAAATGTTTAAACAAAACAATAAAATCACGTTTCAAAATCATTCAATGTAAAATTTAGTTTGCATGTCCCTTAAATGACGTGATCAATTTCAAAAATTGAATCTATATTATTAAAATCAAAACATATGCAAAAGTGTGTGAATTTTTTCAAAATGTATCCAAATAAGATTAAGCAATACACAGGGGAAGAATATAAATTGGACGTTCAAAGAATCTTACATTAAAATGAAGATATCAAGAATAGATGGAATATCTTAAATTCTATAAAAATTCAGATTAGTATTACAATGTAATCCTATGTTTGTTTGTTTTTTATTCTTATTTGTAAATATTTTACTAATCCATTTTGCAGATACATATAAATATTGAACAATGTGGATTTATTATGTAATGTTCTGTCCATGTTTCTAAGACAAATGTCAATTAAAATGAGACATACCATACTGTGACAAGCCCTGGCTTGAGGTTCCAGCACCAACATCCAGATCTGTAATATATTAAATGAGGATTGGATATCATTAATACAAATCATGCCATGTTTAAAATCTTACATTATTAGCAAATCAATTAAAAGCTATTAATCTTTTGATAGTCCCATGAGTTAATTGTTTCCTCAATTAAATTCATGATAAATATATCCTGTACTCTTATTTTCAATCAGTTGTGTTGTTTACTGTAGCTTTAAATAATTTTTCGTGTTACTTCATTCTCATCAATTGATGGACATATGTTATTATTTATTTTGATTCTGCTATTCTTTTTTTTATTATGTATAATATTGAAAATAAGAATACTGTATTCTTCACATATATAATAATTCACATTTCATTTTGACCAACATGTGTAAAGCAATGCCACTTACAGCAAACCCATGTTAACGTGTATGCGCAATTCTAATTTTCGCGATCATTGCGCAAAGATTCTAAGCGGAATTACGCATCCGTCATTTGACCAACATGTGTAAAGCAATGCCACTTACAGCAAACCCATGTTAACGTGTATGCACAATTCTAATTTTCGGGATCATTGTGCAATGATTCCAAGCGGAATTACGCATCCGTCATTTAACCAACATGTGTAAAGCAATGCCACTTACAGCAAACCCATGTTAACGTGTATGCGCAATTCAATTTTCGCTCTGTGACGCATATTCTGTAGAGCGCAAGAAACATCATTCCTATTTCATGTGTCACTAATCTAAAATCAGATATCTAAACATCATATGTAGCGTATGTTGTGAGATCTATATAGGTTTAGTATCTGACTATGTACACATTTTTTAAAAATCTAATCAAATATTAAGATATTATATGAAGTTGGATAGTTACCTGGTTCAGATTCTCTTTCAGCTCCTCCCAGGCCACCGGACAGAGAAGCAGCTGCCCTGGCCCCCTGGTCAGGACTTTCAGATCCAGCAGCTGGGATGGAAGAAGAGGAGGCCAAGGATGGCGAGTATCTAAATCTTTTGGGGACCCGGAGAGTGAGGAGCTTGCATAAAGTCACCTCATAAGGGAGTAGGTAGAGTTTCCGCAGGGCCTCTCTTTTGCCCCCTCTTTTATGGGCTTGTACCCACTCCCTTATGAGGTTGACTTTTTTTGTCAAGCGCAACCTCATATCTCCGAATATCCTCATGATCTGATTCTGGCTCCTTTGGACGCCACACACCAATTGAACCGCATTAGTGATAGACTCCCAGAGGGCCTTCTTAATAGGCGCATCTGTCGACCTCCTCTTGTTCCCAAAAAGCTGGGGATAAAAGTCCTTGACGGCGTGGACCAGTGCAGCGCTCTCCTGCTTGGTAAACCTGGGAGGTTTCATGCCTGCTGGGTTGTTGAATATCTTTTGGAAAGAAATATATACTGCCTGCAGGCATTAGAGAACTGACAAAGATGGCAACGTGTAATGGACTTTTATATGGTGAAGTAAACATGAGATGCACCATGGGACAAGTTATCTGTACATCTGATTGGATAAAAGTTTGAAATATTGTTAGAATGTCTGTGAGACCATCCTGACTCAAGTTGTGTTTGTGTGATGAACTCTGATTGGCCGTTCCTTAATGTTTCATATCTTAGCAACTTCCATACACATACCTCCTGGTGGTGCTGTTACTTCATTGTTCATGTAGACTTATTTGTAACTCATGGGCCTGTCATGCGGATATGTGTGACCCAGATTTAATATCCGTGATCCGTTAAATATTAATGTTTAAATTCTCTTTAAAATCTAATACTGTCATAATTCCACCTTAACATCTATCCGTCCACCTTTATTGTTGCCCTATATAAGGCTATCAGCAACACCTGGTTGTTGCTTGATTATTGAAGTTGTGTTCTGGAATCTTTCCCTGAACTCTCAGTTCATACTATTTCAAGCCTCAATCTACTCAGCCTTTATACCTTTGTATATTTTCAGTGTTCAACTAATCTGAATTCTCAGTTTTCACTCGATCAGCACTCTCATCAAATATTCTGAGTTCACTGTTTGCCGTAGCTGGAATTCCTGACGTCATCCAACACCGCCTCTCATCTGAGCCACTACCACCTAACAGACGCTGCTCAGAGCTTACACGGCACACGCTTCCCTGCAAACAAACAGTAGCGTCTCTGCCTCAGTGTCAGACGCCGCTCCGGTTCAACATCTCACGCTACTTCACTGTTCAGTAACCGCAAGTATCTTTTGACTGCACTTCCAATTTGAACTATTACCTCAAGTAAAATGTTATAACTTACTTGTGCACATTGTTTATCAAAACTTAAAACTCATTTACTGAATATATACAGAACTTCCATGTTACTCAATCCTGACCTCAGTCATAATCATAAATATCTCTAGAGAGTTGATGAGTCTTTCACAAATCATTACCTTTGTTAACCCTTGAGTATCAAGATATAACTTGTGGGGAAATCATATTATAATAATTACTAATATAAATTGCTAATACCTTATGCATCACTCATCTAAAGGTATATGAGTTGAATATAAGGAATCAGCTACAAACCTAATATAATTGCTATTAGAAATCCTGTTCATGATAAATACTGTCACATTATTAAATGTTGTAGACATTTTTCGGTTTAATAACGGTCTGTTTCTTTAATACAAATACACATTTAATATTGTATGTCTTTATTGTTCATAAAATCAATTTGGTGACTTATTGTGAAGTATTGACATTGCTCTATTAAATGTATTTATAATGCACATTGATTGTGTGCTATTGCGTGACATTAGACTCTAATGTTTAAAGATGCAAATCTGGTGTTTCAAGATCCGTTTCCCACGCAACATTTCTGAATGTTCAAATTCAGGTTATAATGTCAGTAACTTGGATAATCTGTTTATAGATGTTAAACTACAGGTTTGTTTGTTATTGGTAAATAAACCTCGAGCTTGTATTTGTCTGAACTGCTCATATATGTTATTGTGCAATGGCGTCTTTATTTTTAAATAGACATCACAACCAAACAATTGTATCAAATGATCTGTAGAGATAAAAAATTGTTTAGACTTTAAAATGTAACTCAATTTATCTTTGGATTTAGATATCCTCAACAGAAGAAATTTAAATGCACATGGTTGAGCCAATCACATAAGGCATCTCTGTGCATCCACCAATCTTCATCTACTGAGCCTATCTCGATATGCTTTTCAAGCAAAGTATGTCAAGATAAGAAGAGAAGTAAATACACTCTTTAAATCTCTTAAAGGGACACTGTCCAAACAAATTTAGCGTTCATGATTCAGATTGAGCATGAAATGTTAAGCAACTTTATAATTTAATCCGATTCTCAAATGTTAAGAATTATCTTGTTATCTTTCTTTGCAAATCAATAATGATATTTTAGATTATGGACAATTTTGGCGAAAAACCTGGGTTGTCCTTGATGATTGTTGGATAAATTAATCCACCCAAAAAAAAAAAGTTCTGTCCAGAGTACTGAAGCAAATAAATTATCAATATAATGCCTTATTTTTAAAGTAATGATAGCAACATCATGAGGAACATTGATAATATGAGTCAATTTATAAAGTTGCTTAAAATAGAATACTCGTTCTGAATGTATAAATAATTAATTTTTTTACTGTCTCCCTTTAAGTATATTTTGAGTTCATGTCCCTTTAAGGAGACATTTCACAATAATGCTTGAAATATCATAAACCTAGGCACCTTCCTTTGGCAAAATTAGTATAACATATGAGTAAAGCATATTTAGATTAACTTCTGTATTGTTTTACACACTGTCTGAAATATATATTGTAATGGATGTATTTCGCAGTCTTCAGCTTAGAGGGACATTAAGCTATATGTTATTTATGCATTTTGGATAAGATTATAATATTTGAACAACTTAATATGTTTTGTTATTCGATCATTAGATTTTAATTATATATATTCTTGTATTAAATACATATCTACATAGGCTATTTTGATGCTGATTGTTGGTTGCACATAGATGCCTTATGTAATTGTCTAAGATATGTGCATTGATGTATCTTTTTCTAAGTATATTTAAAGACTGAATGTAATTCTATAGTACTTTATAAATATGTTAAAATTCTTTTATGATTGTTTAAAATTCAATACACAATATATTTTGTGAATGTCCCTTTAAGGACCAAAACATTCGGAATGTTGATTTAACATTGTCGAAAGAAACTAAAGGGGAATGAAAATTATATATAGATATGTGATGTCTAACCCAAGAGGTAATATTTTAAAAAATACATAATATTAATAACTATAGTTAAATGACCCTTTAAATGACTCCACTAGAAAATAAAATCTATTAACATGGCATCCAATAACTAGCTTGTGCAAAATTTGAAGTTAACTGACCTACCATTTTTAAATTTAAAAAATATAAATTTATTAAAATAATGTTTTTAGATACCTAAGGAAGATACAAGATCTTATAAAATAAATTTTACATTCAACAACATTGTCACTTTAATGTAAGTGAACCACTTCCCCTTCTTAAAAGTGAAACAAATAAATTTATGTCAAATTCTTACTACATATCCGAAAATATTTTAACATCTAAAAATTACACAATAAAAGCATCGATGGATTTCACTCCCCAATTAATTTAAAAAAGATAGTTGACTTTAATATTCTCTGAATCAGTGGATTTTCTAAAATTAATGCTATACCTGATGCCTGATTTGATCTTATGCATGTGCTTGTCAGATAGACAACTACCAGTCATGGGAGTCAAATTGTTTTTTATTGACAGATTATATGGATATTTATTATAATCTGTTCAAAAGAGGGTATTTAATAATAAAATGTTGATTATTACCATTAAAAAAAAAAAATAATTATTTTAACAAAAACAAAAAAAAAAAATATTCCTGGAAGTCATCAGATGAAAATCTGAAAATAAAAAAACATATTTTACAATGTTAATACACACGTTGTAAAATATTCATAAAATACATTTACAATCATCTTGTGTCTATGCTCTAACTTTGTGCAAAATTTTATCAAGATATTTATGAATTACATTTTTGGATTAAAACCCAAAAAAAACATACACCATTATATTGTGTAATAAAAATTACATTTAAATATCAGCATTTCTAATTATACATAATAATGTATATCACATTTAAATAATAAATATATATGTATGCTGAACATAAATGGAATATTTCATGTCCATTCAAATGCCTCTATATCAACTATAATATGTATTCATTTGTCTGATTGTGATACCTAAATATCTCATTATGAACAAAGTATGACTAATGTATGTAAGCTACAAATATTCTACATTCTTCCTGTGATTCTTAACTATCATGCATTGGTAAACCAACCTGGATAATGCATGGTCTTTGAAAGTCAATTCAGGAGAAAACAGTTGATCTTCAATAGGTGTCTTATTCATCATTTCAAAAATAGAGGACTGAAAAACCATCTAAAAATTAGAAAATAATCTAAGTGTCTGATTGTGATACCTAAATATCTCATTATGAACAAAGTATGACTAATGTATGTAAGCTACAAATATTCTACATTCTTCCTGTGATTCTTAACTATCATGCATTGGTAAACCAACCTGGATAATGCATGGTCTTTGAAAGTCAATTCAGGAGAAAACAGTTGATCTTCAATAGGTGTCTTATTCATCATTTCAAAAATAGAGGACTGAAAAACCATCTAAAAATTAGAAAATAATCTAAGTGTCTGATTGTGATACCTAAATATCTCATTATGAACAAAGTATGACTAATGTATGTAAGCTACAAATATTCTACATTCTTCCTGTGATTCTTAACTATCATGCATTTGTAAACCAACCTGGATAATGCATGGTCTTTGAAAGTCAATTCTGGAGAAAACAGTTGATCTTCAATAGGTGTCTTATTCATCATTTCAAAAATAGAGGACTGTGAAATACCATCTAAAAATTAAAAAAATATCTAAGTGTCTCCAATAGGATGCCTCCACAGCCTTATTCTATCAAATAGTTGGCACTTACCATGTGAACATGTCTTTGTATGGTTTTCAAGGTCAGCAGATTTGAAAGATAATGCCAGACATGATCCCATTGGTATTCTTCAATTTCAATCTTGTCTTTTTCCACTGTCAGTCTAGGAATTCTTCACTGTCATTCTTTAATTCTTCCCTTTCAGTCTTTACATGAAGTCATCTCCCTAATGGCATAAAAAGGTTTATTAAAATTACTACTACAAGTGTGTGAATCAGTTCTGTACCCCTCTCCCACCCCACATTTCTGAATCAATTTCTGTCACTAGCTTACTAAGCATGTGTAGCATCTTGTGTTATGTTCTATCAAGTGTGAAGATGAGTCATATTGAGCAGACCGAACCTCTAATGTGTGACTTTGAACCATAGTCATGCTAGAGGATAGTTATGCTAGAGGATCCCTTTCTGAGTATTTACATTTTAAGTAATGTGTAAACTAAATACTAGTTTTGAAAATGTATGCCATATGATTTATTTGTGTACAATTCATGCCAGCAACAGTCCATACATTTATACTTACCAGCTGATGTCCTCTTTAAAAACCAGGTGGCAAAGACTCGCTACAGGACCCAATGACCAGAGCATCACCTATATTAATAAATGAAACACATTTTTAGCATTTGATGAACAATCCTAACATGTTTGCACAATTCTCTACTTGTCATTTCCCTAGAGTTCACATCTATTGACAATACTCCAATCTAACTTCTATTATTTACCGTCTAAAGTGGCGGTTGATTATGTCTGCTCTGACATTGAGCCCCTCGTCCCGGAATGGCCCCTCTAGAACTGGATCGTCCTCCTCATCTCTGAGGAGGTTTCGGTGCGCCTGGACGGCCTGCAGCATCCCAGCCCGCTGTGCAATATTATGCAGGACACTACAGGCTATAACGATCTTAGCCACCTTCTTTGGGTTGTACTGGAGGGCTCCTCCCAACCTGTCAAGGCACCTGAACCTCATCTTCAGGAGCCCGAACATTCGTTCAACCACCGCCCTGGTTCTCTTATGAGCCCTATTGTAGCCCTCCTCAGCCACATCAGTAGGGCTACGTAAGGGAGTAATAAGCCAAGGCCGGCTCATGTAACCAGAATCACCTATAAATTATGAACAGAACATAATTCAAACTGAATCCTCAAAATTGTATTTTGATTCCAAAAAAAGTTTGTGTACACGATAATCCACTAACAAATGTTTTTTTTTTTAAAAGAATAATCTAGTTCAATATTATTCTCTATCTTCCCATTTCAGCTAAGACATGCTACATATGCGTATTTCGCCTAAACCAGACCTTGTGTAAAATACCAACTAAATGGTTACATTGCATTCTCTAGCTGAGCATTTAAGGTAAGACATGCTACATATCTGCATTGAACTAAAAGTAGACATTAGCGGAAAGAGACAATGACATGGTTAAATTGCATTGGCTGCTATCTTCCCATTTCAGCTAAGACATGCTACATATGCGTATTTCGCCTAAACCAGACCTTGTGTAAAATACCAACTAAATGGTTACATTGCATTCTCTATCTGAGCATTTAAGGTAAGACATGCTACATATCTGCATTGAACTAAAAGTAGACATTAGCGGAAAGAGACAATGACATGGTTAAATTGCATTGGCTGCTATCTTCCCATTTCAGCTAAGACATGCTACATATGCGTATTTCGCCTAAACCAGACCTTGTGTAAAATACCAACTAAATGGTTACATTGCATTCTCTATCTGAGCATTTAAGATAAGACATGCTACATATCTGCATTGAACTAAAAGTAGACATTAGCGGAAAGAGACAATGACATGGTTAAATTGCATTGGCTGCTATCTTCCCATTTCAGCTAAGACATGCTACATATGCGTATTTAGCATAAACCAGACCTTGTGTAAAATACCAACTAAATGGTTACATTGCATTCTCTGAGCATTTAAGGTAAGACATGCTACATATCTGCATTGAACTAAAAGTAGACATTAGCGGAAAGAGACAATGACATGGTTAAATTGCATTGGCTGCTATCTTCACATTTCAGCTAAGACATGCTACATATGCATATTTCGCATAAACCAGACCTTGTGTAAAATGCCAACTAAATGGTTACATTGCATTCTCTGAGCATTTAAGGTAAGACATGCTACATATCTGCATTGAACTAAAAGTAGACATTTGCGGAAATAAAAATAAATGGTTAAATTGCATCCTATAGCTGAACATTACGCTAACATTTTAAAACTACAGTGGCAATTGTCAAACTAATTAACCATGTTGTGCACAAATACTCACCAACGAGATAACCAGGGGGCATTTGTCTTTCCTCAAACGGCCACCACAGGGACGACAGAGAGAGGATGCGGGCATCATGACAAGCCCCTCCAAAATTCGCACACACATGCATAATCCTCATCTGTGCGTCACAAACATACTGCACGTTGAGGATATGAAAATGTTTGCGATTTCTGAAGGGCAAGTCATCAATTGGAGCACGCAGCGCAATGTGGGTACAATCTATGGCTCCCAAGACATTGGGCAATTCAGCAATATCAAAGAATTCCCGCTTCAGGCGCCTCCAATCACCATCATTCTGTGGGAATCCTATGTATTGCTTACTGATACGTACCATGGCGTCCAGAAAGTTATCAAACACCACAGAGAATGTACCTTGAGACAGGCCATGCATGTACATTTCTCCGGATTGAAAACTCCCGGAGGCCAGGACATATAGACAACTTAGCATCTTACTCATGCCGGGAACAGCAGTCCTTATTCTTATACGTGGCTCCAAATGAGGTTTAAGAAGATCGTAAAGGCCAATGAGCTGTTCGCGATTGAGCCGATACTTATCATAAACCTCAAAGTCGCTCATGTTTTCCAAGGTGGGTCTCACCCTGTAGACACGAGGACCGCGAACCAGACGAGCCCTTCGTCTCACTCGGAGCCGCCGAGGCTGCCTGATTCTATCAACAGCTAGTTCGCCAATAGCAGCACCAGCAACGTCTACCATGTCATCATCATCCATCTTTCCAAACAGCAGAGCAAGGCGTAACAAGGTATGCAAATTGATCTGATGTGGATCACAAGGGATGCTTTGGCCATGTTGTTTGGGGGATTTATAGTACAATTAGTCCAATGGTAGTGAGTTTGTAATGATTGCTAATTGTATTCACTTGTTTGTATGTGAGTGGCGCGAATGCTTTCACAGTGGGCGTTTTTTTGTTGTTTTCTGAAATGTTGTTTTCCCCCAATGAATCTCAATGTGAAAGTGTCAAATATCACACATACAGTGCATGTTTGTAATGTTTGATCATATGCGTAATCAATATTTATTAAACGCGATCTTATAGTAACAAGCACAGGCTAACATGAATGAAAGTGCATAGTTGTGTATAATGTGCATCGAATGTGATCGATCAATGTTGCTGCAACATTGTTTGTAAACGATAAAGTAACAGCTGCCATCTGTAGTATTGTATATATAAGTGATTGCCGAGCTGTCAATATTGTATGCGTCCCTTTAAAATCGCAATAATAATTCAGAACTTTCCGTCTGCCATCTGTAGTATTGTATATATAAGTGATTGCCGAGCTGTCAATATTGTATGCGTCCCATTCAAATCGCACTAATACTGAATAACTTCCGGCTGTCATCTGTAGTATTGTATATATAAGTGATTGCCGAGCTGTCAATATTGTATGCGTCCCATTAAAATGGCACTAATACTGAAGAACTTCCGGCTGTCATCTGTAGTATTGTATATATAAGTGATTGCCGAGCTGTCAATATTGTATGCGCCCCTTTAAAATCGCAATAATACTGAAGAACTTCCGGCTGCCATCTGTAGTATTGTATATATAAGTGATTGCCGAGCTGTCAATATTCTATGCGTCCCATTAAAATGGCACTAATACTGAAGAACTTCCGGCTGTCATCTGTAGTATTGTATATATAAGTGATTGCCGAGCTGTCAATATTGTATGCGTCCCTTTAAAATCGCAATAATAATTCAGAACTTCCCGTCTGCCATCTGTAGTATTGTATATATAAGTGATTGCCGAGCTGTCAATATTGTATGCGTCCCATTAAAATGGCACTAATACTGAAGAACTTCCGGCTGTCATCTGTAGTATTGTATATATAAGTGATTGCCGAGCTGTCAATATTGTATGCGTCCCTTTAAAATCGCAATAATAATTCAGAACTTCCCGTCTGCCATCTGTAGTATTGTATATATAAGTGATTGCCGAGCTGTCAATATTGTATGCGTCCCATTCAAATGGCACTAATACTGAAGAACTTCCGGCTGTCATCTGTAGTATTATATATCTAAGTGATTTGCGAGCTGACAATATTTATTAATTGTCCCATTCAAATCGCCCTAATAATGCTGTTCCAAACTGTTGTTTATGTATATGTTGTATTGTAGTATTGAGTGGTAAATTTCTGAAAGGGGCGGTACAGTTGTGAATCTGTAATGTGTATGGTTGAATCTTCTAATGACGTCATCATATTATTAACCTGCCTATGTAGTTCTGAAATCCTCATTGTGTTGTTGTATTGTGCTACATTGTTATTGTGTGCGGAATAAAATATAAATGTGTGCTTTGTGGTTGCGTGATGGGTGATGTGTGTTATGTACATATACGTATATATTGTGATTGTGTCCCACATATGCTGACTTCTATATAGCGGTCTGGCATTGTTGTTCCTTCCCATAAAGTGACATCTGTAATCTGGTGTAATGATGTTCTTCTTGTACGTAATTCCTAATGGTTTATTGTGATGGAATCATGATGTTAAAAGAACATTAAAATCCATATGTTCTGTTTTGTGATTCCTAGAGAGAATGTAAAGTGTTTTTCCACCATCATTTGAATGCACATGTATGAGTGAATGATAAAAGTAATGTATGTGCATCCATGACTGATCATGTGTTAAGCCTATATAGATATGCTGTTGCTGCAAGCATATCAGTTGAATAAATGAAATGCAATAATAAAGGTAAATGAGAGGTGTTTCCCATTGTGTACTGTTTGTGAATCCTGAAATGTTGTAATTATTTTTGTGTCCGTTTAAATGTGATTTTATTTGTAAAAATGTTTGTTACTAGTGATGTTGATTTGTAGTTGATGTAATGTAAAAGTATGAAACAATTTAATGCTGTTGTGAATATTCAATAAGTAAAATCCATAAGTCCACCATAGGGAAATAGTCATTTCTTGATCTATTTGTCATAGCTGGGTCTAACGCAGAAAAGCATGTTTTTTTTTCCGATTTCTAGCACTGGTATTTGGAGTTTTTTTGTCTACGCTTTTTGCGTGCGTTAGGGAAATCTGTCTGTCGCGTGCACGAGCACGTCTTCTCCATAGAAGTCAATGGAGGCTCAAAATGTTGTTAAAAAAAAATTCAAAGACTGGTTTTCCTCGTAAAGTGAGTGACGTCATGGTCTTGTGTGAAAAAGTAGCTAAATCGTGTTCATTTTGTAATAAATAACTTGTTTGTGTATGTAATGTGGTGTATATTTTTTGTATGCATCGATGAGTGTATGTTTGTGATAATATTATTAGTTAGATGTAGCTATATGAGTGAGTTTTCCCGTGTGTCAATGTTAGTCAATGGCAAAATGGATATGTGTTGTTTTTTTTCTAACACCCGAGATCTCGCAACTGTGATCCTTTCTATTTAGAAGAAAAAATATTAAATCTGAAAAATAAATATAGTGTAGTGTTTGTATGAGTGTAAGTGTACTTTGTGTAATATTTGTTTTGTGATTCGTGGATGTTTATTTTGTCTGTAGATGTTAACTACTGGGTCTGAGCTGTCGGTAGAGATTTGTGCGTTGGGTGATTTTTGAGTGTCGGTAACTAAACTCTAAATACCGGAGGGCGGTAAAAAGCAGCGTTAGGAGCCTCTAACGCTGGTTTTGACGGCTACCGCCAAACTCTAAATCTAGGCCTTTAAAACTTAAGAATAAGTCTACCTTTGTCCCCAGTTCAACTAACCCAGGTGTTGAAACATTTATTAAGTTTGTTCAAAATGATGTGAAGAATTTACTATCACAGAAAAAGTTTAAACAAAAAGGTAATATTTCTTATGGAGAAAGGCAGGCATTAAAAAATCTTGCAAAAAAATAAAAACATCACCATTAAAAATGCAGATAAGGGTGGGGCGGTTGTTGTATTAGATACTGAGTTTTATGTACAAGAAATTTTAGGCCAGTTATCTGATGGTGGCATCTACCAGATCTTAGAGGGAGACCCTTTATTGGATATTAAGAAGGAAATTAAAACAGTAGACACAGCTCTAAAAAACAATATAATTTCAAAAGATCTTGCAAAATTCCTCATAAAAACTGATCCTATTACTCCTGTGTTTTATACACTACCTAAACTTCATAAAAATTACAATGCCCCCCCTGGCAGACCTATCGTCTCCAGTACAGATTCTGTATTTTCACATATCGCTATTTTTATAGATAAGATTCTCAATCCTATTGCATCCAAACAAACCTCTTTTCTTAAAGATACAGGTGATTTGTTGAAAAAACTTTCTAATTTTTCGGATGTGGATAATGATATCCTTTTCTCATTAGATGTTGTGAGCCTTTACACATGTATCCCCCATGAAGCAGGCATTCAGGCTACCCTTGAATCTATTAAACAAGAAAATAACTTCTCTTTGCAACAAAGTAATTTCATTGAGGATTTACTCAATATATTGTTATATCTCAATTATTTTCTTTTTCAGGACACATTCTATTTACAAAAACGTGGAACCGCGATGGGTTTGAATATGGCCCCTTCATACGCCAACATCTTTGTTAGCCAATTTGAGGAGAAAAATGTTTATACCAATCAAGACTTTAAAACTAAATGTAGGCTATGGCTTTGCTATATAGATGATGTCTTTGGCGTATGGAGGGGCCCTATTTCATCCTTAATAGACTTTGTTGATGAGCTTAATAAGTGCACTGATAGTTTGAGATTTACTTTAAATTTTTCTGACACCTCTATAAATTACCTTGACACGATCATATACAAAAAAGATTCAGTCCTTAAAACAGATCTTTATGTTAAGCCAACTGATCATAATACATTACTACAATATAATAGTTACCACCCTAAGAGAGTTTTTTCTTCCATTCCAAAAAGCCAATTTATAAGAACTATTAGAAATGTACAGGACAAGGATATGCAAGAAATTAGACTTGAGGAAATGGCTAACAAATTTAAAGAGAGAGGATATCCCCCATCTATGATCACTAGATGTAAAAATGAAGCTCTACATGAGAAAAGTGTTAAACCAAAGAAGAACAATAAATGTATATTTTTTTCTTCAGAATTTAATACACATAGTGATCATATTGCTAATATAATTAAAAAAACACTGGTATCTTTTGGGTAAGTTTAACCCTCATATATCTGAATTTCAAGCCCCCCCTATACACTCATATAGACGAGTTAAACATATTAGGGATACCTGGCAGTACAAACACCAGTAGGATTACCTATCTTACTACCCCCAAAAAAGGCTCATACCCCTATCTCCATTGTGCACAATGTAATGCTATGATAAAAGGTAAACACATAGCACAAACCAATGACTGAAAAATTCGGGAAATTAATGGGTACTATACCTGTGACACAGACTTTGTAGTCTACCTATTAAAATGCCCGTGTGGGAGGGGCTATGTAGGGGAAACTACACGCCCCATTAGAGATAGGATTAGTGGGCATAAATCTTCAATTAGATGCCAAGATAAAACCCTTCCAGTTTCTTCCCATTTTCTTGAAATGGGACACACCGTCAGCCAACTCAGGTACCAAATAATAGATCATATCCCTAAACTTAGGAGAGGAGGGAATAGGGAACTTGAACTCAAAAAGAGAGAGGTATGGTGGATTCAACAACTAAAAACTCTACATCCAGTAGGTCTGAATAGAGATTATGATCTCCATTTGTTTTTATAAATTTTATCTTTCTTCATATATATATGCATTTTTAATTTTGGATGTCATGATTAAACTTTGCATCACTGCTCATGTGTTTAACTTTACCTATGTATTTAACATTTTTGTTTAGACTTTAAAAAAAAAAATTCTGTTTTTCTACACGTGTAATTCATGAATTGGCCCAATAGATGGCAGTAGTAATTTCTATCAATGGTCAAAAAAAGTTCAGCCAATATGGAGTTAATATGTTTGTAATTAAGCCATCTGGCCTATTTAAAGCTGTGCTGCAGAGCAATCCATAGCATGATTAAGGGTCTGCGTTACCCGAAACGTTGCTGTCTGTTCATTTTGTCACCTTAATAAAGGTTTTTTCACTTTTAAAGAAACAGTGCTGGAGCCATTCACTTTTTTCCTTTTGGATTTACATATGAGAGGTGAGCAGGACCCTCTGGCTACCGTGCACTTTGCTAACTAACTCTGAACTGTTACTTGTGCTGGACCTATTGCTCTCTTTTATATATATATATATATATATATATATATATATATATATATATATATATATATATATATATATATCGAGAACAGGTTCCTTTTTATTTAACAGAAGAGATGATGTGGGGATATTCCTGTTTATTCTGGCTGGTGTATGTGTTAATCATACATTCTATATGTTTTTATTGTTGAATTTATTAGTTGTAATCTTTTGAAAAAAAGCAGAGGCCCATATTACTCTGTATGTGATGTGAAATTAATATTTTTCGAGTGGTGTGTTCCTGTAATGTGACGTGTTGTATGTATGTGTGTGTAATGTATTAACAGCTACATTAGGTTACTCCTTAATGTGTGAATGTAAAAGTGGTAATTGATGTGTAGTGTGCTCCTGAGGTGTATCATGTTGTAAGTATGTGTGTGTAATGGATTGTCAGCTAGTATAGAGTATCTCCTTTGGGGAGAGTGATGGAAAAAAGTATGTAACCAGTGACAGAGGTCATACATTGCGTGTTCTATAGTGGTGGTGTGAACAAAATGATGTATTCTCTTAGCAGGGGATCTATTGATTGAAGGCTGCCAGATCCAAATTGGCATTGAGTCCAAGTGGATGTAGTGTCTTCAACCGATAGATCCAATATGTTTCACATTGTCTGAGTCTAGTTAGCCTATTATAATCCAAATTTTTTGGAATATAATCAATAGCAATATATTTAAAGATATATGGATTTCCATTGTGTTTGGTTAAACAGTGATTGGGTATGCTATGTTTGATGTTCTTTTTTTTTGGAATTTTTACAATTGCGATGGTGTTCACCCATCTGGTCCGCAGTTTCCTCGAGGTGCGCCCTACATACTGGAGGCCACTTGTGGTAACAGAGATAGTCGTGCAAGGATGTGCAGAGAACAAAGACAAAACTGTCTGAGTAAGCTAAATAACATTAAAAATTAACTTTTATTAAGGCTTAGTTAAAATTGGAAAACACACACTTAAAAACACTCTTAGGAGCCAAGATAATATTACTTGTTAATCGTATATTGGTTGGTGTGGTGGGTAAAAAATTATCTATAAATAGATAACTTATAAGGTATGGGGGCTAGTAACAATTCTATGTATTCAATATATACCGGAAGTGGCAACTCAAAATATGATTGATCAGTATGTTGTTGCTGGTAATTTATTGAATAGTTGTATACTTAGGTTCACTGCAATTAATATTGTGAATTTGCTGTGGAATTAACTCAATACGTTACAGTCCACTTGTGCATATATAATTAAGAGGCTTGAGTAATTATACACTTTTATTCATTGTGCGTAAAGTCAGGGACTTTATATAGGATCCCTTTAAGTTTCTCTTAATTTTCTATACGCATCTGTATATGAGGCTGTGTTCAAGCCTGCACTAAACAAATAAAGGCTTAATGCTTTATATTTAATAATGTCTTTTATATTAGCTATACAAAGTCCGGCGGGTATACACTTTGTTATATAGAGTATCCGTGAAATTGGAGATCACCCCTTATTGTGGTGTTATCACCGTTAGTAGTAAGATATTTCGATATTATTGTATCTTATATAAAAAATTGTTCCAGATAAAGCGATATAATACATATAACCTTCTTAAGGTTCCATTATGTTTATCCCTCTCGGTGTGGAAATACCCAATATTTGGGACTAGGACCTTATTGGTTACTGTTATATTGGAGTCAATATGAGATTCTTGTTTTAAAGTATCGCTGTGGGTGTTTATTACAGGGTGATAAACACTGGGTGAATAGCGTTCCTGTTCTTATATAGAGCAGACAGATCTAGTAACTTAGTTCAAAATATGCCTTTAAGTAAATGGCAAATTATCAACTGCTCTGGGTAGTAACAAGAATGACCGCTATTTTATAAGCTGCACGGTACCTGTGTAATGTTATAACACAACAGACATACTTGGTAGAAAATATATATAAGATTTCAATTTAGCATAACAAAATGAGACATTATTAGTGCGGTATTGAGCCCTGTGTAGTTACAATTTACTAGAAGTGGTGTGAGTACTGCTAGCGGTTAAATTCTCCAGCAGCTTGTGTGAACGTCAGCGTTCTGCCCCCATTAACCACTCACAACTGTTAAGGTATATTGCGGTTCAAATTATCTTAATCTATCGAGGTTCCTAAGGCTAGCTAAAAATACATGAGCTCCAAGGGCTCATCACCAGTACCCTAGCGTCCCTAACGTCCCTAACATGTTTCGCCTCGCGGCTTTTTCAAAGGGTGAGCGCGCCGCTCACATACTGGTCTTTTAAAGCCTAGTGGTCACACCTCCTGGGTGACGATTATTTCTGACAGCCAATCCTCATCCTCTACTGTGTAGAGACCGCCTATCATTACGGTTGAAGTTTTAGAGTTGTTTAATTTGTTGCTAATAATAAAAGTAACTTTATTGTAATGTTGAGGTTGTAAAATCAATTGAGTTGTAAGATCAATTGAATTATGTTGGAGTAATCAGAACAAATGAGTTCTCGTAGCCTTATAACAGGGCTTAATGCTCAGCCATAAATTTAAAACTTCATTTTATTTTATCCTTAGGTTGAAGCACTGTATTCCCTAAACTATGTGATACTACGTAGTGAATTAACCCTGTAGGTGCCACCGTGAACTAGTGCTATATATTGCAATGTGACTGCTTTGTTTATATTATAACTTCATTACTTATGCTGGTATATACCACAATATTGTGTAATATTAAATGAAATTGCTGAGTGTAAACGTTTAGTGAAAATTGCCATTGTGCTGTGTTTTAAAATAACTACTTGTGACTTTAATTGTGAAGCAGTGCTAAAAATAAATAGATATTACTAAAATTATTTCAAAGTAATAGTGAATTGGTGTGTATTGTGTGCAGACTGTGAAGAATGTAAGAACGATGAATTTTTATTAATAATAAACACCACTAGTGATTTAAATGTTGCAATGAATTATGTGCTTAAGACTTATATAGTGTTAATAAAGACTATCATAGACTAACTCAAGTTATTTAAGTATTAGTCTATGATAGTCTTTATTAACACTATATAAGTCTTAAGCACATAATTCATTGCAACATTTAAATCACTAGTGGTGTTTATTATTAATAAAAATTCATCGTTCTTACATTCTTCACAGTCTGCACACAATACACACCAATTCACTATTACTTTGAAATAATTTTAGTAATATCTATTTATTTTTAGCACTGCTTCACAATTAAAGTCACAAGTAGTTATTTTAAAACACAGCACAATGGCAATTTTCACTAAACGTTTACACTCAGCAATTTCATTTAATATTACACAATATTGTGGTATATACCAGCATAAGTAATGAAGTTATAATATAAACAAAGCAGTCACATTGCAATATATAGCACTAGTTCACGGTGGCACCTACAGGGTTAATTCACTACGTAGTATCACATAGTTTAGGGAATACAGTGCTTCAACCTAAGGATAAAATAAAATGAAGTTTTAAATTTATGGCTGAGCATTAAGCCCTGTTATAAGGCTACGAGAACTCATTTGTTCTGATTACTCCAACATAATTCAATTGATCTTACAACTCAATTGATTTTACAACCTCAACATTACAATAAAGTTACTTTTATTATTAGCAACAAATTAAACAACTCTAAAACTTCAACCGTAATGATAGGCGGTCTCTACACAGTAGAGGATGAGGATTGGCTGTCAGAAATAATCGTCACCCAGGAGGTGTGACCACTAGGCTTTAAAAGACCAGTATGTGAGCGGCGCGCTCACCCTTTGAAAAAGCCGCGAGGCGAAACATGTTAGGGACGTTAGGGACGCTAGGGTACTGGTGATGAGCCCTTGGAGCTCATGTATTTTTAGCTAGCCTTAGGAACCTCGATAGATTAAGATAATTTGAACCGCAATATACCTTAACAGTTGTGAGTGGTTAATGGGGGCAGAACGCTGACGTTCACACAAGCTGCTGGAGAATTTATCCGCTAGCAGTACTCACACCACTTCTAGTAAATTGTAACTACACAGGGCTCAATACCGCACTAATAATGTCTCATTTTGTTATGCTAAATTGAAATCTTATATATATTTTCTACCAAGTATGTCTGTTGTGTTATAACATTACACAGGTACCGTGCAGCTTATAAAATAGCGGTCATTCTTGTTACTACCCAGAGCAGTTGATAATTTGCCATTTACTTAAAGGCATATTTTGAACTAAGTTACTAGATCTGTCTGCTCTATATAAGAACAGGAACGCTATTCACCCAGTGTTTATCACCCTGTAATAAACACCCACAGCGATACTTTAAAACAAGAATCTCATATTGACTCCAATATAACAGTAACCAATAAGGTCCTAGTCCCAAATATTGGGTATTTCCACACCGAGAGGGATAAACATAATGGAACCTTAAGAAGGTTATATGTATTATATCGCTTTATCTGGAACAATTTTTTATATAAGATACAATAATATCGAAATATCTTACTACTAACGGTGATAACACCACAATAAGGGGTGATCTCCAATTTCACGGATACTCTATATAACAAAGTGTATACCCGCCGGACTTTGTATAGCTAATATAAAAGACATTATTAAATATAAAGCATTAAGCCTTTATTTGTTTAGTGCAGGCTTGAACACAGCCTCATATACAGATGCGTATAGAAAATTAAGAGAAACTTAAAGGGATCCTATATAAAGTCCCTGACTTTACGCACAATGAATAAAAGTGTATAATTACTCAAGCCTCTTAATTATATATGCACAAGTGGACTGTAACGTATTGAGTTAATTCCACAGCAAATTCACAATATTAATTGCAGTGAACCTAAGTATACAACTATTCAATAAATTACCAGCAACAACATACTGATCAATCATATTTTGAGTTGCCACTTCCGGTATATATTGAATACATAGAATTGTTACTAGCCCCCATACCTTATAAGTTATCTATTTATAGATAATTTTTTACCCACCACACCAACCAATATACGATTAACAAGTAATATTATCTTGGCTCCTAAGAGTGTTTTTAAGTGTGTGTTTTCCAATTTTAACTAAGCCTTAATAAAAGTTAATTTTTAATGTTATTTAGCTTACTCAGACAGTTTTGTCTTTGTTCTCTGCACATCCTTGCACGACTATCTCTGTTACCACAAGTTATTTAATTAAACAATCCCCAGAGTGCTACAAATGTAGTCTATCTCAGATAGGGTAATATATCCTATCTGTCAGTTTTTTGTTTAAATTCTGCTCCACTACATAGCACCGTTTTCCTTTACCATACTAATGTGCTGTATGCACATAAGTTAATCAAGAATAAAGGGGATAATTTTATTACATTGAAAGTAGTGCCATTGGACCCTATCCTCTTTTGTTTAAATACTGGAGGCCACATATGCACTCCATAAGATATACTGTATATGAGGATTCACAATTGAAAAAAATTGGAATCTGAAAATTTTCTCCTGTCACTGTAGATTTAAAGATTTTTGTCCCTGATTTGATAATTTTGCATGTTCCACACCCTGATTTACCCCACTTATATAATCCACATAAACCAAATAGTCCCTTCTTCTGTATTTGTATCTGTTTTTGTGTTTTGCTTTGTATGTGTTTAACTTTTTTGCTGGGGGCTAGTTTGCTTCTTAATGTCGGAGCTCTCCTATAGACAATTTTTGGTTTGTCTTTTACTAGATGTCTTAGAATAGGGTCTCTTTGGATTATGTGCCAGTGTTTATTTAATATATGTTGTATTTTATAGAAGTCAGAATTATATTGAGTTACAAATAAAATTTCCTTTTCGTCCCAATCATGTTGTTTGCTATTGTCTTTCTTGTTTGTTAGAATATCATCTCTATTTAGATTAGATGCTCTCTCTAAAGATTCATCCAAAAGTTTGGAGGGATAATCTTTTTCCAAAAATCTATTATACAGAGTTCTGCTTTGTTCTCTAAATGTATTGTAATCCGTGCAATTGCGTCTGATTCTGCGAAATTGACTGTATGGAATGTTATGTATCCAATTTTTGTGGTGGTTACTGTTGTAATTGAGAAAGCTATTAATGTCTACGTCCTTAAAGTATGTTTTGGATGTGATCTGGTTTCTGTCAAGACTTAATATGAGGTTCAAGTATTCAATGTTCCGTGTTTGGATATTGGCTGTAAAATTAATGCCCATATTATTGTCGTTTAGATGATCAATGAAGTTAACTGCTGATGTATTGTCACCTTCCCATAGAAAGATGAGATCATCTATGTAGCGGCCATAGAAGACCAGGTCTGCCCCAAATTTGACTGTATGGATATACCTTTCTTCAAAAAGGCCCATAAAAAGGTTGGCATAACTTGGGGCAATCCTGGTCCCCATGGCCGTACCTTTTGTTTGTAGATAAAATTTGTCTTGGTATATGAAATAATTATGGTGTAATATAAAAGAAATGCTTTATAAAATATAGTCACATTGTTTATCAGGTAGGTATATATCTTTTTTAAGAAAATGTGATGTGGCTTGTAAGCCTAGATTGTGTGAAATATTTGAGTATAGCGAACTTACGTTGCATGTAATCCAAAGAGGATTTTTTCCTTTTATATTGATATTGCTCAAAAGTTGTAATAGATGTGTACTGTCTTTTATGTATGAGGGTAATGTGGTCACATATTTGTGAAGAAATTTATCTACATAGTAAGATAGATTGTATGTGAGGTTTGCTATTCCAGCAATGATCGGACGTCCTGGTGGATTTGTTTTATTTTTGTGGATTTTGGGTAAATGGTAGTAGTGTGCGATGCTGGGATTCGATATTCTAAGAAAATCTTTCTCATTTTTATTCAAAATATTAAGAGCAAAGCCTTTGTCAATATGTTCAGTATATAAACGTAAGTAAGTTTCTGTTGGATCCTTATGTAAAGTTAAATAATATTCATTGTTGAAATGAAACATTGTTGAAATGAAACAAAATAGACCAATCCCAAACCCAGCTCATTCTAACAAATTCCATGCCCATTAATAAAAATATAACATGCATATACACAGAAACAGAGGATCTAACCAATCCCCTTTTTGATATATTCATACTGATGTGAAAAATAAATCAAATTTCAATCCCACAAATGTGGCAAAAGAATATATCGAACTATATCAAAATATGGTATTAGAAGACTTTTGTACAATTTTACGTTCCAAAAAACAAAAGAGAAATTACTCTCTTATTAATCATCAGAAAGCAATCTTTAATTTACAAAACAACCCCAATATTATAATCCGTGATGCGGATAAATGCGGCGGAATTATTATTCAAGATTTGAAGGATTATATTAAAGAGGCCAATAGAATCTTAGGGGACAATGAATATTATTTAACTTTACATAAGGATCCAACAGAAACTTACTTACGTTTATATACTGAATATATTGACAAAGGCTTTGCTCTTAATATTTTGAATAAAAATGAGAAAGATTTTCTTAGAATATCGAATCCCAGCATCGTACACTACTACCATTTACCCAAAATCCACAAAAATAAAACAAATCCACCAGGACGTCCGATCATTGCTGGAATAGGAAACCTCACATACAATCTATCTTACTATGTAGACCAATTTCTTCACAAATATATGACCACATTACCCTCATACATAAAAGACAGTACACATCTATTACAACTTTTGAGCAATATCAATATAAAAGGAAAAAATCCTCTTTGGATTACATGCGACGTAAATTCGCTATTCTCAAATATTTCACACAATCTATGCTTACAAGCCACATCAAATTTTCTTAAAAAAGATATATACCTACCTGATAAACAATGTGACTATATTTTATAAAGCATTTCTTTTATATTACACCATAATTATTTCATATACCAAGACAAATTTTATCTACAAACAAAAGGTACGGCCATGGGGACCAGGTTTGCCCCAAGTTATGCCAACCTTTTTATGGGCCTTTTTGAAGAAAGGTATATCCATACAGCCGAATTTGGGGCAGACCTGGTCTTCTATGGCCGCTACATAGATGATCTCATCTTTCTATGGGAAGGTGACAATACATCAGCAGTTAACTTCATTGATCATCTAAACGACAATAATATGGGCATTAATTTTACAGCCAATATCCAAACACGGAACATTGAATACTTGGACCTCATATTAAGTCTTGACAGAAACCAGATCACATCCAAAACATACTTTAAGGACGTAGACATTAATAGCTTTCTCAATTACAACAGTAACCACCACAAAAATTGGATACATAACATTCCATACAGTCAATTTCGCAGAATCAGATGCAATTGCACTGATTACAATACATTTAGAGAACAAAGCCGAACTCTGTATAATAGATTTTTGGAAAAAGATTATCCCTCCAAACTTTTGGATGAATCTTTAGAGAGAGCATCTAATCTAAATAGAGATGATATTCTAACAAACAAGAAAGACAATAGCAAACAACATGATTGGGACGAAAAGGAAATTTTATTTGTAACTCAATATAATTCTGACTTCTATAAAATACAACATATATTAAATAAACACTGGCACATAATACAAAGAGACCCTATTCTAAAACATCTAGTCAAAGACAAACCAAAAATTGTCTATAGGAGAGCTCCGACATTAAGAAGCAAACTAGCCCCCAGCAAAAAAAGTTAAACACATACAAAGCAAAACACAAAAACAGATAAATATACAGAAGAAGGGACTATTTGGTCTATGTGGATTATATAAGTGTGGTAAATCAGGGTGTGGAACATGCAAAATTATCAAATCAGGGACAAAAAACTTTAAATCTACAGTGACAGGAGAACATTTTCAGATTCCAATTTTTTTCAATTGTGAATCCTCATATACAGTATATCTTATGGAGTGCATATGTGTCCTCCAGTATGTAGGGTGCACCTCGAGGAAACTGCGGACAAGATGGGGTGAACACCATCACAATTGTAAAAATTCCAAAAAAAAGAACATCAAACATAGCATACCCAATCACTGTTTAACCAAACACAATGGAAATCCATATATCTTCAAATATATTGCTATTGATTATATTCCAAAAAATTTGGATTATAATAGGCTAACTAGACTCAGACAACATGAAACATATTGGATCTATCGGTTGAAGACACTACATCCACTTGGACTCAATGACAATTTGGATCTGGCAGCCTTCAACCAATAGATCCCCTGCTAAGAGAATACATCATTTTGTTCACACCACCACTATAGAACACGCAATGTATGACCTCTGTCACTGGTTACATACTTTTTTCCATCACTCTCCCCAAAGGAGATACTCTATACTAGCTGACAATCCATTACACACACATACTTACAACATGATACACCTCAGGAGCACACTACACATCAATTACCACTTTTACATTCACACATATTAAGGAGTAACCTAATGTAGCTGTTAATACATTACACACACATACATACAACACGTCACATTACAGGAACACACCACTCGAAAAATATTAATTTCACATCACATACAGAGTAATATGGGCCTCTGCTTTTTTCAAAAGATTACAACTAATAAATTCAACAATGAAAATGTATAGAATGTATGATTAACACATACACCAGCCAGAATAAACAGGAATATCCCCACATCATCTCTTCTGTTAAATAAAAAGGAACCTGTTCTCGATATATATATATATATATATATATTTTTTTTTTTTCTACTTTTTTCTATTTCTTTTTCATCTTTTTCATAATATGTCCATTATTATACAGAGACATATCATATTGATATATAGCGTCACAATACCCTCATCATTGAGACCGACATATCCAGAAAATATAGAAATTTACGTACTCATGTGAGAAGCTTTAGACCAGATTTATGAATTAAATAATAGAAACTTATATTTTACCTAGTCACAAACGTGAGAAATAATTAGTTAGCCAACAGTATATTAGCATATCTACCATATCTCTTTAATATAGAGCTCCACAATAAACCTGAACCATATATGCCTAAAAAATGGGTATTTATGTCCATATTCATCAGACACAAATCCACATTCTTTGTGTATACATGCACATTTTATATATCTGCATGATCTATGTCTATATTACATCTATCAATTTTATGTATATGCATATTATGAAATCTTCTTTTGTTTTTCAAATCTATGCACTATGAATAATTATGCAACTCCTTATATTGTTTTTTTGTTCCAGCGGTGAGCTGGAATACAGCTCATGCGCTGATATACACCATTGTTTTCTTGATATAATGTTGTCTCCTATGATTGACTCAAGCCGTTTTTGATTGCAACTATTATGCAGTATAGTCTCATATGTTTGACATGCACCATCTCATCATCGATATTTACAATGGACATAAACTATTTTGTTATCACTGTTGATATATACCACCTCATCTTTGATGTAGTATCCTCTACATTTGAACATATGCCATTATATTATCACTGTTGTGATTTGTTATTCTTCCCTACATCTTCTATATAATTATTGTTTCATACATCAAAAGATTGGGATAAAAACAGCATACGTAAGAAGGTCTTATGGGAATGGCACACAAAGGTCACAATTGTATGTGTATTCAAAGAACAAAATCGTTGTTTATGTACAGAATATATGTGTTTTGTAACAGCGGCAAGCCTGTACTCTTTTGGCTCGCATGCTGATTAGTACAGCTGTACATTTTAAATCCACCTTCATTTACAACTTTCACTAAGACTTGTTCCTAATTGAGCAGCTGTGCCTCTCATGCCAGTTAAACAAGTAGAACTATGTGATACATTTTTATTGGTTGAAAATTCTATGTGACAACTTCCGTTTTTAATTTTCGAATGTGTATATAATGTTACCATTTTTGTTACTTTGTATACTTGCTTTTATCTGATGAAACTACCCTTGGTGGTCGAGAAACGCGTTATAAAATAAAGCCTGTACCTTTTATATTTGGAAGTTGTCCGTTACCTTTTATCCAGCACTATCACACAAGTATTTGAACAATCTGTGCATGTGCTCTAACGGTTGAGCCGACACTCAAAAAGAGAAGATTCTACAAGTGAATGTCTGACAGTGTACTAGCCACTGATTTAAGTGCTAGCAGGCGAGATAGTACCACAGCTTCTGGTAAGTGCAATACTTTACAGACATCTGTTTTTCTTTGCTGTACCGAACGTTATCACCCTATGTGGCGCCCTCTTTTCTTTATCTACATTAATATCTAGGCTACAGGTTAGGTGTGTATTTAAACAGACTGAAAACAAATGCAAAAACATTCAGATTGACCAGATAGATATCACAAACACGGTTTTGAAAATGCGGAAATCGCATTGATTGTTAGATTTCAAAGTGGATTAATGAGGCTGCATTTGTAATTCAATTGGAAGCAAAAGCATTTACATCTTTATTTGGAAATATGCTAATATATACATTTCTTTATTTTTGAAATATACAGAATCTGGGGAGGAGCCAGCACAGCAACCACAGGTTCCTCCTTTTCCCAGGTATGAGATTGGTGGAGATGACTCGCCACCTCGGAGAGAAGAAGAGGCCCTCCCTGCACAAGAAGAAGAGGCCCCCCCTGAAGCAGAGCAAGAGGCCCCCCTGAAGCAGAGGAAGAGGCCCTTCCTGAAGCAGAGGAAGAGGCCCCCCCTGAAGCAGAAGAAGAGGTCCCTGTGCTTAGGCGTCCGTATGGAAAGTAAATTGGTCATGTGACAAACGTCTAAAAGGGGCAGACAAAGTATGCGCAAAGAGCTCAAAAAACAGGGTACATGTAAAAAATGTCATGATTCTGGTTTATGAGTCTAACAGTGTTTTTATGATAATAAAGCTGTTTATAAGTATTATTATTTTAATTAACCCCACTATCCAACCCCCCCAAAAAAAACAACTTACAAGTCCCACTGACTTTACGATGGCATTTAATTTATTTTTTGGCAAAAGGTATTTTATTTATTTTATTTTTGTCTTTGCCAAAAAAAATGAAGTGCGTTGCCCTTGGTGTCCTTATAGAGGAGCCTCCACTGCTGTCATGCAAGCGGTTGTTTCTGGGGGGCACTGGGCAATAGCATTAAAATGAAGAAACCACAGCATCCCTGTGAAGAGAGGCTAGCCAGGATGGAGTTCCAATAGGAATGCAGACTTCCCAAATCTCCTGGAAGTTCTAGGAGTCTCCAGCTTTGAAATAGCGGCTCTGACACCTGCAAATTAACCAAAATATCCCGGAAACCCCAACTGTCACGATTTTTATTGGGAGGGGCGGAGCTTAGAACTAGCACGGCAGGATTCAAAACAGTGCACAGTCTGTAAATAGCAGAGTAGTGGACAGATTGAGTTTGATTTTTGTCCTCAGAAGACAGGGATGCCTGCAGGTTCCTATTCTAGTAGAGCAGCAGGTATTTTAATCTGAGGACTGACTGGGCATGGTCATTGTGACAATTGCCACTGTCAGTGGGAGGATTAGTGGCAAGAGTGCACCATGAAGGCTGGAGAACTTGAATCGTGCAGTGAACTTGGGTGGCTTACTAGCCACGCTGTATTGCAATGTTTAGAATTCCTCTCCTCCCTAGTCCCCGTGGTGAGGTTCCTTCCAGCCTGTTGTTCTCTACGATACAGGAGCGGAAGTAAAACAGCAGCAGAGACAGAATGTACGGTGATCTTGGGGGCAAACACCGGCTCTCCATTGAGCAAACTGTTATTTATTCTATCTGGAAGCCCTTTATGTCAGTGAGCTGAACTCCTCCCTCAAAATCCTCACTTAATTCCTGCATAAAATAAATCACTAGGTTGAATTGCAGGAATACAGCTCAACTACAATCATGGAGTAAGAAGTAATTATTGAAAAACCTCTACCTTAGCCCTTACACTGCTGCATTAACACATATTATCTTGCTTCCCTGAAGAGGCTAGTGTGACATGAAATTCAAAGGGGCTTTAGTTTAGAATGAGATATTTGATAGGGGGATTGCTAAAACATACAGGTGCATGGAAACAAATGGTTAAATTATCTTTGCTATTATAATTTAATTTTCATGTATGTGTTAAATGCAGCTTTTGTCTATTGTGTGCTTACTACTTAGAGTTTTACTTATTAATGTATTGTTTGTGTGTAATTGCACAATAAAAAATCTAAACAAATGATTTGCATGGTTTCTGTGGATCATTTCTATATTTATTAAATAACAGATTTAAGGTGTGGGGGGTACCTCCCTAAAATGAGATTTTACAGGTTGGGATGTCTGGGAATGTACCAGGAGATAATGCAAGACAGAATAAGAACAAATTATCTTGCAAAATACTTTCATTCAATGGTTTCACTTTCACAATTACACAGCCAAACAACTACTGTTCTGTGTTCCTGTAAGTCAGTGTTTCTAAACCTTTTAAGGAGAAATACCCCTGCATCTCTAAAGAAATCCTAAGTACCCCTATCTTGAGAAAGTCATTTCTACTGTTTTCAATTCCAGACATATAATTTAGAATGAGTAGACACTAATATTTAAATCAATACCATATTGGATAATTTATTATTACTATTATCGGTTATTTGTAGAGCGCCAAAAGATTCTGCAGCGCTAGAAAAATCCTGATTAAAGTTAGTAATGGATATTTTTTAAATAACTATGAAATGATGTAGGGAGGAAGAGTATATAAACTATTAATATGTATTATAAAAGACACAATAGAAATATTATACACACAAACTGTCAAAGGCATGCAAATATATATAGCCAAGAATGAGCATACACAAAGGTAAAGTGGGGTCTTTATCTTTTAATTATATTTATATTTTTTCTTCCTTTTAATCATATTACACCAAAAAGTATATTGCAACCTACATTAATAAAACAAAAAAGAATGCATTTTTAATCATAGAACTGATACTCTAACAACTATCAACAATCAAAACAAAACTTTTTCAGAAACCTAAAACCTAAGCATGAATATAAAACGTAGGCTTATAAAATATGGTTTGATGACATAATCATATCAAACCTTGGGTTTAAGCTACTTATAGCTACAATTAGATTGTTTTCAGGACACAAACGATTTCTTGCTTTTCTTTTTAGTTGCAACATAAGCGAAAAACTGGTTTTACATAAGTAGATTAAGGCAAAAGGAAGTAGTTCTGTGAGCGCACTCTTCCTCAGTTCTGAGTATTCAGTTTTTAGTTTCTGCCAAAACACTGAGATTTCACTCAGCAGGTTAAATCATTAATCTCCTCATTACCTCCCTTACTCTCAAGCACAAATTTGACATAAGAAGAATACCATTACAGCAAGTACTAAAAAAGCAAGTAAGAGTTAAATTATTAGCTCCTTATCATCTGTATAGCAGGACACCACATAATTATAAAGTAAAAATGTAGTAATAAAAAAAGTGCATTGCTCGCAAGATCATGCAAATACTCTCTCACACACACACGATCACAGGCACACACTTTCTCTCACATACACATTATCACAGGCACTTACTCTTGCATACACACACAAAAGCACACACTCACATTTACTATGTATATCTGACAAAAAAGATGCCCGATGTTCAGTCACAAAGAGATTTTTTAAATAAAAGAGATCAAAGAAAAAAATCCTTTTCACTACTTGACTGAAAATTCTGTTAGAAATGTGTCCTGAATTTCTAATTATACTGGGATTCTATTATTATTATTATTTATTTATAAAGCAGGAACAACAAAGAAACGAGGACTAGCTGGATCGTTTGCAACCAAGTGGATTTATTCAGGCATAGGTGGTAAAACACTCAGTGGTGTACAAGGTAAGGTATTGTAGAACTGACGCGTTTCACGCATGTGCAATGCGCTTCATCAGAGATCATCAGGTGTGTTCCACAGGTAAGTTAATAAGCATTAGGACAACCAATCAGGAACATTTGAAATACATTTAAACAAAGTCCTATTGTGAATAATATTTGTGACAATTGAAAAAAGTGTTTTGTTAAGTGCAAAAGTGCAATATTAAAGTTACTGATTGCAAAGTGAATAACATATTAGAATACAATAAATTGCTTCATTGTCATAAGAATAATATTTTGAAAAAGAAAAATGTAAAAAATGACCTAATGAGGAATGAAAAATGGCGTAGTTGTCTCTAATAATGCAGCTGGACTTAAATAGAAAAAATTTAAATAAAAAAGAATAAAAAAGAATAAAAATGACAAAAACTGATATCTATTACAGTAGCTCGTAAATAATTATAAATATCAGTCATACTTATCATAGATGAAAAGGAAAATCTGGAAAGACCATCAAAGGCGGCTGCCATTAAGCATGGAAATTTTTATGCAGAACAGTGAATGTATATATAAAAGGCTTATATATATACCGAAAACTAAGGGAGCATGTTAATTCGTAAATATGTTAAAATTAAAAAGTGCTGAAATAATAACAGTTTAAACAAATATGAAAATAATCACTTAACAATATATAAAATACTACTTGGGCTCAAACTAAAACCAGAATTAGGGCTGTCTAGGTAATCATATAGTGATAATTATACATAATCTACAGATACCTAATAATATTATATATATATAGTAAACAGTCCTATAAGGTATTGCTCTATTATGTAGTAATTATATATATAAAGAATATCTAACTACTAGCTACTCTATACTCACTGTTCTAGAGAAGATTGAGATGTAGTCTGGTGTAAAATATAGATATATCAATTTATTTTATACCCCCTACACACCTAAATATTTCAGTATCTTAAGTGTGGCTACAAGTACATTATTCTGAAGCTAATACTGTTTATCTTGCATGAAATCAGCTAGATAGTAAAGGATTGCTCAGAGGAATGACTTGTATACTTGAAACTAGAATCGGATTATCTGTTGGGTGTTGATGTTTACTATTTATAATTCAAAGGGATAGTGGACTCAGAAAGAAAAAAATACTGTAATGTAAATCAAAACAGTTATGACTAATCTAAGAATAAGTCTAAGTCTTGTCTCTTATTAATGCCTTTTGGTTATATAGTTTGAAGAGTAAAAATCCAAAATGCATCTTGTCTAAGTAATTTGCCCATTCTGTCCCCACCTCTAATGTCTCTTCTGATATGATCAATGCCTACAAAATGAAACAAATGTTTGGTGTGTAGGCCATGTGTTCTAAAGTGTTTAGCCACAGGTGTTTTAGGTTTATCTTCCTCTAGGGATAAAAGGTGTTCCCTAATTTGATCTTTTAGAAGGCGAGAAGTAAGTCCCACATATTGGAACGAACACTGTAGGCATGTTACTAGATAGATGACATAGGTGCTTGTACAATCTATGCAATGTTTAATACGATAGGTAAGACCTGTTTGGGAAGATGTAAAATGCTCTGTTTTGTTGGTATAATTGCAACATTTACAAATGTGGCCACATTTATAGAAACCATTTGAGATAGATAGCCAATTTGAAGATGTACTTGATTTATTGAAAAAATGTTTTTTAATTTTTTCACCTATAGTAGGGGCTTTTTTTGGCTACACATCTGATATGTTTCTTTGAAATGTCTTGAAATGTAATTGATTATCACTCTGTAATATCGGTAAATATTTAAGGACTATGCCACAGATCTTATGATATTGTTTACTATAGGCTGTTGAGAACACTACATTGTTAGTTTGTGAGGAAATTTGAGTAGTTGTATCTTTTTGTTTATAGAAACCTGTAAATAATTTATTCTTATCCATTTTACTAACCTCTTGGGCTGTTGACAATAAAAGGTTCTTTCTATAGCCTCTTTCTTGTAGCCTTGAGATAATAAGGTTGGCTTGTGTATTATACTCTTGAAGAGTGGAACAGTTTCTGCAGGCTCTGATAAACTGGCCTTTGGGTATGCCTCTAGTTATATGGCCCACATGGCAGGAATCAGCTCTGAGTATAGTATTCCTTGCTAAAGATTTTCTATATATAGTGGAGGCTATATTATCATGATTGTCTACTGATAGCTGTAGATCTAGATACAAAATAGTTTTATTGTCTATGTCATGAGTACATTTTAAATTTAAGTTATTGGTGTTTAACCAATCCAGAAAAGAAATAGCACTATGTTGGCAACCCTTGTTCCAGATGACCAACAGGTCATCTATAAAGCGACCATACACAACTACTCCATCCTCAAAGGGGAAGCCTTCACAGAAAATGTGGTTGAGCTCAAACCAGCCCATGTATAAGTTAGCATAAGCGGGGGCAAATTTTGCCCCCATGGCTGTGCCACATTTCTGTAAGTAAAAGCATCCCCAGAAGACGAAGTAGTTGTGGGTTAGCAAAAACCTAGTGGTTGAAACTAAAAAGTCAATATACTCAGTAGAATAATTAGTATACCTCATGATCATGCATTTCATGGCGTCTAGGCCCTTGTCGTGGGGTATGCTAGAATACAGTGCTGACACATCAATGGTTAGCCATTGATAGTCAGAATGGCATTTGACTTGCTCTAGTTGTTGAAGTAGGTGGGTGCTGTCTTTTATGTAACCTGAAAGGGATGCTACAATGGGTTGGAGGATAGAATCCAACCAGGCCCCCAATCTTTCACATAGAGAGCCCATGCAGGCCACAATGGGGCGCCCTGGTGGGCTACAGAGTGTCTTGTGAATTTTGGGCACGACCCTGAAAGTAGGTATAAGTGGGTCATCAATAAGTAGGCGTTCAAAAACTTCATGTTTGATGAAACCCTCTTCCAGAGCAGTGTCCAAAAAATCAAAAAGTTCCCTAGTGTACCTAGGTGTAGGATCAGAATGTAACTCGGTGTAAGTATTGATGTCATTGAGTTGGGTAGTAACTTCCCTGACATAGTCAGTGGTATTAAGTACCACTATAGCTCTCCCTTTATCAGCCTGGGTGATCAATATATTGGGATTGTCTTGCAACTGTTTCAATGCCAATTTATCTGTACGAGAAATATTATTGGATGTACTTTGTGATGTTTTTAAAGAGTCAAGTAGATTAAGGATGTCTCTTTGAACTGCTTCTTGATACATTTCTATGCAGGGACTCCTAGCTTGAATAGGATAAAAGTAAGAATTATCTTTATAAATCTTGCCTGCATGAACTGGAGTGTGTCTCTGATCATTATTCTGTAATGATATGAGTGAATTAAAAGCACTCAAATCTTTATACATTAAACCTGTTTTAGGAGTGTTAGGACAAGGGTCAGTGATAATGGGAGAAATAGAGTTGTGATCTGAATGAAAGAAGTGTTTTTTTAGTGTGAATTTTCGTACTAGCCTATTCACATCTATCATAGTAGAAAATACATCAAAGTCAGTGCTTGGAGCATAAGTGAGACCTTTATTCAAGATAGATATTTGTGCTGGTGAAAGAGGGTGATCAGATAAATTGATTACATTATCTATTTTTTCTTGGTTTTTGAGGCTGCCCTGCTGGGGTATCTATGTGGCTTGGCAGTACTTGGCAGACGTGCTTGTCTGATTCTGCATTTTAACTAGAGTAGCTAAGGCTGGTCTAGCTATACTAGGTAGTTGTGATTCTGGTGGAACAGTTTGCTCTAATGTTGAAGATTCTTGGGTAGTATTGGTTGTCACCTGACTACATTCTGAAGTACCTACATCTGTGTCTATACTTGAAAAGGTTACTTTCTTTTTAGATTGATTACGTTGTTTGTTACCCTTGGCCTTTTTGAATTTAATACCCCCTGTGGGTCTATGCTGTTGCCATGAATACACAATATTAAGATCATAATCTTTAGTGTCTCTATTTTATTTTGACACTTTCCTATTGGATAAATCTAGATCTAGCTTAGAGATAGTTTCTTCCAATTGTACAGTATAATCTCTATAGTGGGTTGTGGTTTCAAATGGTTTAATAATGGATGTGGTCTCATTAATTTGTAGAAACAATTCTTCTCTTTCTAACTTTTTATGTCTAAGTAGTTGATTCATTAAAGTCATTGAACATCTTGTGAGGGTGTTGTTCCACTCCTCCATAAATTCCGGTTTTTGTTGTGCAAATGAAGGAAATTTTTTCATGCGAAGGCCCCTAGGGAATTTAGCTTCTTTAATATACAGTTCCAAGAATTCAATGTCCCACCACAAGTTGGTTTCTTTGTATCTTAATTTTTCCAATTCTGAGAACAAGTGGGGTAAATTATCTTCTTTGGGCTCTAGAGTAGAAGGGCTCCCTCCTTGTAAGGCTGAAGCAAGTATAAGGCGGCGTTTTTCATAATTTATTACCCCCTATTTATAAAGCACCAACAGATTCTACATTGAAATCCCTGAAATTAAATGGTAGAAATATATATATTAAAATGTTTCATTATTCAGCAATCTTACATATACAGTAAACACAGTTCAAATCAAGTTTCTATACAAGTGGTATAAACATACGGCTAGATTACGAGTTTTGCATTATGAGGGGTGCAGTACTAACTTGCACGTTATTGAAACCGCTCACTTACCTACAGTGCTGGTATTACAGGTTTTTTAAACCCGGCGTTAAAAGGCAAGAAGTGAGCGTGAACATGAACCCCGAGTCTAAACACCCCTAATCTTACACTTATTAACCCCTAATCTGCTGCCCCAACATCACCGGCAGCTACATTATACTTAGTAACCCCTAATCTTCCATTCAGGATATCGCCACCGCTATAATCATCATATTAACCCCTGAAAGACCACTTCTCCCAGCTTGGATGAAGACTTCTCCCGGCTTCGTTGAGGACTTCTTGCCGCTTCACTGAGGACTTCTCCCGGCTTTGATGAGGATGGATGTCGAGTCTTCAAAACTGTAAGTGGATATTCAGGGGTTAGTGTTTAGTTTTAGGTTAGGGCTTTGGGCTGCAATAGAGCTAAATATCCTTTTAGGGGCAATGCCCATCCAAATGCCCTTTTCAGGGCAATGGGGAGCTTAGGTTTTTTTATTTAGGGTTTTATTTGGGGGGGTTTGGTTGTATGGGTGGTGGATTTTACTGTTGGGGGGGTTTGTATTTTTTTAGAGGTAAAAGGGTGTGTGGCAATGCCCTATCAAAATAGGCTATTAGATTAGGTGTAATTAGTTTAAATATCTTTTTTATTTTTTATTTTGTGTAATTTTGTGTTTTGTTTTGTAATTTAGGTAATTTTATTTAATTTAGGTAATTGTATTTAATTTAGGTAATTTATTTATTTGTAGTGTAAGGTTAGGTGTTAGTGTAAGTCAGGTTAGGTTTTTTTTTACAGGTAAATGTGTACTTATTTTAGCTAGGTAGTTAGTAAATAGTTAATAACTATTTGGTAACTATTCTACCTAGTTAAAATAAATACAATCTTGCCAGTAAAATAAAAATAAACCCTAAGCTAGATACAATGGCCTCTACTTATCAAGCCATCAACCTCAAATACGCTGGAATTCCGCAGCGTATTTGTGGCGAGGCTGATTCGCCTAAGTTATCAAGCCCTACACACTGGCAAAAGTAGAATATAGTGACGTAAGCTTCGATCCGCCGGACTCAGTCCGACACAGATCGATTCTTATGTCACTCCAGATGTTCCAAACACAAGTTCGGCACAATCTGACTACTTTTGGAAGTTATCAAATGACTACCAGGTACGCTCGGCGCTTTTCTGGCCCAGCGTACCTGGTTTTCAATCTGCCGCCCTGGAGGCGGCAGATCACATAGGAATCAATGGGAGTCTGACCATAGCGAAAGCTCATGTTCGCTGCTGCCCGACATCCCATTGATTCCTATGGGAGCTGTCTACACCTAACACCATAACATGTACCCCGAGTCTAAACACACCTAATCTGCCCCCCTACACCGCCGCCACTTAAACATGGTAACCCCTAAACCGCCACTCTAATAAACTTATTAACTCCTAAACCGCCGCTCCCAGACCCCGCCGCAACTATAATAATTATATTAACCCCTAAAACCGCCGCTCCCGGACCCTGCCGCCACCTACATAATACCTATTAATCCCTATCCTGCCCCCCCAATACCGCCGCCACCTATAATAAATGAATTAACCCCTATCCTGCCGATCCCGTACCCCGCCGCAACTAAATACATAGTTTAATCCCTAAACCGCCGCTCCCGGACCCCGCCGCCACCTATATTAAACTTATTAACCCCATATTTGCACCCCCTACACTGTTGCCACCTATATTAAATTTATTAACCCATATCCTGCCCCCCCTATACCACCGCCATCTATATTAAACTAATTAACCCCTAAACCTAAGTCTAACACTAACCCTAACACCCCCTAACTTAAATATTATTTTAATAAATCTAAATAAAAATTACTCTTATTAACATACGCCTAGATTTAGAGTTTTGCGTTAGAAGGGGTGCGTTAGCTACGCGTCTTTTTTTCTAATGCACAGTGTTTTTAACGCTGGTATTTAGAGTTTAAAAACAACCTTCTAACGCGACTCCTAATGCGTCTATTTTATATGCGTAATAACGCCCGCGTTAGACAGTCTCCCATAGAGATCAATGGCAAATCAAACAAACACACTTTTTTCATCTAACACTCGATCTCACGAGAAATACGCACTGCTCGGTCATATGACGTATACCACATAATGCACAACAATAACACACTGCAAATGTCATAACAACAATCACAAAACATAGCACACACCCATTACACATTCAGAAGCGGGGGGAAAAAATACAACTAAACGGGTAATACGCATATACTTGACGATACGGAAATACAGAAAATAACAAAAAGGAAAAATAAATGCACACTCATACACAAGCAAAATACTCACATTCAACATTACGAAATATTAGAACAAACATACATATACAACACTCCACTAATACGACACCATCACCAATTAACATTTACACATAATACTATTGGACAATGTTATAGAAAACGAGCACTATGACATCATTGCATTCTACACATTCCACAAATACTAACTCAAAATGAGCATGCGCAAATTCACACAACTAATACACATTGCACGCACACTAATTACTAACAAAGCACATCTGAACACAATTTACAAGGCAAACCGGTATATCATTATTCATTTACACAGGTTATATAAGCACGCCACAAGCATGGCTTCTTTGACTGTGTTGCTGGTGGGTTTTTGGAGATTTGAGATTTAGTGAGTTATTGTGAGAGTTAGTGCGAGAGAGTCAGTTAGTGTTATCGTGAGTGAGTTAGTGGTAGCGTGAGTTAGTGGTAGCGTGAGTTAGTGGGAGCGTGAGTTAGTGGGAGCGTGAGTTAGTGGGAGCGTGAGTTAGTGGGAGCGTGAGTTAGTTGTAGTGTGAGATAGGAAGAGAGCGGTAGTGAGCGACAGCTGGTTTGGGTGAGTGTGTGAGTGCTTTTTCTGTATACGTAACATATTTACACGCAAACACATTCAATACATACATACAGTTATCAATAACACTACATACACTCCATACCCCATACCCTCTCATACTACACTCCATACCCCATTCCCTGTAATCCCATACCCCATTTCCTGTAATCCCATACTCAGTTCCCTCTAATCCCATCCCCTAGTTACATTTAGTTTACATATCCTCCTTTTAGTCTTCTTATTCATTTTGGTTGGTTAAATACTCTTTACCCTCTTTTATTTATATCCCTTTCACACTTTGAGCACTTGTTTTGTCTTTTTATTTATTTATTTTGACCCCCTTTCATTTGTGCACAGTCACTTTTTGTTGGAGTAGTTAGGGCTTAGTTTAGGGAAGAGATGGAAGAGGAGGGCAGGCAGGAGATTAGTCAGGGGAGAGGGAGAGGGGGGAGGAGAGGGAGAGGGGGGAGAGGAACAGGACAAGAAGGGGGGCAGGAAGCGGGGGAGGAAGCGGTGGGTGGACCCAGCCACTTGGTTCAAGATGAACAAGTGGCTGGGCCCAGTGGCGGACAGAGTAGGGCTTCACAGTCTGGGAAACAGAGGGCACCATCACAGGGGAAGGCCAAGGCGACTAGGGAGGCAAGGTATACTATGGAGGAGAAGGAGGTCCTCATAGAAGCGTATTTGGGCCGGTATTAAAGGCTGCAGGCTCAGAAGACCACCCTGAGTGACAAGAGGAAGCTCTGGCGGGAGATAAGGGATGCAGTTAATACAGTGGGGGGCCATAACAGAGATTTGGACTCTATTAAACATCGCTACCGGGACTGCAAGATGGAGCTGAAAAAGAAAATAACCATCGAGTACCAACATGCCACAGGGACCGGAGGCGGGCCTGCACTGACCGTTGAGTACTGCCGATGGGAGGAAATGTTGCGTCCCAGCATCTCCGAGGTGGCCATAGTCAGGATCGGAGGAATCGATACCAGGAACCTGCCAATCTCATCTGACGGTAAGCTCATTTAAGAATCTATTAACTTCCAAAATAAAAAATTTATTTAAGGATAAGATTAATGCTATTACGCTGTTTAACACATTAATATGTAAACACATTCACAATGACCTTGCGATTACATTACTATCTAGGCTACAGGTTAGGTGTGTATTTAAACAGACTGAAAACAAATGCAAAAACATTCAGATTGACCAGATAGATATCACAAACACGGTTTTGAAAATGCGGAAATCGCATTGATTGTTAGATTTCAAAGTGGATTAATGAGGCTGCATTTGTAATTCAATTGGAAGCAAAAGCATTTTCATCTTTATTTGGAAATATGCTAATATATACATTTCTTTATTATTGAAATAAACAGAGTCTGGGGAGGAGCCAGCACAGCAACCACAGGTTCCTCCTTTTCCCAGGTATGAGAGTGGTGGAGATGACTCGCCACCTCGGAGAGAAGAAGAAGCAGAGGAAGAGGCCCTTCCTGAAGCAGAGGAAGAGGCCCCCACCTGAAGCAGAAGAAGAGGTCCCTGTGCTTAGGCGTCCGTATGGAAAGTAAATTGGTCATGTGACAAACGTCTAAAAGGGGCAGACAAAGTATGCGCAAAGTGCTCAAAAAACAGGTTACATGTAAAAAATGTCATGATTCTGGTTTATGAGTCTAACAGTGCTTTTATGATAATAAAGCTTTTTATAAGTATTATTATTTTAATTTACCCCACTACCCAACCCCCCCAAAAAAAACAACTTACATGTCCCACTGACTTTACAATGGCATTTTATTTATTTTTTGGCAAAAGGTATTTTATTTATTTTATTTTTGTCTTTGCCAAAAAAAATGAAGTGCGTTGCCCCTGGTGTCCTTATAGAGGAGCATCCACTGCTGTCATGCAAGCGGTTGTTTCTGGGGGTCACTGGGTAATAGCATTAAAATGAAGAAACCACAGCATCCCTGTGAAGAGAGGCTAGCCAGGATGGAGTTCTGGTTCCAATAGGAATGCAGACATCCCAAATCTCCCGGAAGTTCTAGGAGTCTCCAGCTTTGAAATAGCGGCTGTGACACCTGCAAATTAACCAAAATATCCCGGAAACCCCAACTGTCACGATTTTTATTGGGAGGGGTGGAGCTTAGAACTAGCACGGCGGGATTCAAAACAGTTCACAGTCTGTAAATAGCAGAGTAGTGGACAGATTGAGTTTGATTTTTGTCCTCAGAAGACAGGGATGCCTGCAGGTTACTATTCTAGTAGAGCAGCCGGTATTTTAATCTGAGGACTGACTGGGCATGGTCATTGTGACAATTTCCGCTGTCAGTGGGAGGATTAGTGGCAAGAGTGCACCATGAAGGCTGGAGAACTTGAATCGTGCAGTGAACTTGGGTTGCTTAATAGCCACGCTGTATTGCAATGTTTAGAATTCCTCTCTTCCCTAGTCCCCGTGCTGAAATTCCTTCCAGCCTGCTGTTCTCTACGATACAGGAGTGGAAGTAAAAGAGCAGAGACAGAATGTACGGTGATCTTGGGGGCAAAAATCTGCTGTTCTGCTGTTGTCTAATGGTCAGGCATGGACAGATTTGAGGGACAGCATATCAGTTTTCTCATAGCTGCAATTAGTACTTTAATCCGGATTCCTGACAGAACACCGGCTCTCCTTTAAGCAAACTGTTATTTATTTTATCTGGAAGCCCTTTATGTCAGTGAGCTGAACTCCCCCCTCAAAATCCTCACTTAATTCCTGCATAAAATAAATCACTAGGTTGACAACTGCAGGAATACAGCTCAACTACAATCATGGAGTAAGAAGTAATTATTGAAAAACTTCTACCTTAACCCTTACACTGCTGCATTAACACATATTATCTTGCTTCCCTGAAGAGGCTAGTGTGACATGAAATCCAAAGGGGCTTTAGTTTAGAATGAGATATTTGATAGGGGGATTGTTAAAACATACAGGTGCATGGAAACAAATGGTTAAATTATCTTTGCTATTATAATTTTATTTTCATGTATGTGTTAAATGCAGCTTTTGTCTATTGTGTGCTTACTACTTAGAGTTTTACTTAATAATGTATTGTTTGTGTGTAATTGCACAATAAAAAATCCAAACAAATGATTTGCATGGTTTCTGTAGATCATTTCTATATTTATTTAATAACAGATTTAAGGTGTGGGGGGTACCTCCCTAAAATTAGATTTTACAGGTTGGGAATGTACCAGGAGATAATGCAAGACAGAATAAGAACAAATTATCTTGCAAAATACTTTCATTCACTGGTTTCACTTTCACTATTACACAGCCAAACAACTACTGTTCTGTGTTCTTGTAAGTCAGTGTTTCTAAACCTTTTAAGGAGAAATACCCCTGTATCTCTAAAAAAAATCCTAAGTACCCCTATCTTGAGAAAGTCATTTCTACTGTTTTAAATTCCAGACATATAATTTAGAATGAGTAGACACTAATATTTAAATCAATACCATATTGGATAATTTATCATTACTATTATCGGTTATTTGTAGAGCGCCAAAAGATTCTGCAGCGCTAGAAAAATCCTGATTAAAGTTAGTAATGGATATTTTTTAAATAACTATGAAATGATGTAGGGAGGAGGAGTATATAAACTATTAATATGTAGTATAAAAGACACAATAGAAATATTATACACACAAACTGTCAAAGGCATGCAAATATATATAGCCAAGAATGAGCATACACAAAGGTAAAGTAGGGTCTTTATCTTTTAATTATATTTATATTTTTTCTACCTTTTAATCATATTACACCAAAAAGTATATTGCAACCTACATTAATAAAACAAAAAAGAATGCATTTTTAATCATAGAACTGATACTCTAACAACTATCAGTAATTAAAACAAAACTTTTTCACAAACCTAAAACCTAAGCATAAATAGAAAACGTAGGCTTATAAAATATGGTTTGATGACATAATCATATCAAACCTTGGGTTTAAGCTACTTATAGCAACAATTAGATTGTTTTCAGGACACAAACGATTTATTGCTTTACTTTTTAGTTGCAACATAAGCGAAAAACTGGTTTTACATAAGTAGATTAAGGCAAAAGGAAGTAGATCTGTGAGCGCACTCTTCCTCAGTTCTGAGTATTCAGTTTTCAGTTTCTGCCAAAACACTGAGATTTCACTCAGCAGGTTAAATCATTAATCTCCTCATTACCTCCCTTACTCTCAAGCACATATTTGGCATAAGAAGAATACCATTACAGCAAGTACTAAAAAAAGCAAGCAAGAGTTAAATTATTAACTCCTTATCATCTGTATAGCAGGACACCACATAATTATAAGGTAAAAATGTAGTAATAAAAAAAGTGCATTGCTCGCAAGATCATGCAAATACTCTCTCACACACACACGATCACAGGCACACACTTTCTCTCACATACACATTATCACAGGCACTTAGTCTTGCATACACACACAAAAGCACACACTCACATTTACTATGTATATCTGACAAAAAAGATGCCCCATGTTCAGTCACAAAGAGATTTTTAAATAAAAGAGATCAAAGAAAAAAATCCTTTTTTAATCCCACTACTTGACTGAAAATTCTGTTAGAAATGTGTCCTGAATTTCTAATTATACTGGGATTCTATTATTATTATTATTTATTTATAAAGCGCCAACAGATTCTACATGGAAATCCCTGAAACTAAATGGTAGAAATATATATATTAACATTTTTCATTATTCAGCAATCTTATATATACAGTGCACACAGTTCAAATCAAGTTTCTATACAAGTGGTATAAATATACGGCTAGATTACGAGTTTTGCGTTATGAGGGGTGCAGTACTAACTTGCACGTTATTGTCACCGCTCACTTACCTACAGTGCTGGTATTACAGGTTTTTCAAACCCGGCGTTAAAAGGCAAGAAGTGAGCGTGAACATGAACCCCGAGTCTAAACACCCCTAATCTTACACTTATTAACCCCTATTCTGCCGCCCCCAACATCGCCGGCAGCTACATTATACTTAGTAACACCTAATCTGCCGTTCCAGACATCGCCACCACTATAATAATCATATTAACCCCTGAAAGACCACTTCTCCCGGCTTGGATGAAGACTTCTCCCGGCTTTGTTGAGGACTTCTTGCCACTTCACTGAGGACTTCTCCCGGCTTTGTTGAGGATGGATGTCGAGTCTTCAAAACTGTAAGTGGATATTCAGGGGTTAGTGTTAGTTTTTTAAGGGTTTATTGGGTGGGTTTTAGTTTTAGGTTAGGGCTTTGGGCTGCAATAGAGCTAAATACCCTTTTAAGGGCAATGCCCGTCCAAATGCCCTTTTCAGGGCAATGGGGAGCTTAGGTTTTTTTAGTTAGGGTTTTATTTGGGGGGGTTTGGTTGTATGGGTGGTGGGTTTTACTGTTGGGGGGGTTTTTGTATTTTTTTTAGAGGTAAAAGGGTGTGGGGCAATGCCCCGCAAAATTTTATTTTGATAGGGCTATTAGATTAGGTGTAATTAGTTTAAATATCTTTTTTATTTTGTGTAATTTTGTGTTTTGTCTTGTAATTTAGGTAATTTTATTTAATTTAGGTAATTGTATTTAATTTAGGTAATTTATTTATTTGTAGTGTAAGGTTAGGTGTTAGTGTAAGTCAGGTTAGGTTTTTTTTTACAGGTAAATGTGTACTTATTTTAGCTAGGTAGTTAGTAAATAGTTAATAACTATTTGGTAACTATTCTACCTAGTTAAAATAAATACAAACTTGCCAGTAAAATAAAAATAAACCGTAAGCTAGATACAATGGCCTCTAGTTATCAAGCCGTCAACCTCAAATACGCTGGAATTCCGCAGCGTATTTGTGGCGAGGCTGATTCGCATAAGTTATCAAGCCCTACACACCAGCAAAAGTAGAATATAGTGATGTAAGCTTCGATTTGCCGGACTCAGATCGATTCTTATGTCACTCCAGATGTTCCGAACACAAGTTCGGCACAATCTGACTACTTTTGGAAGTTATCAAATGACTACCAGGTACGCTCGGCACTTTTCCGGCCCAGCGTACCTGGTTTTCAATCCGCCGCCCTGGAGGCGGCGGATCCCATAGGAATCAATGGGAGTCTGACCATAGCGAAAGCTCATGTTGGCTGCTGCCCGACATCCCATTGATTCCTATAGGAGCTGTCTACACCTAACACCCTAACACTGCCGCCACCTATATTAAACATGGTAACCCCTAAACCGCCACTCTAATAAACTTATTAACCCCTAAACCGCCGCTCCCAGACCCCGCCGCAACTATAATAATTACATTAACCCCTATCCTGCCGATCCCGTACCCCGCCGCAACTAAATAAATTGTTTAACCCCTAAACCACCGCTCCCGGACCCAGCCGCCACCTATATTAAACTTATTAACCCCTAATCTGCACCCCTTACTCCGTCGCCACCTATAATAAATGTATTAACCCCTATCCTGCCCCCCCTATACCGCTGCCATCTATATTAAACTAATTAACCCCTAAACCTAAGTCTAACACTAACCCTAACACCCCTAACTTAAATATTATTTTAATAAATCTAAATAAAAATTACTCTTATTAACATATGCCTAGATTTAGAGTTTTGCGTTAGAAGGGGTGCGTTAGCTACGCGTCTTTTTTTTCTAACGCACTGTGTTTTTAACGCTGGTATTTAGAGTTTAAAAACAACCTTCTAACGCGACTCCTAACGCTTCTATTTTATATGCGTAATCACACCCGTTTAGACAGTCTCCCATAGAGATCAATGGCAAATCAAACAAACAAGCTTTTTTCATCTAACACTCGATCTTGCGCGAAATACGCACTGCTCTGTCATATGACATATACCACATAATGCACAACAATAACACACTGCAAATGTCATAACAACAATCACAAAACATAGCACACACGCATTACACATTCAGAAGCAGGGGAAAAAAATATATAACTAAACAAGGAATACGCATATACTTGACGATACGGAAAATAACAAAAAGGAAAAATAAATGCACACTCATACACAAGCAAAATACTCACATTCAACATTACGAAATATTAGGACAAACATACATATACAACACTTCACTAATACGACACCATTACCAATTAACATTTACACATAATACTATTGGACAATGTTATAGAAAACGAGCACTATGACATCATCGCATTCTACACATTCCACAAATACTAACTCAAAATGAGCATGCGCAAATTCACACAACTAATACACATTGCACGCATACTAATTACTAACAAAGCACACCTGAACACAATTTACAAGGCAAACCGGTACATCATTATTCATTTACACAGGGTATATAAGCATGCCACAAGCATGACTTCTTTGACTGTGTTGCTGGTGGGTTTTTGGAGATTTGAGATTTAGTGAGTTATTGTGAGAGTTAATGCGAGAGAGTCAGTTAGTGTTATCGTGAGTGAGTTAGTGGTAGTGTGAGTTAGTGGTAGCGTGAGTTAGTGGTAGCGTGAGTTAGTGGTAGCGTGAGTTAGTGGGAGCGTGAGTTAGTGGGAGCGTGAGTTAGTGGGAGCGTGAGATAGTTGTAGTGTGAGATAGGAAGAGAGCGGTAGTGAGAGACAGTTGGTTTGGGTGAATGTGTGAGTGCTTTTTCTGTATAAGTAACATATTTACATGCAAACACATTCAATACATACATACAGTTATCAATAACACTACATACACTCTATACCCCATATCCTCTCATACTACACTCCATACCCCATTCCCTGTAATCCCATACCCCATTCCCTGTAATCCCATACTCAATTCCCTCTAATCCCATCCCCTAGTTACATTTAGTTTACATATCCTCCTTTTAGTCTTCTTATACATTTTGGTTGGTTAAATACTCCTTACCCTCTTTTATTTATATCCCTTTCACACTTTGAGCACTTGTTTTGTCTTTTTATTTATTTATTTTGACCCCCTTTCATTTATGCAAAGTCACTTTTTGTTGAAGTAGTTAGGGCTTAGTTTAGGGAAGAGATGGAAGAGGAGGGCAGGCAGGATATTAGTCAGGGGAGAGGGAGAGGGGGAGGAGAGGGAGAGGGGGGGAGAGGAACAGGACAGGAAGGGGGGCAGGAAGCGGGGGAGGAAGCGGTGGGTGGACCCAGCCACTTGGTTCAAGATGAACAAGTGGCTGGGCCCAGTGGCGGACAGAGTAGGGCTTCACAGTCCGGGAAACAGAGGGCACCATCACAGGGGAAGGCCAAGGCGACAAGGGAGGCGAGGTATACTATGGAGGAGAAGGAGGTCTTCATAGAAGCGTATATGGGCAGGTATATGACTCGCCACCTTGGAGAGAAGAAGAGGCCCCTCCTGCACAAGAAGAAGAGGCCCCCTGAAGCAGAGGAAGAACCCCCCCCTGAAGCAGAAGAAGAGGCACCTCAAGCACCAGCAGGCCGCCGTGCACAAGCCGGCCGCCGTGCACAAGCAGGCCGACGTGCACAAGCAGGCCACCTTGCACAAAAGGAGGAGATAGCCGATGTGCAGGTGTTACTCTATTTCATTGAACAGATGCGTACCTCCCGGATGGAAAATATCCAAACTAGAACTCAGATGACCGAAGATCTTCGTGGCATTCGAGAAGGACAAAGAGAAATTATAGAGATCCTTACAAGAATTGAACAAGGACAAATCTGGAGTTTACAGATTCAAGAAAATATGTTTAATTTCTTCCGGGAGGTGCATGCTGGGCCATCTGCTGCTGGGCCATCTGCTGATGGGCCATCTGCTTCTGGTCCATCTCCTGCTGGGCCATCTCCTGCTGGGCCATCTCCTGCTGGGCCATCTCATCTTGGTACTCCTCCATCTCCTCCTCACCTTGGTCATCCCAGTACTCCTCCTTCCCCTCTTCCCATAACATCTCCGATGAGAACTCGTCAGAGGGGGCAGTTGCCCCCCCAAGAGCCTCAGTCTCGTGGGAAGAGGGGAAGGAAGAGGAAGTAAGTATTTTTTGAAATTTTTATTTTGTATTTATTTAATGTGTAATGGATATGTATGTGATGATGTGGTTTTCATACACTTGTGGACCACACTCTGTATATATTCTGCCTCTTGGGACCGGGTCCATGGAGGCAGAGCCAGAGTGTGGGTTACAAGTGTGTGGACACCACATCATCACATACCTATCCTTGTTCATGATATTGATTGGTTTCTGTGATGTGATGTCTAAACTGTTTCCCTAATCTCAAACAAAATGACCATTACAATTATACATGATGGCATATTACTGTTTGAATGCCAATAACACAGCTTAAAGGGACAGTCAGAATATTATTGTTTACAAAGAAAACACTGTATTACGCATTATCAAGTTTGAAACAAAAACATGGAGAAATGCACGTGTGACTTATGTGATTACCCTTGTATCTATGCCTATGAAAAATGACCACTTATTTATGTTATTCTGACATAACAACATTTCATACAATCAATGATCAATCCAGGGTAAATATGCTGTATGAGCTCAAGTTTTTCTATATCAAAATGCTATCAAAATGCCCTCTAGTGGTCAAAATGCATTCTGATTACATGCACTCTTCAAGCTCTAAGAAATGAGCACACGAACCTCCTAGGTTTAGCTAGCAAATAAGAATAACCAGAGAACTATGATAAATTGGTGAGAAACGTTTGACATAATTTGTATTTTAAAAATTGCATTTTTCATAATGCAAATCATTATTGGTTTTCTAGACTGTTCCTTTAAAAAATGACATATGCTAACATATACTAATATTTTGTGATTGTTGGTATATCTACATGTACTTGTTCAAACAAGAAATATTGGAATAGGATTTCTATTGACGTGTTAAATAAAGTCTATTTTCTTAAAGAGACATTATTGTGTTTGAATTATTTTAGAAAGACATTTTATTTACAAGGAATATGGTTTCAAATCCTTTTATGAGTGAATAAACAAATATATGCTCACAATTATATATTTGGAGATTAACCAATGTGGAACTCATACATGACACAATAACCAACATTTGCATTAAAGGGATAGTATACAATCTTTTTCAGAGAACTGCATGTAATAGACACTACTAGAAACAACAAGATGACCACATACTGATATCAAAATCCATCAGAAAAAGCTTTAAACACTTTATTAGAAAATCTGTTTATCTATATTGAAAAGATAGCTTTAAAGCCAAATTCATAGTGGAAAATAAGACAATACCCCTTCATTTGCATATGAAAAGGCCCTTTACACAAACAGGAGCAAGCTGATGGTACTCACATCAAACTTTGAGGCTTGGCGAGGAGTCAGAAAATTACTGAAATGTTATTTCAACATAAGCCAAACTAGACATGTATTTGTTAAAAAACGGACTATATAAATAGAGATAAAAAACATATTTGTGTTTTTAATGTGAGTGTATAATGACCCTTTAATAAAATATACGACGACATAACATCTAGAAGAAGTAGGCATCTCATATATTTAGCATATGATAAAGATAAATGCATATTGATTACTTGATTCAAATACAATAGTGCATATTTCGGAAATTGATATGTTGCAAATTAAACACAACACAGTCATTATTCATAAAAAGGAACATATTGTTGAAAAACATATTAAACAAGATGGACTACATTCATAGATTTGCACTTGCCTCAAAATGTCTTATGCAGGAAAACATTTTGCTTTCATTCGTTTATTCAACGAGACAGCCATCAAAAGAGAATGTTGTGTTCTTTATCAGCTATGGGTCAACAACACAATCCATACTCGCCATGGTTTTAAACTTGTCTTCTCATTGACAAAGTGGGTTACGTGCAAAATCTAATATTGCGGGACTACGTAATACAATCAGACGGTTTTTACCGTGACGTCTTAATTAACATGGCGCATCCTTGATCGCATAAAAATGCCATCCAATAAAAGTTGCATCCAATAAAAGTCGCATCCTTGATCGCGTAAAAACGCCATCCAATAAAAGGCGCATCCTTGATCGCGTAAATACGCCATCCAATAAAAGGTGCATCCTTGATCCCGTAAAAACGTCAGCCAATACAAGGACTCATTGGACAGCCTGGCAGGTGACGTCTTAAGCAACATGGCGCATCCGAGATCGAAGAAAAACCTCAGCCAATACAAGGACTTAGTTGATAGCTTGGCATATCAATAAGAAACATATTTATATTTTAGAAACTAGTATGTGTCTATATTGCTAGCTAGGAATGTCACGCTAGATAACGTAATACTGTCATATATGAAATAGAATCCATTATTGAAAATAAGGAGATATTTCATTAGAAGCAGAGGATTTTTAACTAAACTATTTAGCAAGCAGCATGTTTTAAATAGACATGAAAACAATATTTTAAGGTTACATGATTATGTACGACATTGCAATTTGAAATACATTGTAACAATAAATGAAAATCTTTGGATTATTGTGTTTCATGTCCCTTTAACTGAGAATTAATGCTAGGAGATGCATTCGGAAAATAGGGATGTGTTATATATTATATGTTAAAGGGACAGTCAACCCCAGAAATTTTGTTGTTTAAAAATATAGCTAATCCCTTTATTACACATTACTCATTTTTGAACAACAAACACAGTTATATATTAATATACTTTTTACTTCTGTTATTATCTTGTATCTAAGCTTCTGTTGACTGCCCCATTATTTCTGTTCATTTGACAGACATGCAGTTTAGCCAATCAATGCTCACTCCTAGGTCACTTTACGTGCATGAGCTCAATGTTATCTATATGAAACATGTGAACTAATGCCTTATAGTAGTCAAAATTTATTCAGATTAGAGGCAGTCTTCAAGGTCGAATAAATTAGCATATGAACCTCCTAGTTTTACCCTTCAAATAAGAATACCAAGAGAACAAAGCAAAATTGTGGATAAAAGTAAATTAGGAAGTTGGTTAAACTTGCATGCCCTATTTAAATCATGAATCATCTTTTGGGACTTGACAGTCCCTTTAACTATAGCCATGGTGTCCATCTTTAACATTTAAAAGGTACACATGATAAATACATATGTCATTGATGTTTTCAGATATGTTTATATTGTTTTGGAATAACAATAATGACACATGTATTGATCAAACATGTCACTTATTCAAGTTGAAATATGGTCAGCCTACCTATAGCCATATATCGGAGGATAATTCATTTAAAAAAATATTAATATAAAGATATTCATCATCTAAAATATGCGCATTACACTCAGTGATTGATTTGGTTACACTACTACAATAAGATATAATTGAAATTGGAATACATGTGCTGTCAACATTCAAATAAGAGTTTTTTTTAAATAATGTCATTGTTCATGTAAAAAGGACAAAAACGCTTTAGAAATGCAGATCCATTCCTTAACAATTGTGGTCAGCATCACTTAAAGGGACATGAAATACCAAATAAAAAAAATCAGGATTCACAGAGAGGATACTATTTACATAAAAATAACACTTTACAGAGATTATCTCATTGTATCAATCCTGGGATCATTTGTTAAAGGTGCATCAATTCACGCAGAGTTTACAAATGAACACATGGATGTGAAATTTAAAATATACATATATGTATACAAACATCAAGATATATATATATATATATATATATATATATATATATATATATATACATATATAAAATCATTACTATGCTAATCATAAAAAAATACACACACACACAAAAAGTTCTGGTGTAGCAAAATATCGGAGTCAAAGTATAATGTTAAAGGCTCTTATGTGGGATATGAAAGGCAGCTTTACCCCAAATACCAACACTAAACAGCTCATATGGGAGCAAACCTCACCTCCTCAGCAAAGGCACACAGCATCCGGCTGATTTGTAAAGCGCTCTTTGATTCCGGCAAACCCGGTCGCCAGGAACCATCCGCCACACATACCTCAGTAGAGACCAGTCCTGGGACGTAAGCACGTAGAGCCGTGCTCCCCTCCTGGGGCCAGTCAATCTTGCAGAGTATCCAATACACGGTTGGGAGTGCCGAACTGCTGGGGGTGTGTCAGCTGTAGGTAAGCGGTAACCAATCACCACATCCAATAGCGATAGTACACTTCTCTCAGTATGGAAGGTAAACAATGCAGGTGCAGAGCCTTGAGATCCAATAACGATCTGTCCTGTAGCAATGGGTGGACCCCTCGTAGTCCACAGAAGCAATATCAAACGAACAAAGGGGCTCAGGATCACCGTGTAGGTTAACCATAGAAACAGTCTTTATTAGAAACCATTTAAAAATACAAACACAGGAGGTAGTGACTGGTCTTACGCGTTTCGGCGAACTGCCGTAATCATATGATTACGTCTATGATTACGGCAGTTCGCCGAAACGCATAAGACCAGTCACTACCTCCTCTGTGTGTATTTTTAAATGGTTTCTAATAAAGACTGTTTTATGGTAAACACCTACACGGTGATCCTGAGCCCATTTGTTCATTTGATATGCTAATCATAATCTTGCAAAGATAAATCTTTACGAAAAGTATATCAAGAAAATGAATCGAATTAAATATTAAAGTCATTTACAATTGTATTACATATATGATTCCGGAAAGACCATTATTTGGTTTCTGGTCCCTTTAAGGATCAACCACATAAACTAGAGATTTCAATCAATGACATGAATAAAGAGGACAAATAATCGTGGAATGACATGTATTTTATTAGTATGTCATAAAACATAAACAACATTAAAAAAAAAACATGTTGAAAGATCATTAAAATTGGAGCCATTTGACAAGGTAAAAGAGTGCATCACAGTCCTTGGAGAGAGTTGGCAAGGGCCAGCACAGCCCCATTGGAGCCATTTGACAAGGTAAAAGAGTGCATCACAGTCCTTGGAGAGAGTTGGCAAGGGCCAGCACAGCCCCATTGGAGCCATTTGACAAGGTAAAAGAGTGCATCACAGTCCTTGGAGAGAGTTGGCAAGGGCCATCACAGCCCCATTGGAGCCATTTGGCAAGGTAAAAGAGTGCATCACAGTCCTTGGAGAGAGTTGGCAAGGGCCAGCACAGCCCCATTGGAGCCATTTGACAAGGTAAAAGAGTGCATCACAGTCCTTGGAGAGAGTTGGCAAGGGCCAGCACAGCCCCATTGGAGCCATTTGACAAGGTAAAAGAGTGCATCACAGTCCTTGGAGAGAGTTGGCAAGGGCAAGCACAGCCCCATTGAAGCCATTGGACAAGGTAAAAGAGTGCATCACAGTCCTTGGAGAGAGTTGGCAAGGGCCAGCACAGCCCCATTGGAGCCATTTGACAAGGTAAAAGAGTGCATCACAATCCTTGGAGAGAGTTGGCAAGGGCCAGCACAGCCCCATTGGAACCATTTGACAAGGTAAAAGAGTGCATCAGTCTTTGGAGAGAGTTGGCAAGGGCCAGCACAGCCCCATTGGAGCCATTTGACAAGGTAAAAGAGTGCATCACAGTCCTTGGAGGGAGTTGGCAAGGGCCAGCACAGCCCCATTGGAGCCATTTGACAAGGTAAAAGAGTGCATCGCAGTCCTTGGAGAGAGTTGGCAAGGGCCAGCACAGCCCCATTTGAGCCATTTGACAAGGTAAAAGAGTGCATCACAGTCCTTAGAGAGAATTGGCAAGGGCCAGCACAGCCCTATTGGAGCCATTTGACAAGGTAAAAGAGTGCATCACAGTCCTTGGAGATTGTTGGCAAGGGCCAGCACAGCCCCATTGGAGCCATTTGACAAGGTAAAAGAGTGCATCACAGTCCTTGGAGAGAGTTGGCAAGGGCCAGCACAGCCCCATTGGAGCCATTTGACAAGGTAAAAGAGTGCAACAGGCACAACAATAAACAAAAAAGGCCAAATGGCAACAGGAACAAACAAATCAGTAACATGTGGACGGAAGAATCTTAAGTGCGACCTTGGAGCCTCTCCAGATACTCCACTTACTGGGCATCACCTTCATTGTCCTCTTCATGCTCTGCTCCAGATTCAGGCATTGACTGCAAAAGCCTTATATGGCTAGAGTTGAACGCTGAACCTGGAGCAGGGTATGAATGGTGTCATGCATCCTTCCCAGGAACAGCGAGTTCCTCAACACGGCCTGCTCTATACGAGATAGAGTTTCGAGCATGAGCCATGCTGAGTCACAACCTAAAAGAAATAAATAGAAGAATATTAATGATAATTACACAACGAAATATAAATCTAGCAAATATACATTGGAATTTGAAAGTGAAATCATTCTTACAATCACATATTCAATATTGCTTATCTTCACATGAAATATGTTCTTCATACATAAACCATTAAAGGGACAGTTTACTCCAAAATTGTATCCCCTGTAATTTGTTTACACTGATCCACTTTTCCAGCTTGAGTCTATTAATATTTTGAACATTATTTCCATTGTTCATACATTGTAAATTTCAATAGTTTATTTATCCTGTGGTATCCACACCTATCCTTAAAGCTTTTTGCCTTGAGGCCAACATGTGTAAACACAGCAAGCAGAAGAAATTACATTCCCAGTGGTTTACAGAAGAGATAATGTCAGAAAAAGTTATATTTCTATTTTTCTATACAAGTAGTAGTGATTGGTATATGGAGTGAGATGATATTAAAGGGACATTGACAACAAATATTTTATTTTGTGATTCAGATAGACCATGAAAAATCTTTTAAACATTTAATTTACTCCTATTATAAAATCTAATAAATTATCTTTGTATCTTTAATTTAAATGCAATAATGTTATTTTATATTTCTGACCTTTTTTGGTGATCAACCTTGGTTGTCCCTGCTGATTGGTGGATAAATTAATGCAACAATAAAACATAAAAAAACCCACAGTTCACAATATTTGAACAATTAGATGCCTTACAACATAAAAATAAAGAGACAAAGAGAACTCTTAAAAATTGATAAGAGGAGTAAATTAGCAAGTTGATTAACATTGCATACTCTATTTCAATAAAAAAAATATTTTGGGCTCAGTGTCACTTTAAATATGTTATAATGTTGATTTAGAATAATACTTACAGCTGTGCCTGGGAAGGACGATTTGACACCTAGAACAATGAAGGTTGGGATAGGGGGGAGGGATGGGATATTGCTGGTGAGGACTTGGATTGGGCTGGCGAGGGCTGGGGTGCCGCTCTGGGGGATCCCGTACAGCTGGGGATTCATGGGCATGGTGAGTTGGGGACTGGGCAAGTCGGGGAACTGTACAGGCCAAAATACGTGGAGAGCAGCGAACTGGGACAATTCTGGGAGGGAAAGGCTGGAGGAATGGGAAGGGCTGTAAGGGTCTTGTGTCTGGGCAGGGGCCTGGGAAGGGGTTTCTACAGGGGGAGGGGCCTTGGCAGGGGCTTCTACAGGTGGAGGGGCCTGGGCAGGGGCTTCTACAGGGGGAGGGGCCTGGGCAGGGGCTTCTACAGTGGGAGGAGGAGGGGCTTCTACAGGGGGGGGGCTGGGCAGGGGCTTCTACAAGGGGAGGGGCCTGGGCAGGGGTGGGAGAATGATGCCCAGAAGTGGAGTGTCCATCTGAAATATATAATAAAATATATATTAACATCTCATACATCATGAAATCAAAGCAAGGCATTTCAACATGATTATGTTTTATATATACTTATAAGTGGTTTACAATTTATTAACAATGATGACAAAAGGATATGGTATGCATATAGGTACTCAAATGAATAGCAAGGAGTGTCTGTCCAATAAGAAGATGATTATTGTGGTTTGTCATGGAATATGCATGTGACATCATGATGTCATTAATTACAAATCAGACAAAAACATAATACAAGCATATGTTCATGCTGCATGATATGGAAAGGGGGGCAGTAGTGGATTCTAAAAGAAAAGGAATAATCCTTTTTCAAGTGCCAAAGCTGTAGACTTTGATTTTCTTCATGAGAATGTTTACAAACAATAATACATGTTGGATACATGTTAGATAGCTTTCACATACCATCAGACTCCATGGCCGCATCTTCCTCCTCCGTCCCAAATGTTACATCAATATCTGTAAAACATAACATGTTGTGTACATGTTAATAACAGATATTATAACATATACATATGTTACTGTTGCTACAAGACACACATCAATGTTGCATTAAAGATATACTGAGCCAAAGTTATGATTTACATCATTTTGATGGAGCATACAAATGACATTACATTTTTTATTCTCAATGAGTAAGAATTTCATTTTATTGTTTGGATTTCATATAAATTCCCAAAATAAGAGTACATGGAACATTTGAGAGTTCTCATGTGTGTATCACTTCATGATTGTTGTCCAAATTTATAATAAAAACAAACATATGTTATCCATCTTCTGAACAACAAAGGTGTAGACTAAGAAGCTTTGAGATATTAATGTTTCAATATTAAAATAAATTAGAGATATAATCATAGTACTAAATTATATGTTTGATTCAAATGTAATGCTTCATCAGAATCATGATCATAATATAGATTACAAATACACCTTCAATGACATATGAATGAGTCAATGGACTTACTAGAATGCTTGGAAAGCATTTAATTGTCGGTGCTGGATCCCCCTGGGCTCCCCACAAGAACTATATCTATGAATGATATAGATATCTATTAGTGAACACAGTTTGGACATCACTAAGTCACATCATTATCGATTTTTAAGAATAATATACTTAGAAATGAGAACAATAGAGCACCAATCTGAAGAATAAATGCATGAGTGAATCAAGGTTATTCTGAATAAAAAGATGTCTTTAACATATGTTTAATTTCTGACTATATTAGACACACAATTCATCTCATATGATTCTATTGCATATCTAAATATACCCATTGATCAATGTTTTTAAACGAATACACACAAACAACATTTGGAATAAAAACGGGTGATAAATTGAACCCAAGCCATGTGTCACATCGATCCATTTGTACAATTGATCACAATGAAAAACAGAAGTAAATATGTAATCATGGTGCTGTTAGGGTATGCTTATATCTATAAAGTAAGTCTAAGACTGAATATGTCATTTAGATATCAATATTGTTTCATCCAAACAATGTAATGAGGAATGAATCAATTGATTATTAAAGGGACACTGACATCAATCTTGTTAAAACATTGTTTTTAAAATAAAATGAATGTTTCTCCAACATAGGTGTGTCCGGTCCACGGCGTCATCCTTACTTGTGGGATATTCTCTTCCCCAACAGGAAATGGCAAAGAGCCCAGCAAAGCTGGTCACATGATCCCTCCTAGGCTCCGCCTACCCCAGTCATTCTCTTTGCCGTTGTACAGGCAACATCTCCACGGAGATGGCTTAGAGTTTTTTAATGGGGTTGTTGTGGCATAGTGCTTAAGTCTAATGCCTCTTAACCCAAAGGTTGTGAGTTCAAACCCGGCCTTAACTGCTGAAAAAACTTAAACAACATGACGACTGTTGCGTACATCAACCATCAGGGGGGAACAAGGAGTTCCCTGGCGATGGAAGAAGTGACCAAAATCATTCAATGGGCGGAGACTCACTCCTGCCACCTGTCTGCAATCCACATCCCAGGAGTGGAAAATTGGGAAGCGGATTTTCTGAGTCGTCAGACATTACATCCGGGGGAGTGGGAACTCCATCCGGAAATCTTTGCCCAAATTACTCAACTGTGGGGCATTCCAGACATGGATCTGATGGCCTCTCGTCAGAACTTCAAGGTTCCTTGCTACGGGTCCAGATCCAGGGATCCCAAGGCGACTCTAGTAGATGCACTAGTAGCACCTTGGACCTTCAAACTAGCTTATGTATTCCCGCCGTTTCCTCTCATCCCCAGGCTGGTAGCCAGGATCAATCAGGAGAGGGCGTTGGTGATCTTGATAGCTCCTGCGTGGCCACGCAGGACTTGGTATGCAGATCTGGTGAATATGTCATCGGCTCCACCATGGAAGCTACCTTTGAGACGAGACCTTCTTGTTCAAGGTCCGTTCGAACATCCGAATCTGGTCTCACTCCAGCTGACTGCTTGGAGATTGAACGCTTGATCTTATCAAAACGAGGGTTCTCAGATTCTGTTATTGATACTCTTGTTCAGGCCAGAAAGCCTGTAACTAGAAAAATTTACCACAAAATATGGAAAAAATATATCTGTTGGTGTGAATCTAAAGGATTCCCTTGGGACAAGGTAAAGATTCCTAAGATTCTATCCTTTCTTCAAGAAGGATTGGAGAAAGGATTATCTGCAAGTTCCTTGAAGGGACAGATTTCTGCCTTGTCTGTGTTACTTCACAAAAAACTGGCAGCTGTGCCAGATGTTCAAGCCTTTGTTCAGGCTCTGGTTAGAATCAAGCCTGTTTACAAACCTTTGACTCCTCCTTGGAGTCTCAACTTAGTTCTTTCAGTTCTTCAGGGGGTTCCGTTTGAACCCTTACATTCCGTTGATATTAAGTTATTATCTTGGAAAGTTTTGTTTTTGGTTGCAATTTCTTCTGCTAGAAGAGTTTCAGAATTATCTGCTCTGCAGTGTTCTCCTCCTTATCTGGTGTTCCATGCAGATAAGGTGGTTTTACGTACTAAACCTGGTTTTCTTCCAAAAGTTGTTTCTAACAAAAACATTAACCAGGAGATAGTCGTGCCTTCTTTGTGTCCGAAACCAGTTTCGAAGAAGGAACGTTTGTTGCACAATTTGGATGTTGTTCGCGCTCTAAAATTCTATTTAGATGCTACAAAGGATTTTAGACAAACATCTTCCTTGTTTGTTGTTTATTCTGGTAAAAGGAGAGGTCAAAAAGCAACTTCTACCTCTCTCTCTTTTTGGATTAAAAGCATCATCAGATTGGCTTACGAGACTGCCGGACGGCAGCCTCCTGAAAGAATCACAGCTCATTCCACTAGGGCTGTGGCTTCCACATGGGCCTTCAAGAACGAGGCTTCTGTTGATCAAATATGTAGGGCAGCGACTTGGTCTTCACTGCACACTTTTACCAAATTTTACAAGTTTGATACTTTTGCTTCTTCTGAGGCTATTTTTGGGAGAAAGGTTTTGCAAGCCGTGGTGCCTTCCATTTAGGTGACCTGATTTGCTCCCTCCCTTCATCCGTGTCCTAAAGCTTTGGTATTGGTTCCCACAAGTAAGGATGACGCCGTGGACCGGACACACCTATGTTGGAGAAAACAGAATTTATGTTTACCTGATAAATTACTTTCTCCAACGGTGTGTCCGGTCCACGGCCCGACCTGGTTTTTTAATCAGGTCTGATAATTTATTTTCTTTAACTACAGTCACCACGGTATCATATGGTTTCTCCTATGCAAATATTCCTCCTTAACGTCGGTCGAATGACTGGGGTAGGCGGAGCCTAGGAGGGATCATGTGACCAGCTTTGCTGGGCTCTTTGCCATTTCCTGTTGGGGAAGAGAATATCCCACAAGTAAGGATGACGCCGTGGACCGGACACACCGTTGGAGAAAGTAATTTATCAGGTAAACATAAATTCTGTTTTTATTTAATTTGACATTTACTCCTATTATATATATATATTTTTTGGTATACAACAATCATCAAGAACAACCCAGGTTGGTCACCAAAAATGGACCTGCATCTAAAATTGCATTATTGCAAGAGAATGCTGAACATATGATTATAGGAGTAAATAATAAATTTGATTGATATTGCATGCTCTATGTGAATGACAACAGAAATAATATGTGGTCAGTGTCCCTTTAAGATTTAAATATCTTAATGTGTCAATTTTGCAGTTAAGGAATTTTCAACAACATATGTTGATGTAATGAATGGTATTGCGCATGCAATAACAATAAAAACTGTAAATTAAGGATATCATCAAGATTCTATAATTAGCCTATCTTAAAGGGACATGAAGCGCAAAATATGTTATTGGATTAATTTGACAATAACATCCAGCCTGTGATTTATAAATATTTGTTAAAATCACGTGTCTAAATCTGTCATTTGAAAATTTGTTTTTCATGTCCCTTAAATGATAACAACCCAAAAACGTATATATATATATATATATATATATATATATATATATATATATATGTATATTTTTAAAACATTAACATATGCAAAAATGTGTGATTGTTGTCAAAATATATCAAAACAATGACAAGCAATACAAAGGGGCAGACTATAAATTTGCCATGAAACTAATCTAACAGTAAAATAAACATATCAAGAATCAAAGTGATATATTCAAATTGACATAATTTCTGATTTGTACTACAATGTAATCAAAAAATGTATTTTTGATTTTTAATTTTAAATAACCAGAAAAGATAATTAGAGTATCCATATAAATATCGAAAAATGTGAATGTATTATGTTATGTAATGTTATGTCTATGTTTATAAGACAAATTGAAATTAAAATGAGACATACCATAGTCTGACGAACTCTGGCCCGAGGGTCCAGCACCAACATTCATATCTGTAAAATATTCAATGAGGATTGGATATCATTAATACTAATCAGGACATGTATCTAAAAAATTTAAAAATACATTTACATTGACAAACTAATAATCTCTTTTTATTCACATGAGTTCATTGTTTCCTCAATTAATGTCTCAATAAATCAATCCTGTATTCTTATTTTAAAAAATGTATGTTGTTGACTGTAGCTTTAATTGATTTATTGACTTGTTGCATTATCATCAATTGATATCTATATTTCATTGTTTATTCTTTTGATCTTGATAGTATATTTTGTATAATGTAGAAGATTGTAAATAAGGATACTGTATTCTTCACATATATACTAATTAACGTATACATTTGACCAACATGTGTAAAGCGATGCCAGTTACAGCAAACACATGTTCACGTGTGTGCGCAATTCCATCTTTCGTGATCATTGTGCAATGATTCTATGCGTAATTGCGCATCCGTGAATCAGAATTAATTTGGATATAGTAGTGTGATGAGTATAATTTCATAACAACTTATGATATATTTTCAATTGGGTGTATTACGATATGGAAATCGTATATTTGTTAATATTGAACAATAACAAATAATATTTATAACTGGGTTATGATTTGAGAGTCAATGTATGAAATGGCGGATGCTCGGGATTTCACGGATGCGCAATTCCATTTTCACTCTGTGACGCATATTCTGGATAGCGCAAGAAACAACACTCCTATTTCATGTGTGACGATTCTAAAATCATATATCTGAACATCATATGTAGCCTATGTTGTGAGATCTATATAGGTTGAAAATATGACTATCTACAGATTTCTTAAAAGTCTAATCAAATATTAATATATTAGATAAAGTAGGATATTTACCTTGTTCATCCTCCATTTCAACTTCTCCCAGGCCACCGGACGGAGAAGCAGCTGCACTGGCCCCCGGGTCCTGAGTTTTGGATCCAGCAGCTGTGAGGGAAGAAGAAGAGGCCGAGGATGGAGAGGATCGAAATCCTTTGGGGACCCGGAGATTGAGGAGGTCGCATAACGTGACCTCATAAGGGAGTAGGTAGAGTTTCCGTTCTGGATTACCTTTCTTTCCATCTCTTTTCCGGGCTTGTACCCACTCCCTTATGTGGCCCACGTTTTTTTGCAGATGCAACCTCATATCTCCGAACCACCACATGATCTGATCCTGGCTTCTCTGGACGCCCTTCACCTATTGAACCTTATTGGTGATTGACTCACAGAGTGCCTTCTTAACATGCGCATCTGTCGACCTCTTCTGATTCCCAAACAGCTGCAGATAAAACTTCTGGACGGTGTGGACCAGTGCTACACTCTCCTGCTTGGCAAACCTGGGAGGTGTCATGCCTGTCGAGATGTGTATATAATATATATATAATATATATAAAGAGTACACCAGCAGACATTAGAGAACTGACAAAGATGGCAACGTGTAATGAACTTTTATATGGTGAAGTAAACATGAGATGCACCATGGGACATGTTATCTGTACATCTGATTGGATAACATTTTTAAATATTGTTTTCATGTCTGTGAGACCATCCTGACTCAAGTTGTGTTTGTGTGATGAACTCTGATTGGCCGTTCCTTAATGTTTCATATCATAGTAACTTCCATGCACATACCTCCTGGGGGGTGCTGTTACTTAATTTTTCATGTAAACTTATTTGTAACTCATGGGCCTGTCATGCGGATATGTGTGACGCAGATTTAATATACGGGATCCATTAAATATTAATGTTTAAATCATCGTAAAAATCTAATACTGTCACATTATTAAATGTTGTAGACATTTCTCTGTTTAATATCATTCTGTTTCTTTAATACAAATATGTTGGATTAATACACATTTAACATTGTATGTATTTATTGTTCATTAAATCATTTTTGTGACTTATTGTGAAGTATTGACATTGCTCTATTAAATGTATTTATAATGCACATCGATTGTGTGCTATTGCGTGACATTAGACTAGAATATTTAAAGATGCGAATCTTGTGTTGCCAGATACGTTTCCCACGCGACGTTTCTGAAATGCGTAATTTCTTGTTCTAATGTCCGTAACTTGGATAATCTGTTTATAAATGTTAAAATACACGTTTGTTTCTTATTAGTAAATACACCTCAAGCTTGTATTTGTCCGAACTGCTCACATATGTAATTGTGCAATGGCGTCTTTATTTTTAAAGAGACATTACACCAAAATAATTTTAACAAATGATCTGTATAGATAAAAAATGTTTAGACTTTAAAATGTAACTCAATTTATCTTTTGATTTAGATATCCTTAACAGAAGAAATTTCAAGGAACATGGTTGAGCCAATCACATAAGGCATCTCTGTGCATCCACCAATCTTCATCTACTGAGCCTATCTCGATATGCTTTTCAAGAAAAGTATGTCAAGATAATGAGATGATAGAAGTAAAAGACACTCTTTAAATCTCAAAAGGATATTTTGTGTTCATGTTCCTTTAAGGAGACATTTACCAATAATGCTTTAAAGATCATAAACCTATGCACCTCCCTCTCTCAAACTTAGTATAACATGTGACTAAAGCATATTTAGATTACCTCCTGGATTGTTTTCCCCACTGTGAATGAAATATATTCTAATGGCTGTATTTCTCCGTCTTCAGCTTAAAGGGACATTAAGCTATATGTTCTTTACGTATTTCGATGGATAATAGAATATTAAAACAACTTCAAATTTATTTTTGTTCTCTCATTAGCTTTTAAAAATATATATTCTTGGATGAAAAACATAGCTGGATAGGCTCTTTTGATGCTGATTGTTGGTTGCACATAGATGCCTTATGTCATTGTCTAAGCCATGTGCATTGTTTTTTTTGTTTTTTTAAAGTATATTTAAAGACTGAATGTAATTAGATAATAGGACATTAAAAATATTTTACAAATTATTTTGTATTGGTTAATATTCAATAAACAATATATTTTTGGAATGTCCCTTTAAGGACCAAACCATTATGAATATGTTGATTTAACATTGTAGAAATAAACTAAAGGGGAATGAAAATACATATAGATGTGATATCTAACCAAGAGGTAAGATGAATAATTTTGTGAAATTATATTACAAACTAGCTATAGTTAAATGACCCTTCAAATGACTCCACTAGAACAGAAAAGTAATCAATATGGCATACAATAACTAGCTTGTGCGAAATTTGAAATTAAGTGACTGATTTTCATGAATTTTAAAAATATATTTATTAGAATAATGTTTTTGTATACCTAAGGAAGATACAAGATCTTATAAAACAAATTGAACATTCAACTACACTGTCACTTTAATGTAAGTTAACCACTTTCCCTTCTTAAAAGTGAAAATAACAAAGTTGTTATGTCAAATTCTGACTACATATCCTCAAATATTTTCAAATTTTACCATCTATAAATTACACAATAAAAGCATCGATGGATTTCACTCCCAAATTAATTTATAAAAGCTACTTGACTTTAACATTCTCTGAATAAGTGGATTTTCGATAATTAATTCAATACATGAGGCCTAATTTGATATCATGCATGTGCTTGTTAAATAGACAACTACCAGTCATGGAGTCAAATTTTTTTTTACTTGTCAGATTAGCTGGATATATTTATTATAATCTGTTTTGTTAAAAAGATGGTCTTTAATAAAAAAAATAAAAATAAAAGTTTAGTATTACAAAATATTTATTGTCAATAATTATTTTTTTTGTTTTGTTTTGTTTTTATCACAAAAATAAATAGAACAAGTGTAATTCATCACAGATGAAACTCTGACAAATAAAAAAAGACAACACATTAGTTATTTCATACACACATGTCTTAAAATATTCATTAACTAAAATAACTTTAAAATCATCTTGTGTCTATGCTCTAACATATTGAAAATTTTTCTAAATATATTTTTTAATATAAAAAACAAAATAAAAACATAAAATCTATACCTATCCATCATTTAAAATACCATTATATTGTGTAATCAATATTATATTTAAATATCAGCATTTACAATTATACCAAATAATGCATATAACATTTTAACTAATAAAAATACATATATGTATGCTGAACATAAATGTAATATTTCATGTATATTAAAATACCTCTATATCAACTATAATATGTATTCCTTGAATTGATTGAACATTAATTGTTCATAATTGGATTCTTCTGTATCACATAGTAGGGGTAATGTATGTAAGCTACAAATATTCTAATATAGGACATGTATCTTTTCCTAATCTTTACCATTCTTCCTTCTGTGATTCTTAAATAGCATGCATTGGGCAAACCAACCTGGATTATGAATTGTCTTTGAAAGTCAATTCTCTAGAAAACAGTTTATCTTCAATAGGTGTCTTATTCAACATTTGCAAAATAGAGGATTGTAAAATACCATCTAAAAATAAAAAAAATCTAAGTGTCTACAATAGGATGCCTCCACAGCCTTAATCCATCAAATTGTTGCCACTTACCATGTGAACGTCTTTGTATGGTTTTCCAGGTCAGCACATTTGAAAGACAATGCCAGACATGATCCCATTGGTATTATTCACTTTCAATCTTGGATTCTTCACTTTCAATCTTGGATTCTTCACTTTCAGTCTGGGAATTCTTCACTTTCAGTCTTGGAATTCTTCACTTTTAGTCTTCAGTCTTTAGATGAAGTCATCTCCCTAATGGCAGAAAAAGTGTGAATAAAAATATTAATACAAGTGTGTGAATCAGTTCTGCACCCCTCTCCCACCCCACATTTCTGAAACGATTTCTGTCACTAGCTTACTAAGCGTGTGTAGCATCTTGTGTTATGTTCTATCAATCAAGTGTGAAGATGAGTCGCATTGAGCAGACCTAAACCTCTAATATGTGACTGTGAATCTGACTTTGAACCATAGTCATGCTAGAAGATTCCTTTCTGAGTATCCAAATTTTAAGTAATGTGTCAACTAAATACTAGTTTGGAAAATGTATGCCATATGATGTATTTTTGTGCCAAATTCCTGCCAGCCACAGTCCATACATTTATACTTACCAGCTGATGTTGTCTTTAAAAACCAGGTGGCAAAGACTCGTTACAGGACCCAATGACCAGAACATCACCTATATTAATAAATGTAAAATTTTTTATCATTTGATGAACAATCCTAACATTTGCACAATTCTCTACTTGTCATTTCCCTAGAATTCACATATATATATATATATATATATATATATATATATATATTGACAATACTCCAATCTAACTTCTACTATTTACCGTCTGAAGTGGCGGTTGATGATGTCTGCTCTGACATTGAGCCCCTCGTCCCAGAATGGCCCCTCTAGAACAGACTCGTCCTCCTCATCTTGGAGGAAGTGTCGGGGCGCCTGGACGGCCTGCAGCATCTCAGCCCGCTGTGCAATATTATTCAGGACGCTACAGGCTATAACGATCTTCGCCACCTTCCTAGGGCTGTACTGGAGGGCTCCTCCCGACCTGTCAAGGCATCTGAATCTCATTTTGAGGAGCCCAAACATCCTCTCGACTACAGCCCTAGTCCTCTTGTGCGCCCTATTATAGCGCTCCTGAGCCTCATCAGTAGGGTTACGTAACGGTGTAATGAGCCAAGGCCGGCTCATGTAACCAGAATCACCTATAAATTATGAACAGAACAAAATGAAAATTTTATTAAAAAAAAAATGTAATGATATTAAAACAATTTATTTGTGTACACGAAAATCCAATAACAAATGTTTTAATTTAAAAATAATAATCTAGTTAAATCGTATTCTCTATCTGACCATTTCAGCTAAGGCATGCTACATATGCGTATTTTGCATAAACCAGACCTTTGCTAAAATAAAAACAAAATGGTTAAATTGCATTTTCGATCTGGCCATTTAAGCTAGAACATGCTACATATCTGCTTTGAGCTAAAACTAGACATTTGCAGAAAGAGAAAATGACATGGTTAAATTGCATTCTCTATCTGACCATTTCAGCTAAGACATGCTACATATGCGTATTTCGCATAAACAAGACCTTTGCTAAAATAAAAAAAAAAATGGTTAAATTGCATTCTCAATCTGACCATTTAAGCTAGAACATGCTACATATCTGTAGTGATGTCCCGAACTGTTCGCCAGCGAACGGTTCCCTGCGAACATAGCTTGTTCGCGTTTGCCGCTGCGGGCGAACATATGCGATGTTCGAGCCGCCCCCTATTCGTCATCATTGAGTAAACTTTGACCCTGTATCTCACAGTCTGCAGACACTCCCTTCCAGACCCTCCCAGGTCCCAGGCAGCAGCCATTTTAGAATCATTGTGATGCAGCTTTTGAAGAGAGAGGAGGTTTATTGTTGCAGCTCCTGATCTTATTGGGAAATTGATAGCTAGGCTAGTCCATTCAGTCTCCACTTAAGTCCTGAAGGATTCATCTGAACTCTGCTGTAAGGACAGCACCCCAAAAAGCCCTTTTCAAAGCTACATTTTTTTATTTATTTTTGCATAGGGCTAGAACTCCAGTCGTTTTTTTTGGGTTTGCCTGCCTGCCACCAGCCTGTGTGTGAGCCTCACAGCATATATTGTGCCAACTTGCTCACTGCCACCACTCATATCTGGTGGTTTAACATTATTTTAAATTAAAAAAAAAACTTTTACATTAGTTTGCTAATTGCAAGTTTAATCTAATTTAATTTTCCATCAGGCCTGTGTGCCAGGCCTACATAAGGCATATACTGTTATTAATTGCTCTTTGCAACCACTAATACTTGTTTTAACATTATTTTAAATTAAAAAAAAAAAAACTTTTACATTAGTTTGCTAATTGCAAGTTTAATCTAATTTCATTTACCATCAGGCCTGTGTGCCAGGCCAACAGCAAGCATATACTGTGATTAATTGCTCTGTGCAACCACTCATACCTGTTGGTTTATCATTATTTAAAAAACAAAAAAAACTTTTACATTAGTTTGCTAATTGCAAGTTTAATCTAATTTTATTTTCCATCAGGCCTGTGTGCCAGGCCTACAGAAGGCATATACTGTTATTAATTGCTCTGTGCAACCACTAATACTTGTTGTTTTAACATTATTTTAAATAAAAAAAAAAACTTTTACATTAGTTTGCTAATTGCAAGTTTAATCTAATTTCATTTTCCATCAGGCCTGTGTGGCAGGCCTACCGCAAGCATATACTGTGCTTAATTGCTCTGGGCAACCACTCATACCTGTTGGTTTAACATTATTTAAAAAAAAAAAAAAATTACATTAGTTTGCTAATTGCAAGTTTAATCTAATTTCATTTTCCATCAGGCCTGTGTGCCAGGCCCACCGCAAGCATATACTGTGCTTAATTGCTCTGTGCAACCACTCATACCTGTTGGTTTAACATTATTTAAAAAAAATAAAAAAAACTTTTACATTAGTTTGCTAATTGCAAGTTTAATCTAATTTCATTTACCATCAGGCCTCTGTGCCAGGCCAACAGCAAGCATGTACTGTGATTAATTGCTCTGTGCAACCACTCCTACCTGTTGGTTTATCATTATTTTAAAAAAAAACTTTTACATTAGTTTGATAATTGCAAGTTTAATCTAATTTTATTTTCCATCAAGCCTGTGTGCCAGGCCTACAGCAAGCATATACTGTTATTAATTGCTCTGTGCAACCACTAATACTTGTTGTTTTAACATTATTTTAAATTAAAAAAAAAAAACTTTTACATTAGTTTGCTAATTGCAAGTTTAATCTAATTTCATTTTCCATCAGGCCTGTATGGCAGGCCCACCGCAAGCATATACTGTGCTTAATTGCTCTGTGCAACCACTCATACCTGTTGGTTTAACATTATTTAAAAAAAAATAAAAAAAACTTTTACATTAGTTTGCTAATTGCAAGTTTAATCTAATTTCATTTTCCATCAGGCCTGTGTGCCAGGCCCACCGCAAGCATGTACTGTGCTTAATTGCTCTGTGCAACCACTCATACCTGTTGGTTTAACATTATTTAAAAAAACTAAAAAAAACTTTTACATTAGTTTGCTAATTGCAAGTTTAATCTAATTTCATTTACCATCAGGCCTCTGTGCCAGGCCAACAGCAAGCATATACTGTTATTAATTGCTCTGTGCAACCACTAATACTTGTTGTTTTAACATTATTTTAAATAAAAAAAAAATGTACATTAGTTTGCTAATTGCAAGTTTAATCTAATTTCATTTACCATCAGGCCTGTGTGCCAGGCCAACAGCAAGCATATACTGTGATTAATTGCTCTGTGCAACCACTCATACCTGTTGGTTTATCATTATTTAACCCCTTAATGACCACAGCACTTTTCCATTTTCTGTCCGTTTGGGACCAAGGCTATTTTTACATTTCTGCTGTGCTTGTGTTTAGCTGTAATTTTCCTCTTACTCATTTACTGTACCCACACATATTATATACCGTTTTCTCGCCATTAAATGGACTTTCTAAAGATACCATTATTTTCATCATATCTTATAATTTACTATACAAAAAATTATAAAATATGAGGAAAAAATTGAAAAAAACACACTTTTTCTAACTTGGACCCCCAAAATCTGTTACATATCTACAACCACCAAAAAACACTGTGCTATATAGTTTCTAAATTTTGTCCTGAGTTTAGAAATACCCAATGTTTACATGTTCTTTGCTTTTTTTGTAAGTTATAGGGCCATAAATACAAGTAGCACTTTGCTATTTCCAAACCATTATTTTTCAAAATTAGCGCTAGTTACATTAGAACACTAATATCTTTCAGGAATCTCTGAATATCCATTGACATGTATATGTGTATTTTTTTTTAGTAGACATCCCAAAGTATTCATCTAGGCCCATTTTGTTATATTTCATGCCACCATTTCACCGCCAAATGCGATTAAATACAAAAAATCGTTCACTTTTTTACTAATTTTTTCACAAACGTTTGGTTTCTCACTGAAATTATTTACAAACAGCTTGTGCAATTATGGCTTTAATGGTTGTAAATGCTTCTATGGGATCCCCTTTGTTCAGAAATAGCAGACATATATGGCTTTGGCGTTGCTTTTTAGTAATTAGAAGGCTGCTAAATGACACTGCGCACTACACGTGTATTATGCCCAGCAGTGAAGGGGTTAATTATGGAGCATGTAGGGAGCTTTTAGGGATACTTTTAGCTTTAGTGTAGTATAGTAGACAACCCCAAGTATTGATCTAGGCCAATTTTGGTATATTTCATGCCACCATTTCACCGCCAAATGCGATCAAATAAAAAAAAACGTTATATTTTTCACAATTTTAGGTTTCTCACTGAAATCATTTACAAACAGCTTGTGCAATTATGGCACAAATGGTTGTAAATGCTTCTCTGGGATCCCCTTTGTTCAGAAATAGCAGACATATATGGCTTTGGCGTTGCTTTTTGGTAATTAGAAGGCCGCCAAATGCCGCTGCATTTCACACGTGTTTTATGGCTAGCAGTGAAGGGGTTAATTATGTAGCTTGCAGGGTTAATTTTAGCTTTAGTGTAGAGCTCAGCCTCCCACCTGAAACATGAGACCCCCTGATCCCTCCCAAACAGCTATCTTCCCTCCCCCACCCCACAATTGTCCCCGCCATCTTAAGTACTGGCAGAAACTCTGCCAGTACTAAAATAAAAGCTATACTTGGGCTTTTTTTTGTTTTTTTTTTGGCATATTTACATATGCTGCTGTGTAGGGTCCCCCTTAGTCCCCAACCTCACTGATCCCCCACCAAACAGCTCTCTAACCCTCCCACTCTGCCTTAATGGGCGCCATCTTGGGTACTGGCAGCTGTCTGCCAGTACCCAGTTTAGTAACAAATGTGCCTTTTTTTAAAAAAAAAATGCCCTTTTCTGTAGTGTAGCTCCCCCCCCAAGACCAACCCCCCACCCCTTCCAGATCCCTTAGCTGTTATTTATAACTTTAAAAACTTTTTTTTTAGCTTTTACCAGCTTTTTTTTTCTGTAGTGTAGCGGTTCCCTCCCGCTCCCGCCCCGTGCACGCGCCCGCCCTCCGCCCCCAGTGAACGTGCGCGCTCCCGTGCGCGCTCCCGACTGTTCTGCCCCCGATCCCGCCCCCCTTCCCTCCACTCAGCACATCGATGGCCGCCCCCCCGCCTCCCAGACTTGCTCCCACCCACCAACGATACTGGCCACCGATGTCCGGTGCAGAGAGGGCCACAGAGTGTCTCTCTCTGCATCGGATGGCCAAGGGGGGTTATTGCAGGATGCCTCGATATCGAGGCATCACTGCAATAACCAGAAAGCAGCTGGAAGCGACCAAGGACGTACGCCACACGTCCTCGGTCATTAACTGTATTTTTTTTGAGGACGTGTGGCGTACGTCCTTGGTCATTAAGGGGTTAAAAAAAAAACTTTTACATTAGTTTGCTAATTGCAAGTTTAATCTAATTTGATTTTCCATCAGGACTGTGTGCCAGGCCCACTGCAAGCATATACTGTGATTAATTGCTCTGTGCAACCACTAATACTTGTTGTTTTAACATTATTTTAAATAAAAAAAAAACTTTTATATTAGTTTGCTAATTGCAAGTTTAATCTAATTTCATTTACCATCAGGCCTGTGTGCCAGGCCAACTGCAAGCATAGAAAAAAGAAAGAAACAAAGGCAGGGCGCAACCCCTCTAAGTGTAATATGTAAGTTACAGACAGGTTTATTATAAAAGACAATTTCACACTCACAAAATCAAACCTCAAACGTGTGAGGTATGTAAAAGCACTGGGAGAACAGCTTATGGGTCTCTCAAGGCAAATGTGCTGCAGTATCTCAAATACAGCTCACTCAGTCTGGAGGTCAGATGTAAAATCCTCACTAGTGATCTCCAATAACAGTTTCCCAGAGGCTCCTCAAGTCCCAATAATATGCCCAGAATGATTCAAAAGTTCCATATAAATACAGCAAACAGTTTATGGAAAAAACAAAGAAAATTAGCGCATAGCTACCACCACGCTCAGTCCTCAAACAGCTGTAGCGCAAGTTCAAAAGCCGGTTAGCTTGCGAGTGCTGAAACGGCTGACGTGGTGACGTGATGCGGTGGGCGTGGCCTTACGCGTTTCGTAGGGGTTCTCCCTACTTCGTCAGAGGCTGCCCACTGTAACCACCAATGCATCTTAAATAGCGATACCTGAGGCCATCCTGTTTCCTGGAACTGCTCTCGGATATATCTGAGGCCATATTTGTTAAGGGCAACTTGTGCACACATTTGTATTTGATATTGGCACATATGTTATTTGTGTGATCACCCAAACATAAATTAATAATTCTGTAATAAAATTCATGTCACAAATACTAAAAAACATTATATGTGTTAAAACCATTTTTTACACAGAACACAGTTAAAATGTTAATCCAATAAGAATAAAAAAAATATAATAAAAAATAATGAAATCAATACCAGAAAATGAAAACACAGAGATACAATACAAAACGTACTTTTATAACCACATTTCATTGTGAATATTTGTGTATATTTAAATATTGAATTCAAATACCATTTCATTTAATAATTACTTTAAAAACCAATAAAAAACTAAAAACCACTATTTTTACTAATTTGGAAATACATATTGCGAAATAGTTCATATGATAGATGATGCTTGATTTAAAGCTCTCATTTTTTGTGAAATAGGTCAACCCAGTTTTAAACGTACAGAAAATGTACCTCATATCCAATCTATATGTAAAAATCAAATATAAATCGAAACTGATAAAAATTGTATAATGTTGCATAAGATTATGAATATTATTTTATATGTTCATAAAATCACTAAGTTCTGCCTTACTACAGACTAATGTGAAAACATATGTGAGTGTAAGGGCAATAACCTTTGGATTAAATAGATATAGATAAAGGGTATATTAAAATTCATCAAAATTAATAAAACTCTTATTTCAACGATAATTATTTAAAAAAATGAATGATATGATATAAATTACTCATATTCAATCATCTACTAAAAATGCTGCTAAATCAATTTCTCGGTTCATCCCACTGGGTTCAAGTGTTCCTAGTGTCCTTATCCAATAGGTTTCTCTCCTTCTTAAGGCTATTAATCTATTTCCTCCTCTTATATCAAGTTTAACTCTCTCAATGGCTTTAACCTGTAAACTGCTTGGATCTTTATTGTGTGCTTCAGAGAAATGTGCTATAACCCCATGGGATAAAACTCCTTTTTCAATGTTTACCACATGTTCTCTAAAGCGAGTTTTCAGGCTTCTTTTTGTTCTTCCGATATATACTTTCCCACATGAACAGGATAAATGGTATACCACATGTGTAGTCTTGCAATTTAAGGATTCTTTAATTTGATAAATCTTGTCATCTCTTAAGGATTTAAATTCAGTGTTTACTTTGTCCCAGTGTAGGCAGCTCAGGCAGTTTTTTCTACCACATTTAAAGAACCTAGAAGCTCATCTTTGTAGCCAATTTTTCTGTTTGGCTTCTTCTCTTAATTTACTGGGTGCTAAAATAGTTTTCAAATTATCATTCTTTTTAAAAATAATCTGTGGTCTCTCAGTTAAAACCTCTTTTAAGATTGGATCCTGCAATAAAACTGGCCAGTGTTTTTTAAAAGATTTTTCAATTTGTCTAGAGGCTCTGTTGTACTTAGTTATAAATAATGGCTGATCCTTCATTCTCTTGGTCTTTTCAGAATTTTTATCTTTTTTAGTTACCAGAAGAGTGTTCCTATCTGTTTTTTTAGCTCTAGTATATGCGTTTGATACTACTATAGGGTCATATCCTTTACTTATAAATCTCTTTTTCAATATTTCCGATTCTTTCTCAAAAGTGGTTAGATCTGTACAATTTCTCCGGACCCGTTGAAATTGCCCAAAGGGTATATTTCGGATCCATTTAGGATGATGTCCACTATTGGCATGCAGGTATGCATTAGTATCAGTCTGTTTCCTGAAAAGACTAGTAATAATCTTCTCTCCTCTATGGGACAATGTTAAGTCCAGGAAAGTTATATGGTCACCATTATGTGATTCAGTAAATCTCAAATTTAAAAGATTCTGATTCACATGTTTGACTAGCCCTGCTACTTCTTCTGAGGTGCCCTTCCAAATTATGAGGACATCATCGATGAATTGAAACCATTTGACAATCTTATCTTTAAAGGGATTATTTGTGTAGATGTACAGATCCTCCCACCACCCCATATACAAATTGGCGAAGTTGGGATCGAATTTCGTCCCCATCGCTGTGCCTGTTTTTTGAAGGAAAAACTCCCCTTCAAACAGAAAGAAGTTGCTCTTTAAAATGAAATCAATAGAGTTTAAAATGAATGTTCTTTGTGTTAGATCTATATACCCTGTCTGTCTAAAACAATATTCAATGGCTGATTGGCCTAAATCGTGCGGAATGCAGGTATATAGAGATGACACATCTAAAGTTACCCACATATAGTCATCTCTCCAGATGCATTGTGAGAGCTGTGTTATGATGTCAGTAGAGTCTCTAATATAAGACTGGAGACACGGGACAATGGGTTTTAATATGACATCCACATATTCAGACAGTTTTGACGTGAGTGACCCTATCCCGGACACTATCGGGCGTCCGGGGGGTCAACTAAAGTCTTGTGGATTTTGGGGAGGTGGTAGAAAATTGCAATTTTTGGTTCCACCACCTTTAGAAATTCGAATTCTGATTTTTCCAAAACCCCCAAATCTCTTGCTTTACAGATCAGATCGTCATACTGTTCTTTAAAAACCTTTGTTGGATTTTTTTTAATTTGACATATGTGTCTGTGTCCCCTAAAAGCCTATAGGCTTCTCTTAGATAATCTGCTTTATCCTGCAAAACTATTCCGCCTCCTTTGTCGGCTCCACGTATGACCAGAGAATGGTCATTTTTTAGATCACTTACTGCTTTCTTTTCTTGTAGACTCATATTATGAGTCACATGTGATTCTTTATTTGTACATATCTGCTCTAGGTCTTTCAATACAAGTTTATTAAATACTGGTATGAAATTTCCCTGTGCTTGTACTGGGTAAAATGTGGAGTTTGGCCTTAGACCTGTGTGATTTACTTTAAGGTCCTTGGACTCAGCTTCTAGATCCTCTAGTATATGGACTAGATTTTGTGTGTTTTCCATTTCATCTCCTAATTCAAATCCTTCTACAAGTGTTATTGGTGTCTCTAAAGTGAGAGATTCATCACATATATTTCATGGTTCACCCTCTACACAAATTGACTTGTTTGATTTTTTAACATGAAATCTTTTGAGGGTTAATTTTCTTGAGAATTTTTCAAGATCTATGAACAGCTCAAAATCTTTTGGGTGATTTGTAGGGGCAAAAGACAGGCCTCTCTCTAGGACTTTTGTCTCAGTTTCTGTTAAGATTTTCTTACTGATGTTAAAAATCTTTTGACCATTCTCTTTCATCATTGCCACTCTCTCTCTTTTAGTCTTTTTGAGTTGGAGTCCCACTCCTCCTCTACATCCTCTTCTCTTTCTCCTCTTTTGGGGTTTCTCCCCATCGGGGAGTTGCAAACCCCTAAAAAAGAAGAAGAAGGGTGGTTGGCAAATGATTCCTGATAGTCATTTCTATTGCTTTTTATTGCTCTATACTGTGATTAATTGCTCTGTGCAACCACTCATACCTGTTGGATTATCATTATTTAAAAAAAAAAACTTTTACATTAGTTTGCTAATTGCAAGTTTAATCTAATTTTATTTTCCATCAGGCCTGTGTGCAAGGTCTACAGCAAGCATTTACTGTTATTAAGTGCTCTGTGCAACCACTAATACTTGTTGTTTTAACATTATTTTAAATTTAAAAAAAAAAACTTTTACATTAGTTTGCTAATTGCAAGTTTAATCTAATTTCATTTACCATCAGGCCTGTGTGCCAGGCCAACAGCAAGCATATACTGCGATTAATTGCTCTGTGCAACCACTCATACCTGTTGGTTTATCATTATTTAAAAAAAAAAAAACTTTTACATTGCTTTACTAAATTGCAAGTTTAATCTAATTTTATTTTCCATCAGGCCTGTGTGCCAGGCCAACAGAAAGCATATACTGTGATTAATTGCTCTGTGCAACCACTCATACCTGTTGGTTTATCATTATTTAAAAAAAATACTTTTACATTAGTTTGCTAATTGCAAGTTTAATCTAATTTGATTTTCCATCAGACCTGTGTGCCAGGCCCACTGCAAGCATATACTGTGATTAATTGCTCTGTGCAACTACGCATACCTGTTGGTTTAACATTATTTAAAAAAAAATAAAAAAAATTTTTACATTAGTTTGCTAATTGCAAGTTTAATCTAATTTCATTTTCCATCAGGCCTGTGTGCCAGGCCCACTGCAAGCATATACTGTGCTTAATTGCTCTGTGCAACCACTCATGCCTGTTGGTTTAACATTATTTAAAAAAAAGTAAAAAAAACTTTTACATTAGTTTGCTAATTGCAAGTTTAATCTAGTTTCATTTTCCATCAGGCCTGTGTGCCAGGCCCACCGCAAGCATATACTGTGATTAATTGCTCTTTGCAACTACTCATACCTGTTGGTTTAACATTATTTAAAAAAAAGTAAAAAACAAAAACATTTACATTAGTTTGCTAATTGCAAGTTCAATCTAATTTCATTTTCCATCAGGCCTGTGTGCCAGGCCCACCGCAAGCATATACTGTGATTAATTGCTCTGTGCAACCACTCATACCTGTTGGTTTAACATTAATTTAAAAAAAAAAAACTTTTACATTAGTTTGCTAATTGCAAATTTAATCTAATTTAATTTTCCATCAGGCCTGTGTGCCAGGCCCACCGCAAGCATATACTGTGCTTAATTGCTCTGTGCAACCACTCATGCCTGTTGGTTTAACATTATTTAAAAAAAATAAAAAAATCTTTTACATTAGTTTGCTAATTGCAAGTTTAATCTAGTTTCATTTTCCATCAGGCCTGTGTGCCAGGCCCACCGCAAGCATATACTGTGATTAATTGCTCTTTGCAACCACTCATACCTGTTGGTTTAACATTATTTAAAAAAAAAAAAAAAAAACTTTTACATTAGTTTGCTAATTGCAAATTTAATCTAATTTCATTTTCCATCAGGCCTGTTTCCCAGGCCCACCGCAAGCATATACTGTGATGAATTGCTCTGTGCAACCACTCATACCTGTTGGTTTAACATTATTAAAAAAAAATAAAAAAAAGTTTAGATTAGTTTGCTACTTGCAAGTTTAATCTAATTTCATTTTGAATCAGGCCTGTGTGCCAGGCCCACTGCAAGCATATACTGTTATTAATTGCTCTGTGCAACCACTCATACCTGTTGGTTTAACATTATTTAAAAAAAATAAAAAAAACTTTTACATTAGTTTGCTAATTACAAGTTTAATCTAATTTTATTTTCCATCAGGCCTGTGTGCCAGGCCAACAGCAAGCATATACTGTGATTAATTGCTCTGTGCAACCACTCATACCTTTTGGTTTAACATTATTTAAAAAAAAAAAAAACTTTTACATTAGTTTGCTAATTGCAAGTTTAATCTAATTTCATTTTCCATCAGGCCTGTGTGCCAGGCCCACCGCAAGCATATACTGTGATTAATTGCTCTGTGCAACCACTCATACCTTTTGGTTTAACATTATTTTAAAAAAACAAAAAAAAACTTTTACATTAGTTTGCTAATTGCAAGTTTAATCTAATTTCATTTTCCATCAGGCCTGTTTCCCAGGCCCACCGCAAGCATATACTGTGATGAATTGCTCTGTGCAACCACTCATACCTGTTGGTTTAACATTATTAAAAAAAAATAAAAAAAAGTTTAGATTAGTTTGCTAATTGCAAGTTTAATCTAATTTCATTTTGAATCAGGCCTGTGTACCAGGCCCACTGCAAGCATATACTGTTATTAATTGCTCTGTGCAACCACTCATACCTGTTGGTTTAACATTATTTAAAAAAAATAAAAAAAACTTTTACATTAGTTTGCTAATTACAAGTTTAATCTAATTTTATTTTCCATCAGGCCTGTGTGCCAGGCCAACAGCAAGCATATACTGTGATTAATTGCTCTGTGCAACCACTCATACCTTTTGGTTTAACATTATTTTAAAAAAAAAAAAAAAACTTTTACATTAGTTTGCTAATTGCAAGTTTAATCTAATTTCATTTTCCATCAGGCCTGTGTGCCAGGCCCACCGCAAGCATATACTGTGATTAATTGCTCTGTGCAACCACTCATATCTTTTGGTTTAACATTATTTAAAAAAAACAAAAAAAAAACTTTTACATTAGTTTGCTAATTGCAAGTTTAATCTAATTTCATTTTCCATCAGGCCTGTTTCCCAGGCCCACCGCAAGCATATACTGTGATGAATTGCTCTGTGCAACCACTCATACCTGTTGGTTTAACATTATTAAAAAAAAATAAAAAAAAGTTTAGATTAGTTTGCTAATTGCAAGTTTAATCTAATTTCATTTTGAATCAGGCCTGTGTGCCAGGCCCACTGCAAGCATATACTGTTATTAATTGCTCTGTGCAACCACTCATACCTGTTGGTTTAACATTATTTAAAAAAAATAAAAAAAACTTTTACATTAGTTTGCTAATTGCAAGTTTAATCTAATTTTATTTTCCATCAGGCCTGTGTGCCAGGCCAACAGCAAGCAAATACTGTGATTAATTGCTCTGTGCAACCACTCATACCTGTTGGTTTAACATTATTTAAAAAAAATAAAAAAAACTTTTACATTAGTTTGCTAATTGCAAGTTCGATCTAATTTCATTTTCCATCAGGCCTGTTTGCCAGGCCCACCGCAAGCATATACTGTGATTAATTGTTCTGTGCAACCACTCATACCTGTTGGTTTAACATTATTTTAAAAAAAATTAAAAAAACTTTTACATTAGTTTGCTAATTGCAAGTTTAATCTAATTTCATTTTCCATCAGGCCTGTGTGCCAGGCCCACCGCAAGCATATACTGTGATTAATTGCTCTGTGCAACCACTCATACCTGTTGGTTTAACATTATTTAAAAAAAAATAAAAAAATTTTTACATTAGTTTGCTAATTGCAAGTTAAATCTAATTTCATTTTCAATCAGGCCTGTGTGCCAGACCCACCGCAAGCATATACTGTGCTTAATTGCTCTGTGCAACCACTCATACCTGTTGGTTTAACATTATTTAAAAAAAATAAAAAAACTTTTACATTAGTTTGCTAATTGCAAGTTTAATCTAATTTTATTTTCCATCAGGCCTGTGTGCCAGGCCAACAGCAAGCATATACTGTGATTAATTGCTCTGTGCAACCACTCATACCTTTTGGTTTAACATTATTTTAAAAAAACTAAAAAAAACTTTTACATTAGTTTGCTAATTGCAAGTTTAATCTAATTTCATTTTCCATCGGGCCTGTGTGCCAGGCCCACCGCAAGCATATACTGTGCTTAATTGCTCTGTGCAACCACTCATACCTGTTGGTTTAACATTATTTAAAAAAAATAAAAAAAACTTTTACATTAGTTTGCTAATTGCAAGTTTAATCTAATTTCATTTACCATCAGGCCTGTGTGCCAGGCCAACAGCAAGCATATACTGTGATTAATTGCTCTGTGCAACCACTCATACCTGTTGGTTTATCATTATTTAAAAAAACAAAAAACTTTTACATTAGTTTGCTAATTGCAAGTTTAATCTAATTTTATTTTCCATCAGGCCTGTGTGCCAGGCCTACAGCAAGCATATACTGTTATTAATTGCTCTGTGCAACCACTAATACTTGTTGTTTTAACATTATTTTAAATTAAAAAAATAAATCGTTTACATTAGTTTGCTAATTGCAAGTTTAATCTAATTTAATTTTCCATCAGGCCTGTGTGCCAGGCCCACCGCAAGCATATACTGTGATTAATTGTTCTGTGCAACCACTCATACCAGTTGGTTTAACATTATTTAAAAAAAAATAAAAAAATCTTTTACATTAGTTTGCTAATTGCAAGTTTAATCTAATTTAATTTTCCATCAGGCCTGTGTGCCAGGCCTACAGCAAGCATATACTGTTATTAATTGCTCTGTGCAACCACTAATACTTGTTGTTTTAACATTATTTTAAATTTAAAAAATAAATCTTTTACATTAGTTTGCTAATTGCAAGTTTAATCTAATTTCATTTTCCATCAGGCCTGTGTGCCAGACCTACTGCGAGCATATACTGTTATTAATTGCTCTGTGCCACCACTAATACTTGTTGTTTTAACATTATTTTAAATTAAAAAAATAAATCTTTTACATTAGTTTGCTAATTGCAAGTTTAATCTAATTTCATTTTCCATCAGGCCTGTGTGGCAGGCCCACCGCAAGCATATACTGTGATTAATTGCTCTGTGCAACCACTTATACCTGTTGGTTTAACATTATTTAAAAAAATAAAAAAAAAATTTACATTAGTTTGCTAATTGCAAGTTTAATCTAATTTAATTTTCCATCAGGCCTGTGTGCCAGGCCTACAGCAAGCATATACTGTTATTAATTGCTCTGTGCAACCACTAATACTTGTTGTTTTAACATTATTTTAAATTAAAAAAATAAATCTTTTACATTATTTTGCTAATTGCAAGTTTAATCTAATTTAATTTTCCATCAGGCCTGTGTGCCAGGCCCACCGCAAGCATATACTGTGATTAATTGTTCTGTGCAACCACTTATACCTGTTGGTTTAACATTATTTAAAAAAATAAAAAAAATTTTTACATTAGTTTGCTAATTGCAAATTTAATCTAATTTCATTTTCCATCAGGCCTGTGTGCCAGGCCCACCGCAAGCATATACTATGCTTAATTGCTCTGTGCAACCACTCATACCTGTTGGTTTAACATTATTTAAAAAAAATAAAAAAACTTTTACATTAGTTTGCTAATTGCAAGTTTAATCTAGTTTCATTTTCCATCAGGCCTGTGTGCCAGGCCCACCACAAGCATATACTGTGATTAATTGCTCTTTGCAACCACTCATACCTGTTGGTTTAACATTATTTAAAAAAAAAAATAAAAAAAACTTTTACATTAGTTTGCTAATTGCAAGCTTAATCTAATTTCATTTTCCATCAGGCCTGTGTGGCAGGCCCACCGCAAGCATATACTGTGCTTAATTGCTCTGTGCAACCACTCATACCTGTTGGTTTAACATTATTTAAAAAAAAATAAAAACATTTTACATTAGTTTGCTAATTGCAAGTTTAATCTAATTTCATTTTCCATCAGGCCTGTGTGGCAGGCCCACCGCAAGCATATAATGTGCTTAATTGCTCTGTGCAATCACTCATACCTGTTGGTTTAACATTATTTTAAAAAAAAAAACCTTTTACATTAGTTTGCTAATTGCATGGTTAATCAAATTTCATTTTCCATCAGGCCTGTGTGCCAGGCCCACCGCAAGCATATACTATGCTTAATTGCTCTGTGCAACCACTCATACCTGTTGTTTTAACATTATTTAAAAAAAATAAAAAAACTTTTACATTAGTTTGCTAATTGCAAGTTTAATCTAGTTTCATTTTCCATCAGGCCTGTGTGCCAGGCCCACCGCAAGCATATACTGTGATTAATTGCTCTTTGCAACCACTCATACCTGTTGGTTTAACATTATTTAAAAAAAAAATAAAAAAAACTTTTACATTAGTTTGCTAATTGCAAGCTTAATCTAATTTAATTTTCCATCAGGCCTGTGTGCCAGGCCCACCGCAAGCATATACTGTGATTAATTGTTCTGTGCAACCACTCATACCTGTTGGTTTAACATTATTTAAAAAAAACAAATAAACTTTTACATTAGTTTGCTAATTGCAAGTTTAATCTAATTTTATTTTTCATCAGGCCTGTGTGCCAGGCCTACAGCAAGCATATACTGTTATTAATTGCTCTGTGCAACCACTAATACTTGTTGTTTTAACATTATTTTAAATTTTAAAAAAAATCTTTTACATTAGTTTGCTAATTGCAAGTTTAATCTAATTTAATTTTCCATCAGGCCTGTGTGCCAAGCCCACCGCAAGCATATACTGTGATTAATTGTTCTGTGCAACCACTCATACCTGCTGGTTTAACATTATTTAAAAAAAAATTAAAAAAAATTTACATTAGTTTGCTAATTGCAAGTTTAATCTAATTTCATTTTCCATCAGGCCTGTGCGGCAGGCCCACCGCAAGCATATACTGTGCTTAATTGCTCTGTGCAACCACTCATACCTGTTGGTTTATCATTATTTAAAAAAAAAAAAACTTTTACATTAGTTTGCTAATTGCAAGTTTAATCTAATTTTATTTTCCATGAGGCCTGTGTGCCAGGCCTACAGCAAGCATATACTGTTATTAATTGCTCTGTGCAACCACTAATACTTGTTGTTTTAACATTATTTTAAATTAAAAAAAAACAAATCTTTTACATTAGTTTGCTAATTGCAAGTTTAATCTTATTTAATTTTCCATCAGGCCTGTGTGCCAGGCCCACCGCAAGCATATACTGTGATTAATTGTTCTGTGCAACCACTCATACCTGTTGGTTTAACATTATTTAAAAAAATAAAAAAAACTTTTACATTAGTTTGCTAATTGCAAGTTTAATCTAATTTCATTTTCCATCAGGCCTGTGTGCCAAGCCCACCGCAAGCATATACTGTGATTAATTGCTCTGTGCAACCACTCATACCTGTTGTTTTAACATTATTTAAAAAAAATAAAAAAACTTTTACATTAGTTTGCTAATTGCAAGTTTAATCTAGTTTCATTTTCCATCAGGCCTGTGTGCCAGGCCCACCACAAGCACATACTGTGATTAATTGCTCTTTGCAACCACTCATACCTGTTGGTTTAACATTATTTAAAAATAAAATAAAAAAACTTTTACATTAGTTTGCTAATTGCAAGTTTAATCTAATTTTATTTTCCATGAGGCCTGTGTGCCAGGCCCACCGCAAGCATATACTGTGATTAATTGTTCTGTGCAACCACTCATACCAGTTGGTTTAACATTATTTTAAAAAAAATAAAAAAATATTTTACATTAGTTTGCTAATTGCAAGTTTAATCTAATTTAATTTTCCATCAGGCCTGTGTGCCAGGCCTACAGCAAGCATATACTGTTATTAATTGCTCTGTGCAACCACTAATACTTGTTGTTTTAACATTATTTTAAATTTAAAAAATAAATCTTTTACATTAGTTTGCTAATTGCAAATTTAATCTAATGTCATTTTCCATCAGGCCTGTGTGCCAGACCTACTGCGAGCATATACTGTTATTAATTGCTCTGTGCCACCACTAATACTTGTTGTTTTAACATTATTTTAAATTAAAAATATAAATCTTTTACATTAGTTTGCTAATTGCAAGTTTAATCTAATTTCATTTTCCATCAGGCCTGTGTGGCAGGCCCACCGCAAGCATATACTGTGATTAATTGCTCTGTGCAACCACTTATAATTGCTGGTTTAACATTATTTAAAAAAATAAAAAAAAATTTTACATTAGTTTGCTAATTGCAAGTTTAATCTAATTTAATTTTCCATCAGGCCTGTGTGCCAGGCCTACAGCAAACATATACTGTTATTAATTGCTCTGTGCAACCACTAATACTTGTTGTTTTAACATTATTTTAAATTAAAAAAATAAATCTTTTACATTAGTTTTAACATTATTTTAAATTAAAAAAATAAATCGTTTACCTTAGTTTGCTAATTGCAAGTTTAATCTAATTTAATTTTCCATCAGGCCTGTGTGCCAGGCCCACCGCAAGCATATACTGTGATTAATTGTTCTGTGCAACCACTCATACCAGTTGGTTTAACATTATTTAAAAAAAAATAAAAAAATCTTTTACATTAGTTTGCTAATTGCAAGTTTAATCTAATTTAATTTTCCATCAGGCCTGTGTGCCAGGCCTACAGCAAGCATATACTGTTATTAATTGCTCTGTGCAACCACTAATACTTGTTGTTTTAACATTATTTTAAATTTAAAAAATAAATCTTTTACATTAGTTTGCTAATTGCAAGTTTAATCTAATTTCATTTTCCATCAGGCCTGTGTGCCAGACCTACTACGAGCATATACTGTTATTAATTGCTCTGTGCCACCACTAATACTTGTTGTTTTAACATTATTTTAAATTAAAAAAATAAATCTTTTACATTAGTTTGCTAATTGCAAGTTTAATCTAATTTCATTTTCCATCAGGCCTGTGTGGCAGGCCCACCGCAAGCATATACTGTGATTAATTGCTCTGTGCAACCACTTATACCTGTTGGTTTAACATTATTTAAAAAAATAAAAAAATTTTTTACATTAGTTTGCTAATTGCAAGTTTAATCTAATTTCATTTTCCATCAGGCCTGTGTGCCAGGCCTACAGCAAGCATATACTGTTATTAATAGCTCTGTGCAACCACTAATACTTGTTGTTTTAACATTATTTTAAATTAAAAAAATAAATCTTTTACATTAGTTTGCTAATTGCAAGTTTAATCTAATTTAATTTTCCATCAGGCCTGTGTGCCAGGCCCACCGCAAGCATATACTGTGATTAATTGTTCTGTGCAACCACTTATACCTGTTGGTTTAACATTATTTAAAAAAATAAAAAATTTTTTTACATTAGTTTGCTAATTGCAAGTTTAATCTAATTTCATTTTCCATCAGGCCTGTGTGATAGGCCCACCGCAAGCATATACTATGCTTAATTGCTCTGTGCAACCACTCATACCTGTTGGTTTAACATTATTTAAAAAAAATAAAAAAACTTTTACATTAGTTTGCTAATTGCAAGTTTAATCTAGTTTCATTTTCCATCAGGCCTGTGTGCCAGGCCCACCACAAGCATATACTGGGATTAATTGCTCTGTGCAACCACTCATACCTGTTGGTTTAACATTATTTAAAATAAAAATAAAAACATTTTACATTAGTTTGCTAATTGCAAGTTTAATCTAATTTCATTTTCCATCAGGCCTGTGTGGCAGGCCCACCGCAAGCATATAATGTGCTTAATTGCTCTGTGCAATCACTCATACCTGTTGGTTTAACATTATTTTAAAAAAAAAACCTTTTACATTAGTTTGCTAATTGCATGGTTAATCAAATTTCATTTTCCATCAGGCCTGTGTGCCAGGCCCACCGCAAGCATATACTATGCTTAATTGCTCTGTGCAACCACTCATACCTGTTGTTTTAACATTATTTAAAAAAAATAAAAAAACTTTTACATTAGTTTGCTAATTGCAAGTTTAATCTAGTTTCATTTTCCATCAGGCCTGTGTGCCAGGCCCACCGCAAGCATATACTGTGATTAATTGCTCTTTGCAACCACTCATACCTGTTGGTTTAACATTATTTAAAAAAAAAATAAAAAAAACTTTTACATTAGTTTGCTAATTGCAAGCTTAATCTAATTTAATTTTCCATCAGGCCTGTGTGCCAGGCCCACCGCAAGCATATACTGTGATTAATTGTTCTGTGCAACCACTCATACCTGTTGGTTTAACATTATTTAAAAAAAACAAATAAACTTTTACATTAGTTTGCTAATTGCAAGTTTAATCTAATTTTATTTTTCATCAGGCCTGTGTGCCAGGCCTACAGCAAGCATATACTGTTATTAATTGCTCTGTGCAACCACTAATACTTGTTGTTTTAACATTATTTTAAATTAAAAAAAAACAAATCTTTTACATTAGTTTGCTAATTGCAAGTTTAATCTTATTTAATTTTCCATCAGGCCTGTGTGCCAGGCCCACCGCAAGCATATACTGTGATTAATTGTTCTGTGCAACCACTCATACCTGTTGGTTTAACATTATTTAAAAAAATAAAAAAAACTTTTACATTAGTTTGCTAATTGCAAGTTTAATCTAATTTTATTTTCCATGAGGCCTGTGTGCCAGGCCCACCGCAAGCATATACTGTGATTAATTGTTCTGTGCAACCACTCATACCAGTTGGTTTAACATTATTTTAAAAAAAATAAAAAAATATTTTACATTAGTTTGCTAATTGCAAGTTTAATCTAATTTAATTTTCCATCAGGCCTGTGTGCCAGGCCTACAGCAAGCATATACTGTTATTAATTGCTCTGTGCAACCACTAATACTTGTTGTTTTAACATTATTTTAAATTTAAAAAATAAATCTTTTACATTAGTTTGCTAATTGCAAATTTAATCTAATGTCATTTTCCATCAGGCCTGTGTGCCAGACCTACTGCGAGCATATACTGTTATTAATTGCTCTGTGCCACCACTAATACTTGTTGTTTTAACATTATTTTAAATTAAAAAAATAAATCTTTTACATTAGTTTGCTAATTGCAAGTTTAATCTAATTTCATTTTCCATCAGGCCTGTGTGGCAGGCCCACCGCAAGCATATACTGTGATTAATTGCTCTGTGCAACCACTTATAATTGCTGGTTTAACATTATTTAAAAAAATAAAAAAAAATTTTACATTAGTTTGCTAATTGCAAGTTTAATCTAATTTCATTTTCCATCAGGCCTGTGTGCCAGGCCTACAGCAAACATATACTGTTATTAATTGCTCTGTGCAACCACTAATACTTGTTGTTTTAACATTATTTTAAATTAAAAAAATAAATCTTTTACATTAGTTTTAACATTATTTTAAATTAAAAAAATAAATCGTTTACATTAGTTTGCTAATTGCAAGTTTAATCTAATTTAATTTTCCATCAGGCCTGTGTGCCAGGCCCACCGCAAGCATATACTGTGATTAATTGTTCTGTGCAACCACTCATACCAGTTGGTTTAACATTATTTAAAAAAAAATAAAAAAATCTTTTACATTAGTTTGCTAATTGCAAGTTTAATCTAATTTAATTTTCCATCAGGCCTGTGTGCCAGGCCTACAGCAAGCATATACTGTTATTAATTGCTCTGTGCAACCACTAATACTTGTTGTTTTAACATTATTTTAAATTTAAAAAATAAATCTTTTACATTAGTTTGCTAATTGCAAGTTTAATCTAATTTCATTTTCCATCAGGCCTGTGTGCCAGACCTACTACGAGCATATACTGTTATTAATTGCTCTGTGCCACCACTAATACTTGTTGTTTTAACATTATTTTAAATTAAAAAAATAAATCTTTTACATTAGTTTGCTAATTGCAAGTTTAATCTAATTTCATTTTCCATCAGGCCTGTGTGGCAGGCCCACCGCAAGCATATACTGTGATTAATTGCTCTGTGCAACCACTTATACCTGTTGGTTTAACATTATTTAAAAAAATAAAAAAAAATTTTACATTAGTTTGCTAATTGCAAGTTTAATCTAATTTCATTTTCCATCAGGCCTGTGTGCCAGGCCTACAGCAAGCATATACTGTTATTAATAGCTCTGTGCAACCACTAATACTTGTTGTTTTAACATTATTTTAAATTAAAAAAATAAATCTTTTACATTAGTTTGCTAATTGCAAGTTTAATCTAATTTAATTTTCCATCAGGCCTGTGTGCCAGGCCCACCGCAAGCATATACTGTGATTAATTGTTCTGTGCAACCACTTATACCTGTTGGTTTAACATTATTTAAAAAAATAAAAAAATTTTTTACATTAGTTTGCTAATTGCAAGTTTAATCTAATTTCATTTTCCATCAGGCCTGTGTGATAGGCCCACCGCAAGCATATACTATGCTTAATTGCTCTGTGCAACCACTCATACCTGTTGGTTTAACATTATTTAAAAAAAATAAAAAAACTTTTACATTAGTTTGCTAATTGCAAGTTTAATCTAGTTTCATTTTCCATCAGGCCTGTGTGCCAGGCCCACCACAAGCATATA